>NC_133317.1:15423124-15423794 GCF_012295235.1 Primulina huaijiensis | reverse complement strand
TTTTTTATAATTGTTAACATAATTTGCTTGTTCATGGAGACATTCTTTAAATGAAGGTAATGTTGGACAATCTTTTGTAGCATGATCATGTGTATCACATATATGACAAACAATTTCTTGTATACTTTTTAATTGACCACTCTTTTTCATTTCTAATGACTCAATTTTTCTTGCTAAAGATGCAAGTTTAGCTTGAATATCCGTATCATCTTTAAGATTATAGATACCACCCCCATTTGTTGAATTATTGATTTTAGTTGTTGGTGGTTCTATTGTGCATATATTATCACACTTTTGAGCATTTTCTGCTAATGAATCTAAATACTCCATAGCTTCATTTGGGTTTTTATCTTCAAAAGTTTCATTACACATGAATTCTATCATTTGCCTATCTTTAGGTATTAGACCTTCATAAAAGTGAGAAACTATTCTCCATGTTTCAAAACCATGATGTGGGCATGTATTAAGTAATTCTTTATATCTATCCCAACATTGATAAAATGTTTCTCCTTGTTTTTGAGAAAAAGTAGTAATTTGTCTTTCAAAAGAGTTTGTTCTATGGGAAGGAAAAAACTTTTTGAGAAATTGTTGTTGCATTTCTTCCCATGATCTTATTGAACTTGATCTCAAATTTTGTAGCCATGTTTTAGCTTTATCTTTTAAAGAAAAA
>NC_133317.1:15393593-15422358 GCF_012295235.1 Primulina huaijiensis | reverse complement strand
TAACAATAATAATTGATGAAATATTTATTGTATCAAAATTAAACAACAAATCAAGATAACCACTTAAATGGTATCAAGCATTTGATGTAAATTGATAACAACAAATAATTCATTTTTATACCTACAATAAAAAGAAATTAGCAAAATGAAAAGAAATAAAGAAAGAATATACAAAATATAAACAATCTTACTTCACCAAGAATTCATTCTCTTCACCTTGACATAATAGATTTAGCTTTCCATGAACTTACTTTTGATCAACACTAAAAACATCACTCATAAATTGGAAAATGGAAAATATATTGGAACTTAGAACTTTTATACACACTCACACTATATTTCACAATGAGATAGAATGATTCTCAAGCTAGCACAAGGCCTCTATTTATAGGCCAAATGAGAGAAAGGGTCAAAAATTCTATTAATGCAATGTAGTTGTAATAGTAGTCTTTGTCTCCTACAACTTCAATTCCATGCCCCTTCTTTCAATGCTTTGTTCCACGACTTTAATCACCTAATTTGACTCAGCTCAAAACAGCAAACATGTGGGGAATTGTCTGTAAATGAATTTGGCCACTTGATTCACCTCATTTGGTTAAATATTGAAATAGTTATGATTTTTTTACTATATGCTGGTCATGGTGAAAGTAAATTTGTCCTCATTTTGATATTTTCACAATTTGATCATCTTAACCAACTTTTTAGGCAAGAATATCTTCTGAAAAGTTGTAGATAATTTCTCAAGGATTCCAAAAATATTCGAATCACCTCCATTTGAATTTTCTAGCTTGAGTTATCATTATTTTACCAACACATAGAAAACCTGAAAATAAAACATATTTAGTAAGACATTTAAATATAAACACACAATACTAAAATAACATAATTTTATAATTTTAATGAAACTTATATTTAAAATATAAGTTTTAACATATAATAAATTATTAATTTTAAGTTTCATCAGCTATATCCACCCATCCCCTTTGCACAACTTCCTCAATTACAGCACAGTTAAGGTATGTCATATCTATCCCTCTTTCTCTAATAATTGACCTAGACATGGTGCCCTCATAAATTCGAAATGCTTCCTCGTTCCAAAATTTATGAGCATCGTAGAAACGAGACGAGGAAGCCACATCCTTTGATCTCTTTCTAGCCCACATGATTATGAACACTATCCACACTTATAATCAACAATATAGACAAAAATCCACCAACAATTGCTTGATTACTGAAAATCACCCCAAACAATAATAACGTAAAAGAAACGGTAACCTTGAGTGTAGAAGATTAACCAGAGATGACGTGTGGCGGCGGCGTGGAGCGGCGGCGGCTATGTGTTGGTGGTGGTGGATGTAAGTGTTTGTTGAGGGAGGATTGTTTGTGGTGTTGAGGTGAGTAAAGGGGTTTGTGAGTTGTAGAGGGTAAGAGTTTATGAGGTTTTGTGAGGGGGAGAGGAACGAGCCGTGGCGCCAGTTGTGGCGAGATCGCGCACAAGGTTCTGTTCTTCGCGGATGATGGGGCAAGCGCGGTAGCGCAAGAAATGACGCCATGGCGCGCGAGGTTCTGGTCTCCCCACTGGTTGTCAGCGCGCTGCTGCGCGAGACGTTGCGCGGTGGCGCGCCTACGTCTGTCCCTTTTTTTTTTTAAATATATATAAACCATACCTGCAAAAAGCAAACCAATTAAAATTACTACGCAAAATGAACAAAACAAAAAAAAATTAAAATCAACAAATAAAATATTAATAAGAAATAATTAAAAAAAAAAGAATGCGAAAAATAATCGTGGGTTGCCTCCCACGCAGCGCTTGGTTTAACGTCGGCAGCCCGACTCAGATCTGCTTCAGGTAGATTCGGCCAATGAGATATTGTCCATGTTCCGCACTTCATCTCCAAAATAGTGTTTAACTTGCTGACCATTCACTTTAAACGTTCTACCATCATTGCATTTGAGTTCGATTGCTCCATATGGTTGTAATGCCTCCACTGTAAACGGCCCTGACCACCTTGATTTTAACTTTCCTGGAAATAGTCTGAGACGAGAATTATAAAGCAGCACTTGTTGTCCCGGTTCAAACGTTCTTCTCACAATGATCTTGTCATGCAACTTCTTGGTCTGTTCTTTGTAGATCTTGGCATTTTAATAGGCATCATTTCGGAATTCATCCATCTCACTCAACTGCAGTTTTCTAAGATCTCCCGAAGCTTGCAAGTCAAAATTTAATTTCTTCACAGCCCAAAATGCTCTATGCTCCAACTCCAACGGCAAATGACATGCTTTACCAAAGACCAGTCTATAGGGAGACATCCCAATAGGTGTCTTGAACGCAGTCCGATAGGCCCACAATGCATCATCTAACCTAATGGACCAATCTTTCCGATTTGTGTTGACAGTCTTTTCCAGTATTTGTTTGATTTCTCGGTTGGATATTTCAGCTTGTCCATTTGATTGAGGATGATATGCTACTGTCACCTTGTGCTTCACACTGTATTTAGCCAAAAGTGAGTTGAAAATTCTATTGCAAAAGTGCGTACCTTCGTCACTTATGATGGCTCTCGGTGTTCCAAATCTGGTGAAGATGTTCTTATGTACGAATTTAACTACAACACGAGCGTCATTAATGTAGAACCCGTAACTTAGACTACGTATAAGCCATGCATAATTCTAGTATTTTAAATTATTTTATTTCATGAGTATTTAAATGATTTTTCCTTAAGTTAATTATTTCATGGAGCAGTTTGATTTTTTTTTATCATTTCAGTTATTTCAGTGAGGCCGGACTGGAGTTGGAGCTTAGAGATAAAATTTAAGATTCAGAAAATATTTCCAGAATTTATTTTAGCTAGCAAGTAAGTTAATTTAAGTTAAAAGGGGATTAAGGAATTATTTAAGTTACTTGAGGTGAGTACAAAATAAATTCATTTAAGTTCCTTAATTAAGGGGTTAGTTCACTAAATTATTTAAAGGATAGGTAAGGCTTTTAAGGGTTATAAATTTAGTAAATAATCAACATTTCCCCTCCATATATTAGTGAATTTTCGGCCCTTAGTATCTAGACTAGTCATTGCCAACTCATCACCCTTTTGACCCATTCTTTGTTGAGTTAGCATACTAATCTTTTTAATTCTTTATCCACCTTAATTAATTAATTATTAACCAATATCCTAACCTAGTCTAGCATGAAGAATCGGTCACCCCATCCATTTCTCTCCCCAACAAATATTTGTTAGCAACCAAAATTCAAATTTCAAAAAAAAAAAATGGAGACTTGGTCTTGCTTTTTCCACCTATATTGCACTCATTTTCCCTCACTCTCCTAACCATCACTTCCCCTCCCCCATGACCGAAATTCAGAGGCATTTCAGAGTGTAAAAACCGTGAGCATCCTAGCAAGAATTAGGAGAGAAAATCGAGTAGCAAGCAAGAAAAGAAAACGCTCCACCTCCTCCGCGCCGGATCGTCTCGTTCTTTTCGTTTTTCTTTCAAACGAAACCAGGCATGCATATATTCTTCCTTGACTCTTCAATCAAGTCCTATTATCAATTATTTTTCATTACATGATCATCATTTCCATGTTAAAACCGAAATACATCAAGAGATTTCAGAAAATGCAACATGCAGAATTTTTCGGTTTTTCTCTTGTGCTTCACGGGTTGCTTTGTTTTGTGGGTTTCAGGTATTGGTTCGATTCCAGGCTCCCAAGGCGACATCTAGACATGTAATAGGATGTATTAGGATCACTTTGGTCCATTCATTCGAGCCCCACACCCACTGGAAACAAGAAATGACAGCAGCTTCCCATTCTTGCCATATTGAGTTTCGATTTTCTCAAGTTGCTGTCAAAGGGAAATGAATCTGATCTTGGCTGCCCTAAGGGCTTATAGCCATGGTTGGATCACTTCCCTAGCATGTCTAAGACGTGACTAAGTCGCCCTTTTGGTGGCTTGGTCCATGGTGCATCGGTTTTTAATTAAAAGTGCAAGATCAGCCCCAGCCCCCTTCGGCTTCTCATTTTGACAGCATGTGTATTTCGAATTTGGTGGGATGGTGTGGATCTTGGTTGGCCTAGGGCCCTTAGCCACGGTTCATACCATGCCCCTAGATGTCTAGATCGTGTCATGGTCAATCCAATGGCCATTGGAACGATTCGTGACAGCAAAACAAAAGCAATGCATCCTACGTGCAGAATTTGTTCTCGGTTGTAACGTTTGGGTCGTTGCTGGAATATTTCGAATTGTGGCTGGTCTAAAGCCCTTAGCCATGGTTCAAATCATTCCTTGGGATGTTGGTAAGAGATTTTGGTCGGTGGTTCAAGCCCCAATGGCCATTAGTCTCGCAAACGACACAAGAAACCAAAGCACAGCTGCTGTATTTCTGGACAGCAACTTGCTGTGACGGTTCAGTGGCTCGTTCGAGTTCTCGGTTGGCTTTTAGCCCATGGCCTTGGACTGGACAGTACCTCACCGAGTTAGGAAGGTCATGTTTTTGGCCGTTCGTGATTCGGATCATTTTTGAGGTCGTACGAGAATTTACGGTGCGATGTGCCAAATTGACTCTCGAAAGAGCGTTTCATGTTTTGGCCTCCATTCACCTAGATTTCGGCCCTCACCATTTTAGGAGCATTATTTGATCATTTTAGACGTATTTTAATCATGACTACATGATGGTTCAGTGTTGGTTCGGGTTGGCTCGGAGTCATGATTTAATACGAAGTCGGTAGGCGTAATTGTCACATTTTTTAAGGTTATTGTATAGTTTGGTCCCATAAATCTATTGCATATTTTTCATGGCATATTTAGGTTGCAGCGAGCCTGGGAGCGATCCAATCCAAGCAGTAAAATGGGTACAGGATATTTAATTCAGTTATTTAATTATATTACGTGCAAAAATACAAATTTTGAGATTTATGCGATATTGCTTGTGGTCACTTTACTATCATGCTTAAGTCCGGTCCCCAGTATCGGCCCGGTCACCAGTTACCGGTCAGTTCAGTTGTTTCACCCAGTACTGTGGCAGTAGTCTGATCAGACGTAAATCCGATCCCCAGTATCGGTCCGGTCACCAGTATCGGTCAGCTCAGTTCAGTTCAGTTCAGGGACCACTTGCGTAGACCATAATCTCACAGAAAATTATTATATGCTATTTCAGTACAGGGCTCCAAGGAGCAAACAGTTTCACTATGATTTTCAGTTCAGCTATGCACGTATTATAATTAATCATGACACGACATTTTACGATATGCCTCATGACATGAAATTTTACTCCCATGCAATTTTACTATATTTACTCGTTATTTACGATATATGCATGTTGAGTCTTTAGACTCACTAGACTTGATTGTTGTAGGTACTGATGATGTCGGGATCGAGGGCGGGGACCAGTGAGCTAGCTCGAGTCGGCAGTAGTGGCACCCGAGGACCTCAGTTTCAGCACTTGCCATTTTGATGCTCAAATATTTTATTAGTTATTGAATACTTTAACTTGTTATTTTGGCAAGTAATAATTTCTTCCGCTGCTGTTTTGAACGTTAAATATTTTATCAGTTTTTGGTATGAATGAGGCACTCCATTTATTTTAAAAGAAAAATTTTAAATTTTCCGCAAATTTTCAAGTAAGGATTTTTAGGCCTCTACATCTGGTATCAGAGCAATGGTTCTGTAAAGGGTTGCACTACTACTGACCGCGAGAAGCTCATGAAGTCACGTCTTCGGTCTGTAAGTTTTACAGTTACGCATTTTATTTAAAGCATGAATTATTTAACAGCATGTTTACATGAAATGTTTTACTTCCAGATTTATGTTATTGTTCAGTACTTAAATTTAAATAAATTATGGAATTATGCATGTTAGTTACGTATGGGTTATGTATGGAACAGTATGCCCCCTAGACGCATTCTCGAGCGCACTAGAAATGAGGAGCCTCGCCAGGAGGACAGGGAGGAGCAGAGGCAGGAGAGAGACTTACCACCTCCACCACCACCGGACATGAATGCCCAGATGCTAGCTGGGATGACTCGGTTCTTCGCGTAGTTTGCGGAGAACAATGCTATGGCGACCAGGCCGACAGGGCCTGAGGCAGTATATGAGAGATTCATGAAGATGCGTCCAAAGGAATTTTCTGGGACGACGGACCCCATGGTTGCCGAGGGCTGGATCAAGTCCCTCGAGGTTATCTTCGAGTTCATGGAGCTTGGAGAGGCAGATCGAGTTCGTTGTTATTTTGGCAAGTAATAATTTCTTCCGCTGCTGTTTTGAACGTTAAATATTTTATCAGTTTTTGGTATGAATGAGGCACTCCATTTATTTTAAAAGAAAAATTTTAAATTTCCCGCATTTTTTCAAGCACGGATTTTTAGGCCTTTACAATTAATGTTGGTGGCGATTGCTTCCACCCATTTCGAAACATAATCCACAGCTAGTAAAATATAAGAATTACCAAAAGAAAGGGGAAAGGGCCCCATGAAATCTATGCCCCAAACGTCAAAAGTTCCACTTCCAAAACATTTGTCAATGGTAATTCGTGACGCCTAGAGATGTTTCTTAACCTCTGGCATCTATCACATGATTTTACTAAGGTATAACTATCTTTAAACAAACTAGGCCAATAAAATCCAGATTGCAATACCTTAGCTGCTGTTCGTGATGCTCCAAAATGTCCACCATATGGTGAAGAATGACATTTCTCCAGAATTTGTTGTGCTTCGAGACCTTCCACGCATCTCCTAATCACTTGGTCAGCACACCTCTTATCCACAAATGGATCATCCCAATAAAAGAATTTGATATCATGGACGAACTTCTTCTGATGATAGCTCAAATCTGGAGGGAGGGCGCCGCAAGACAAAAAATTAGCAATATCAGCAAACCAAGGAAGTACAGATTTTACCTCAAAAAGCTGTTCATCCGGAAATGTTTCCTGTATAACTTCCTCTTTTTTCTTCTCCTCCAGCTCCAGTCTTGACAAGTGGTCAGCCACTTGATTTTCAGTTCCTTTCTTATCTTTGACTTCGAATTCGAATTCTTGTAGTAGCAAAATCCACCTTATCAAACGTGGTTTTGCATCCTTCTTGGCGAAAAGGTAGCGAATAGCTGCATGGTCAGTAAAAACAATTACCTTTGTGCCGATCAAGTAGAGTCTGAATTTGTCGAAAGCGAACACCACTGCAAGCATTCCTTCTCAGTTGTAGTGTAATTTTGTTGTGCAGCATCCATTGTGCGGCTTGCGTAGTACATTGCCCTAAACATCTTTTCCCTTCTTTGGCCTAAGACAGCGCCCACTGCATAATCACTAGCATCACACATTAGCTCAAAGGGCTCCTTCCAGTCCGGTACTATCATAATCGGTGCAGTCACCAATGCCTTCTTGATCTTTTCGAACTCCTGCAAACAGTCATCATCAAATATAAAAACAGGCTCTTTCTCGAGTAAATTACACAAGGGTTTAGTAATCTTAGAGCTCTGTCTACCTCTAATCTCTTAGAAGATACTTTATGTCCAAGAACAATGCCCTCTTGGACCATAAAGTGACACTTTTTCGAGTTAAGAACTAAGTTCTTTTCCTGACATCTCTGCAAAAAAAAGGGATAAGTTATGTAAACAATGATCAAATGAAGAACCAAATACCTAAAAGTCATCCATGAAGACTTCCATTATTTCCTCCACCATATATGCAAATATGGCCATCATGAACCTCTGGAAAGTGACAGGTGCATTGCATAGCCCAAAAGGCAATCTCCGAAAAGCAAATGTGCCATAGGGACACGTGAAAGTAGTCTTCTCCTGATCTTCTGCCGGTATAGCAATTTGGTTATAAACTAAATAACCATCTAAAAAGCAATAATGACAATAACCAGCAAGTCTATCAAGCATTTGAACAATAAAAGGCAGTGGAAAATGATATTTACGTGTGGAATTATTCAATTTTCTATAATCAATACATACTCGCCATCCAGTCACAGTACGAGTAGATATTAGTTCATCATTGTCATTCTTTACCACAGTCATTCCACCCTTTTTAGGCACAACTTGTACAGGAGACACCCAACTACTATTAGAAATGGCATAGATTACACCAGCATTTAACAATTTTAGTACCTCATTTTTCACGACCTCCTTCATGGCTGGATTTAACCTCCTTTGATGATCCACATAAGGAGTATATGACTCCTCCATTAAAATTTTATCCATGCATATAGTGGGGCTAATTCCCATAATATCAGAAATTGACCATGCTATAGCATTTTTATATTTCCTCAATACTCTCAATAGTTTATCTTTTTAGGCACATGTAAGAGAGGAGGAGATGATGACCGGATATGTCGACTTCTCACCCAAGAATGCATAGCAAAGGTGACTTGGCAGATCCTTCAAGTCAGGGGAAGATGGTTTTTCCTCAATTTTTTCATTTACATTCAACTCCACATGTGGTGCATTTTTCCTCCTTTCTTTTTGTAGTGCCTCAAGAGCCACCAGTTGCTCTTTCATATCCCAATTATCTTCATCAACAGTTCCAGCAGCACCTATCAAACAGCTCTCCAAAGGATCCCTAGTTCCTGCACATTCAACAGACATACATGAGTCTATAACATCAATGCTTTTACAAGTGCTTACCCCATTTGATTCCTTCGTGCCATGATAGATATTAAAAATGACTGCTTCTCCACCAACTCTCAAGGTGAGTTCACCCTTATGTACATCTATCAATGCCCTTCCAGTCGCCAAGAATGGTCTCCCAAAGATTAATGGAGCATCATGATCCTCTTCCATATCTAAAATCACAAAGTCAGCAGGAAAAATAAATTTATCCACTTTTACCAGTACATCCTCGACGACCCCACGTGGATACGTGAGACTTCTGTCTGCAAGCTGTAAGGTGATAGTGGTTGGTTTGACTTCTCCAAGCTCCAATTCCCTGTAAATAGAAAATGGCATCAAATTAATACTTGCTCCCAAATCACATAAAGCTTTACTACATTTAGAATCACCAATAAAACAAGGAATAGTAAAACTCCCTGGATCTTTTAATTTCTGTGGTAGCTTCTTTTGCAGTATGGCGCTATATTCTTCAGTCAGTTTCACAGTCTCAAACTCCTGCATCCTCCTCTTCTTAGACATCACATCTTTAATAAATTTCGCATAATTCGGCATTTGCTCCAAAGCATCAGCAAATGGTATGTTGATGTGTATCTTCTTAAAAATCTCTAGGAATTTTGCAAACTGATCATCCAAATTCTTCTTTTTGAATCTCTGAGGGTATGGGAGGGTCGGCTTAAATACTGGAGGTTGTTCAACTTCAATTTCAGCTTTGGATCCCTCAGTCTCTCCTTCTTCAACTTCCTTCTCCTTGTCCATTTTTTTTTTGGAACTTTGCACCTCTAACTCTTTTCCACTCCTCAAAGTGACTGCCTTGCACTGCTCTTTTGGATTCACTTCTGTGTTGCTATGAAATTGACCCATGTTATGATCTTTCAATGCGTTGGCCAACTGTCCAATCTGAGTCTCTAAAGATTTCATTGTGGCGCCCATATTTCCCATATGAGTTTCCATATTGTCAAGACGAGACTCAGTCCTTGCCATCCTCTTCCCAGATTCAGCAACAAACGTTCCAACCAAATCCTCAAATGAATGCTTCCCTTCCCCCTTTGATGTATTGAATCTCGGTGGAGGATTCAACACATTTTTATTATTTGCATATGAAAAATTTTTGTGATTTCGTAATCCAGGATGATACGTATTAGGGGAAGGGTTATCTCGATATCCTCCGAATCCACCAAAGTTTCTGTTGTTGACATACTGAGCTTATTCAAGAAGAGATGGTTCTTCTGCAATAATCGATGGACCCTCAGTTTCTGATGTGCTCACCTTATTCATAGCTGCTATCTGTGTGGTCAATGCTGATACTTGTGCAGTGAGTGATGTGATAGGATCCACAGCATAAACTCTAGTTGTCCTTTTTACTCCTGACCTCTCGGATGGCCACTAGTAGCTGTTTATAGTCATCTGCTCAAGCAAGTCATAAGCTTGCTCAGGAGATTTGGCAAAGATCGTGCCACCAGCCGCTGCATCCACTGTTCCTCTTGTTTGCCCATTCAAACCGTTGTAGAATAATTCGATTTGCACCCAGTCTTCGAAGCCATGGTTCGGGCACTTCCTCAACAGCTCCTTGTATCTTTCCAATGCCTCATACAATTGCTCAAAATCAGTCTGCCTGAAAATGCTAATCTCAATCTTCAACTGTGCAGACTTTGCAGGGGAAAGTATTTTGCCAGAAATTTCGTCGCCAGCTCCTGCCAAGTAGTGATACTTCCTAAGGGAAGCGATTGAAGCCATCCTCGTGCTTGATCCCTGAGAGAAAACGGAAACAAACACAGTCTAATAATATCATCAGAAACATTATTAATCTTTACCGTATCCGTTATCTCAAAGAAGGTTCTCAGGTGAACGTGAGGATCTAAAGTGGCAGTTCCAGCGAACTGGTTTTGCTGAACCATATTGATTAGAGCAGGCTTCAATTCGAAATTGTTGGCGTTAATGGTCCCTCTTGCAATACCAAAGTAATGATCGTTGATCACTGGTCGGAAGTGATCTCTGATAGGAATAGCCTCTGGCGGGATGTGTATGTTATTTTCTCTGTTCTCAGCCATTGCTTGGATCTCTTCTCTTCTTGATTTTCTTAATTTTCTCGAAGTTTTTTCGATCCCCGGATAAAAAATGAGCAAGTCAGGGCTTTGCGATCGTAGCATGCACTGTCAAGCAGAAAAAATTGACAACTCAATAATTATAACAAAATAAAAAGATCTCAATTAAAATCTAGACTAATTGGTAACAATACTGATATAAATTTAAATTTTGACACTCCCCGGCAACGGCGCCAAAAACTTGTTGCGTGTTTTCTTAATTGCTCGCAAGCGCACGAAGTCGAGTTATAGTAAAATGTCTTTTTGAGTGCAAGTGTCGATCCCACGAGGAGTGTAAATAAAATGTATATCAATGCTCGTAATTAAAATAGTCAAGACTTTATCTAGAAAATTCAATAACCAGATTGGTTTGTTTAAAACAGTTCAATTGTGAATAAATAATCAATCAGTTTACCGAATGGAGAAATATCAATGATAGAAAATATCTAGAGGAATGATTTCACTATGTTTCTACGATAATTCTTCGTGGTTGGATTTAACTTCATGAGTTCTGGTTATTTAATGGCTAAGAACACTTATGTATTGTATTCCCCCTTTCCCAAGTGACGAATAAATTGTATCAATCAAACTTCGATTCAATTATTCCTAATAAAAATCTAAGTTTGATAGATAAATGCAAACAATGTTCTTACCTAAGCCTCGCTGAAGTTATACGCCTTCCGAACGATATAATTATTCAACGGTGTGTCTCCAATGATCTATAATCCTAATCCCTCTCCCGAGTTGTAGAATTAATCAGACGACACACAATTTATGGCCAGTAAATTGCAGTTAAATAAATGTAGAGAACAAAATTAAACAAAACGGAATTCAATTATCAAAATATCCACGTCAAATCATTGTATAGACAAAGCTACGTCAACCTCTAGGATGGAAATTTAGTTCATCACGAAATCCAGGTGAAAACAAGACATATTCTTATTTCTAGACATCTCTACACAATAAAAGAAAGAAACGAAGGAAAAGATAACAAATCCGAAGTGTCGTCTCTATCCCCAGATCCATCGTTCTTCGTATTTTTTATTGTTCTTCGCACTCTGAATCTTTGTCTCGTGTATGCGCTCCGTTCCTCGTGTCTTTTCCTTCCCAAGATAGTGTTTTCTCGTGTGATTTCTCTCCACGGCGGCTTCCCCCTCTTTTTGACCTAAGATGCGCGATTTATAGTTTTTCTGGACGCTCGGCGCGCGCGGTGGCGCGCTTCATTCTGGTCGCTGGTTCGATACTGCGAGCGCGCGGATGCGCGTGAAGTAGTGCGGTGGCGCGCGCCTCTCGGGTTTTCTACTGCTTCCGTGCTCGCGCGGTCGCGCGAGTTGTGGTGCTGCCGCGCACGCCTCTCGGGACGTCATGTTCTTCTATGCACGCGCGGTCGCGCATGATGTGGCGCACGGGCTACTGGTTCTCGCATATGCTCCTTTGAGCGCTGTCGCGCGTGAAGTGGCGCAGTCGCGCGCACACCTCTGTCCGTGGGTGTGCTCTCGGCTGCGCACTACTCTGTTTCTTAGTCCACTTGGTTTCGTGTCCACCATTTTCTCCATTCCTGAAATGACAACAAAAACAAACCAAAAACGCATAATTCTGTTCGAAACAATCATAATTCAAAATGGATTCTAACATGAATTAAGTGCAAATCTTGCACTTATCACATCTTCAAAGTAGAGTGTACATAATGGAAACATGAACTTGAACATACTTGGAACATGAACATAATAGCGTAACATAGACGTGCCCTGGTCATAAAACTTTCATAAACATACTTGCATCGTACATACATGAGCATACATATCATAATTTTTGCGTAGAGGCATGTTTCAAAGCGAGTGACCTATACATAAATACGCCTGATAAAACTAAACCACAGTACTGGGCTGACAGGGAAGAACCACTGCTACATACATGAGATCCCCGTTCATGCTTAAAGGGTGGATTGGTCCCTGGTCATGATTTACCGCTTTCCAATCCTGATCTAAACCCGTTCATGATTTAACGGGATGGATTGGTCCCTGGTCATGTTTTACCACTTTCCAATCCCATACATAAATTGGTCACAATACATTTAGCATACCTCAAAAACTTAAAAGTATTTTCTTTGCACGTCGAACATACTTACTTGGCGTTGAGGGATTCGTTGGATCTCGCTTTGGGGGCCAATGCTGCACATACTAACATGAATTTCAACACTTAACTGGCATAACTTAGACGTAGGTATTCTTGCTCACCACCAAATCAATTAAATAGCTTATGACATTCTAGATCCCTCGGGACTTGACCTCGTTTAATCATACTAACCATGAAATCAAACCCTGAAACAAACTCTAAAATGACGTGCGAACATTTCCCAAAAAGTAAAAGATATGAACTCATTATTTGAACTTGAAAGTAAGTGGAAACCAAAACACTCTCACAGATGGGGCCGTGCTCGGGAGGTAATATATTACCGCTCGAGCGCCAGGTCTACTGGAATCCTACCCTCGAAAAGAAAGAGTGGCGCTCAGGCGGTAAAACATTACCGCTCGGGCGCCGAGTCTTCTGGACTCCGCGACTTAGAAGCTTAATACTCCTAACTAAATAATACGATTCGTGAACCAATCCATCGAGACTCATCCTAGGACACTATGACACTGACTCGACCCCATAAAAACGTCCCAAATATTCCCAAAGAAACGATGCACCACACGCAACGCAATAAAACCCATAAACTCAAATTTTGACACCAAAATAATTTTAACGACTACTCGTTCTCCCAATTGCCTAACGACGAGAAACAAAACGTCAATGACCGTCCCAACATCATTAACAACATACTTAAACGCAACAGCGACCACCCGTCAATCCCCAACGAAGCCTGCAACAATAAAACTTCAAGAACGCATTTTTCAGAAAAAACGTAGTTTGAGCAGTCCCACGAAAACGATCATAACTCACTCATTTCTTATCCAAATATTTTGAATTTACTGTCAAATCGAAAGTATCAAAGTGTTCTACGATTTTCATGTTGAAAGTTTCTAAAAATAACGACCAAAAAATCGCAGTTTTCAAATGAACAGAAAAAACGAGATTTTTAGATCAAAAAACGCTCAAAATGCGATCTAAACAATTTCTGCTCAAACTTTACACATCACACATGTATTTTTACGCATAATAAATATCATAACGCATAATATGACGAGATCGATGCGTAAACGAAAGAATATACGTGCCTTTTGATAATTAAAAATACCGAAACGACGATACCGACGCGGGAAGGATGCGAGAGACGATCCGGAACAAACGTGGCGCGATTTGCTTGCAATAAAACCAACAAAAATTTGCTGGAAAATAGGAGGGAAAGGGGCGGCTGCTTTTCTCTCAAGAACCCTAAGGTTTTCTCTCTCAAAAATTAATAAATCTGAATTGGAATAAGTGTGTGTGTTGAACGGTTTCAGTATGTGTAAAAGTGTGTAAAACGTGTAAGTGTGTGTGTCTAGCGTGAGTTTAGATAGTAACTAAGGGAAAAAAATATTTCTTAAATGATAATTAGCATTCTAATTAAAATATTAATAATCACTTAATATCCTAACTAAAACACTAATTCTCTTCAAAATACTAGCATCTTTAAAATTGAAATAAAACACACTATTGATAAACCTTTTAAAATTCTGAAACTTTAAAATCACTTAATAAACAACTTAGGCTTTTAAAAATACTAAAAACTTATAAATCATTTGAAACGCCCCAATCTCAACTTAATGTAAAATACCACGTTTTTAAATTGCCAAACTCGTCGCCGGTCTCTTTTCCTCGATCCATCTCAAATAATCGCCTGAAACATGAAACTCGACAAAATACTTTAACGTACATCACATAACATAAATATTTTAAAATAATGCATTTAAATAATTCATGCACCACTAAGACTCATTTTAAAATTAAATAAATGGTTTGACAATTAAATGATTGCATGAGTTATACATGTACTGATTTTTGGGCTCTACACAGAGCATGTCCCGAGGATATGAGTTGTTGTATTTAGTTGACTTTGATTATGTGTGGGCATATTTTATGATATGATATGTTTAGACGAGACTTAATTATATATAGTTTTGAGTATCATAATTAAAATTGACATGTTTTGGGCTCATTGTAAAGAAAAAATTTACCCATTTTTCTTTGTGATTAATCAACCCTAATAAAATTGTATTGTAATCACGATTAGGCGTTAAGGGCCTCACAGTGTATGGTATCAGAGCATAGCTAGGAATGCTTGATTGAGTTTTGTATACACTTGAATAGGCACAAATGAATTGTGCGTGTGTGGTTGATTTACTTGTATTACTTGCTCTTGCTTGATGTATTTTGAGTAAGTTGTTGATGAGATTAATGATTTGATATGATGATGTGTAATTGAGATTTATTTGTGATATTCATACTATATTTTGTAGATAGATCACAGAAATGAAACTACTATGAGTAGTAGTAATGAGAGGATGATTGGATCCCACAAATTTTACTTGTTTTCCACTGTAATTAATCAACCCTATTCAAATTGTATTGTAATCATGATTAGGCGTTAAGAGCCCCACATATTATCTGGGCTGCGCCAAGTAGAAGAAAAGTTGGGGAGGAGAAAAATTAAATTTTTTCAGCTAAGGCATCGCCTAGCAGATGAGTCAAAAGGTGTGGAGGTGGAAGTTTTATTTTTCTGTTAAGGAATTGCCTAGCAGATGAGTCAGGGGTGAGGAGGTGAAACTTTTATTTTCCTTCTAATGCATATCTGTAATGCCCGAGATTATAGCATTGTAATTACACATGGATTAATTTAAAGAATTGTAATTAACGAAGATTTCAGGGGCTAAAGGGCAAGAAAGGAATTTGGGTAGAAATGCAAAGGGGAGGCCAGAAAATTGCGCGCACATGCGCCAAAGTGTGGCGCGCATATGCGCGGAAGCCATATGCCGAGCCAGTAGGGTCTCGCGCATATGCGCGAGAAGAGGCGCGCATATGCGCGAGGAGTCCAGAAGCTACAGCCGCGAGACAGAACATCTCGTGCATATGCGCGAGAGAGGGCGCATATGCGCGAGAGGGTGAACTGCAGAAGTGCCGAGTCCAGAACATCTCGCGCATATGCGTGGCGAGGAGGCGCGCATATGCGCGAGTAGCTGACATGGGTATGCACCGAGACAGTAGGTCTCGCGCATATGCACCGGGGATGGTCGCGCATATGCGCGAGACGTGCAGTGCAAAGAGTTGTGCCACGTTTTCTTGAGCATGCATGGTGTATATATATATATATGTATCATTTCGATTTGTTCCTTCAAAAATCAGCAGAGAGAAGAACCGAGGAAGGGTTGGAAATCCTTACGCCTTTTCATCTCTTAGATTTGTGATTATACAAGATCCGTCCGTTTGATTTTTAATCTGAATTCAGTACTGAATTTCTACAGACGAGAGCTTCAACTAGACGTAAGTTTTATTACGTTTTGATATGATTTGAAATTATGACATTTCCAGAATCAGATGTGATTGATATATAGTGTTCTTGACATAGTAGACATCGTATAATTGAAGTCAGATCGAAGAACAGATTGTGTATGTAATTGTTATGATTTTCGGAGTTGATTTGATTGAGATTCGATATCAGATTTGTATTGCGATTGATTATGAGTTGAGATTGATATCAATTGACAATTGTATTGCTGGATATATGGAGATTGTGCAGTTATGCCGTTGAAACCAGAATTTGATTTAGTTCTGATTATATCCAGTATTGATTTGAGTGGTGCATTGATATTATACTCCTCGATATTGTCATTTCCAGATTGAGTATTGACAGGCTTTGAGTTTGAGATTTCGACAGAGTCAGATTGACACAAAGAAAGGTATAAATCAATGTTGATTCGGGATTGCACAACTCGAGTTAGATTTAACTTGAGTTTCCCTAAATCACATACTTTACTTTATTGCATTGATAATTGCAATTGAATGAGATTGATACACTTGGGCTAGTGAGTGATGTATTGAGTCATAGGCTGATTCGCCTAGTCGTTGGCTGATTTGCCAAGTCTTCGGCTGATTCCCCATGGCACTGGACGTGTAAATTATATCGATGTCGCTTAGGAGTTGATTCACTCCTATCGCTGAGATTCGATATATGTGTTAATGTCCAGAAACTGGGATCCCTAGATTGGAGATGAGTCGAGTCTGAGATGACGAGTCAGAAGTTGATTTACTGTGTTATATCCTTTCATGTTTTCAGAATTGATACATGTTATTGATAACTGTTATATGCTTTTGTACATGTTTTATATAATTGCATGTATACATGATTTATACTGGGATTATATCTCACCGGAGTTATCCGGTTGTTGTCTTGTTTGTATGTGTGCTTGACAACAGGTGGGACAGGATCAGGATCAGGATCAGGAAGAGGATGAGAGAGTATAGTTAGCGTGGAGATCCGGGCCCAGAAGCAGAGTAGGATTCAGCCCTTGATGTATAGATGCTGAACCTAGTTGAGATAGATATCTGTAGTACATATGTTGTACTTTTATACTGATATGTATATTAACTAGATTACATTATGTTTCCGCATTCATAATTTAAAAAGAAAATTTTTAGTCCCACTTTTCTTAATTGTTATTTGACGTTAATAATGATTAAGACATGGATTAGCGTCCGGGTCCCCACAACAGGTGGTATCAGAGCCATAGATCTTTTATACTGAACTAGAAGCTAGTGAACGGGGTAGAATGAGTTTTCCTTCCTTGCTTTTGATTGCTAGCATGTTTACTGCTTTTATACATGTTGACCTGAATTATCTGATTTGATTAGTAATATGTATTATTGAGAATGGATCAGAACCGATTCTTGATCAGCAGTAAGATGATCGGAGGAGGACTGAAACAGATTTGTGGTATTTGGTTGCTAACCCTTTTGATTATCAGATATGCCTACTCGAAGAATACCAGAACAGGATAGTACATCGAATCCTCCAATGGATGTGACAGAAACTCCGATGGAAACATTACTGAAGAGGCTTCTGTCATTCAAACCGCCAACTCTGAAAGGAACAGAGACTTCTGTTGACTTTGAATGTTGGTTAGATGATATTGAGATGCTGTTTGATTCTTTGGATTACCCAGATGAGCGAAGAGTTAGAATGATTGGGCACCAGTTACATAACGTTGCAAAAAACTGGTGGATTACGACAAAGAAAGCATTGGAGCATAGAGGTACGACTATTATCTGGAATGTCTTTAAAATGGAATTTTATCAATGATTCTTTCCAGTATCGTACAGGAAGGACAAGGGTGCAGAGTTTGCCAATCTGAGACAGGGCCAGTTGAATATTGAAGAGTATGTGGCCAAGTTCTCTACTTTGCTTGGATTTGCTCCACATGTTGCTAAGAATGATGAGGCCGTTGCCGATCAGTTCATCAATGGGCTGAATCCTGAGATATTTACGTTGGTGAACACGGGACGACCAAATAATGTTGCTGATGCTCTGAACCGAGCTAAGGGAGCCGAAGCTGGTCTGATACGACAGAAAGGAGCTTCGTTTGTGCCTCTAGCACCGAGACCACAGCAACCACCTCCCCGATTTGAGAGTGGTAGCAGCAGTGGTGGAAAGAAAGAATCTCTGAAAGCCAGAGGGATGCACTTTAAGAAGTCTGGCATCAGTTTTTCTAGCTCCAGTGGTTCCAAACAGGGTTATACTGGACCTTATTGCAAAGGTTGCGGAGGGAGACATCCCACAGAGCAATGCCAGGGAGTGCTTGGTAGTTGCCATATTTGCAGGCAGCAGGGACACTTTGCTAGAGTGTGTCCACAGAAAGGTTCCCAAAGATCTCAGGGAGCCGAATCGTCGGGATCAGCAGCACAGACTGATAGACGATCAGCTGCTGTTCATTCATTCCAGTCAGCGCCAGCTCAGTCACAGCAGAGGCCAGGAGGAGGTCAGACAGTTAGCCAGCCTCCTAGACAGCAGGCCAGAGTATTTGCGTTGACAGAGGAGCAGGCTCAGGAAGCACCAGATGACGTTGTTGCAGGTAACTGTTCTTTATGTGGTTACCCTGCATATGTATTGATTGATACCGGTGCTTCACATACTTTTATTTCTGAGCGATTTGCATTGATTCATGCATTGCCTGTTGAGTCATTATCTGCTGTAGTGTCAGTCTCTTCTCCGTTAGGGACAGGGTTGATATCAGTGAAGTCTGTTAAATCTTGTATACTGCAGTGTGATGGGCATGAGACCGAGTTAGACTGTATTGTGCTTGGGATTTCTGATTTTGATTGTATTATCGGTATCGATATACTGACCAAGTACAGATCTACAGTTGATTGTTTCCACAAGATTGTACGATTCAGACCTGAGATGGCTGAGGAATGGAAATTTTACGGTAAGGGTTCGCGAGCCCGAATTCTTTTGATATCTGCCATGAATATGACTCGATTATTGCAGAAAAGAGCGGATGGATTCCTTGTCTATTCAGTTGATTTACTGAAATCGAGTCCATCATTGGCGGATTTGCCAGTGGTTTTCAAGTTTGCTGATGTCTTCCCAGATGAGATTCTTGGTTTGCCTCCGATTCGAGAGATAGACTTCAGCATTGAGTTGATGTCAGGTACAGTTCCGATTTCCAGAGCTCCGTACAGAATGGCACCGATTGAGTTGAAAGAGTTGAAAGAACAGTTGGAGGATTTACTGGACAAGGGTTACATCAGACCGAGTGTATCTCCTTGGGGTGCTCCAGTATTATTTGTGAGGAAGAAAGACGGTTCTATGAGACTCTGTATCGACTACCGGCAACTGAAAAAAGCAACGGTAAAGAATAAATATCCCTTGCCTCGCATTGATGATTTGTTTGATCAGTTGCAGGGTTCATCTGTATATTCCAAGATCGATTTGAGATCTGGACACCATCAGCTGAGAGTCAGGGATTCTGATATCTCAAAGACATCATTCAGAACCAGGTATGGACATTATGAGTTTATTGTCATGCCGTTTGGTTTGACGAATGCCCTGGCTGTATTTATGGGATTGATGAACCGTGTCTTCCAAAAATATCTCGATGATTTTGTGATCATTTTTATTGATGATATTTTGATTTATTCGAAATATATGATTGAGCATGCAGAACATTTGAGAACTGTGTTGAAAATTCTGAGAACTGAGAAATTGTATGCTAAACTGTCAAAATGTGAGTTCTGGTTGAGACAGGTAGTATTTCTGGGTCATATTATATCCGGGGATGGTATATCAGTTGATCCAGCAAGGTTGAGGCTTTGATTTCTTGGCCGAGACCGACATCAGTGCCAGAGATTCGCAGTTTTATGGGTTTGGCAGGATATTACCGTCGGTTTATTAAAGATTTCTCGAGCATTGCCAAACCGATTACTCAGTTAACTCAGAAGAATGCTCCGTTTGTGTGGTCAGAAGACTGTGAGTCCAGTATTCTGGAATTGAAGAAAAGATTGACCAGTGCACCGATACTGACTATCCCCTCATGCACTGGTGGATTTGTTGTTTATTGTTACGCATCTCACAGAGGTTTGGGTTGTGTATTGATGCAACGAGGGCATGTGATTGCTTATGCCTCGAGACAGCTGAAGCCACACGAGACTCGCTACCCAATTCATGATCTTGAATTGGCAGCCATTGTATTTGCTTTGAAGATATGGCGACACTACCTCTATGGTGAAAAATTTGAGATTTATTCTGATCAGAAGAGCCTAAAGTATCTGTTTTCGCAATCCGAGTTGAATATGAGGCAGCGAAGATGGCTCGATTTACTGAAGGATTTCGATTGTGAAATCAAATACTATCCTCGAAAATCTAATGCAGCAGCTGATGCACTGAGTCGAAAGGTATGTTCTTTATCCTTATCGATGATTGGTGTTTCAAATTTGATAGAAGACAGCTGTTTGTCTGGATGAGTATTTGAAACAGATCGTCAGCCTCTGAGAATATGTGCTATTCGGGCTGAACCAGAACTGATATTGAGAATCAAAGAAGCACAGAAAGTTGATCATAATGTACAGAATTCGATTGCTATGGTCAGAGCTGGACATCAATCGGAGTATCAGGTTTGTGACAGTGTTTTATATGTGAATAATCGTATTGTTGTGCCGAATGTTTCAGATTTGAGACAGCAGATACTGGCAGAAGCGCACAACAGTCATTTTAGCATTCATCCTGGTGGCAGAAAAATGTACAATGATTTGAAGACACAGTATTGGTGGAAACAGATGAAATCTGATGTTACTGAATTTGTAGCCAAGTGTCTGAATTGCCAACAGGTCAAAGCAGAAAGAAAGAAACCAGGAGGATTGTTACAGAGTTTGTCCATTCCTGAATGGAAATGGGATCACATTTCCATGGATTTTGTAACACAGTTGCCACGTTCCTCCCGAGGTTGTGATGCGATTTGGGTCGTGATTGACAGATTGACCAAATCAGCATGTTTTATTCCATACAAGATGACATATAGACATGATCAGATGGCCGATATTTATGTTAGAGAAGTGGTCAGATTGCACGGAGTGCCGAAGTCGATTGTATCAGACCGTGATCCTCGGTTTACCTCGCACTTCTGGCAGAGTTTGCAGCAGGCTCTAGGTACGAAGTTACATCTGAGTACCGCATATCATCCACAGACTGACGGACAGTCAGAGCGGACTATCCAGACACTAGAAGATATGCTGAGAGTCGTAGTGCTTGATTTTAGCACTAATTGGCAAGATGCATTGCCTCTTTGTGAATTTTCGTACAACAACAGCTATCAGACGAGTATTGAGATGGCACCATTCGAGGCGTTGTACGGAAAGAAGTGTCGATCCCCTCTGTATTGGGATGATATCTCTGAAGTTCCTATGACTGAACCTGACATGATCAGAGATATGACTGAGAAAGTTAAGCTGATTCAGAAAAGAATGAAGGCAGCTCAAGACAGACAAGCCAAATATGCCAACATCAGACGACGGTCGTTGGTATTTGAGACAGGAGATCGAGTATTCCTGAAGATTTCTCCTTTCAGGGGTGTTGTCAGATTTGGCAAGAAAGGGAAACTGTCTCCACGATCTGTTGGTCCTTATGAGATTCTCGAGAAGATAGGAGATCGTGCCTATCGACTCGCCTTACCGCCTTCATTATCGGGGATACATGATGTTTTTCATGTATCTATGTTGCGTAAATATCTCCCTGATGATTCTCACATTATTCAGCCAGACGAGGCAGAACTTGATGAAGTCTAAGTTATGTTGAAAAACCGATCCAGATTATCGATCGTAAGGAAAAGCAGCTCAGAACGAAGACAATTCCTCTTGTGAAGATTTCATGGAGTCGTCATGGCACTGAAAAAGCTACCTGGGAGACTGAATCAGACATGAGGCAGGAATTCCCAGAGTTATTTCACTGATGTGAGTTTTCTATTCAGCTTCTATTATACATTTCTTTTCTTATCTGATGTGATTGTCTGAGATTTCGAGGACGAAATCATGTCTTAGAGGGGTAGAATTGTAATGCCCGAGATTATAGCACTGTAATTAGACATGGATTAATTTAAAGAATTGTAATTAACAAAGATTTCAAGGGCTAAAGGGCAAGAAAGGAATTTGGGTAGAAATGCAAAGGGGAGGCCAGAACATTGCGCGCACATGCGCCAAAGAGTGGCGCACATATGCGCGGAAGCCATATGCCGAGCCAGTAGGGTCTCGCGCATATGCGCGAGAAGAGGCGCGCATATGCGCGAGGAGTCCAGGAGCTGCAGCCGCGAGACAGAACATCTCGTGCATATGCGCGAGATAGGGCGCGCATATGCGCGAGAGGGTGAACTGCAGAAGTGCCGAGTCCAGAACATCTCGCGCATATGCGCGGCGAGGAGGCGCGCATATGCGCGAGTAGCTGACATGGGTATGCACCGAGACAGTAGGTCTCGCGCATATGCGTCAGGGATGGTCGCACATATGCGCGAGACGTGCAGTGCAAAGAGTTGTGCCACGTTTTCTTGAGAATGCATGGTATATATATATATATGTATCATTTCGATTTGTTCCTTCAAAAATCAGCAGAGAGAAGAACCGAGGAAGGGTTGGAAATCCTTACGCCTTTTCATCTCTTAGATTTGAATTATACAAGATCCGTCCGTTCGATTTTTAATCTGACTTCAGTACGGAATTTCTACCGACGAGAGCTTCAACTAGACGTAAGTTTTATTACGTTTTGATATGATTTGAAATTATGACAGTTCCAGAATCAGATGTGATTGATATATAGTGTTCTTGACATAGTAGATATCGTATAATTGAAGTCAGATCGAAGAACAGATTGTGTATGTAATTGTTATGATTTTCGGAGTTGATTTGATTGAGATTCGATATCAGATTTGTATTGCAATTGATTATGAGTTGAGATTGATATCAGTTGACAATTGTATTGCTGGATATATGGAGATTGTGCAGTTATGCCGTTGAAACCAGAATTTGATTTAGTTCTGATTATATCCAGTATTGATTTGAGTGGTGTATTGATATTATAATCCTAGATATTGTCATTGCCAGATTGAGTATTGACAGGCTTTGAGTTCGAGACTTCGACAGAGTCAGATTGACAGAAAGAAAGGTATAAATCAATGTTGATTCGGGATTGCACAACTCGAGTTAGATTTAACTTGAGTTTCCCTAAATCACATACTTTACTTTATTGCAGTGATAATTGCAATTGAATGAGATTGATACACTTGGGCTAGTGATTGATGTATTGAGTCATAGGCTGATTCGCCAAGGCACTGGACGTGTAAATTATATCGATGTCGCTTAGGAGTTGATTCATTCCTATCGCTAAGATTCGATATATGTGTTAATGTCCAGAAACTGGGATCCCTAGATTAGATATGAGTCGAGTCTCAGATTACGAGTCAGAAGTTGATTTACAGTGTTATATCCTTTCATGTTTTCAGAATTGATATATGTTATTGATAACTGTTATATGCTTTTGTACATGTTTTATATAATTGCATGTATACATGATTTATACTGGGATTATATCTCACCGGAGTTATCAGGCTGTTGTCTTTGTTTGTATGTGTGCTTGACAACAGGTGGGACAGTATCAGGATCAGGAAGAGGATGAGAGAGTATAGTTAGCGTGGAGATCCGGGCCCAGAAGCAGAGTAGGATTCAGCCCTTGATGTATAGATGCTGAACCTAGTTGAGATAGATATCTGTAGTACATATGTTGTACTTTTATACTGATATGTATATTAACTAGATTACTTTATGTTTCCGCATTCATAATTTAAAAAGAAAATTTTTAGTCCCACTTTTCTTAATTGTTATTTGACGTTAATAATGATTAAGACATGGATTAGCATCCGGGTCCCCACAATATCAAACAAAGGAGTTATGTGGGGAGACAATGTGGTAAATATCTTTCATTTTTCTTGCTAAGGTCCGGCATAGCAGAGGAGTTACGAGATGAGGAGGTGAGAGTTTTATTTTCTTACTAAGGCTGAAGCCTAGTAGAAGAGCTTGAGGTGATGAGGGTGAAGGTTGGATCCTAGTAGATGAGCTTGAAGTGATGAGAGTGAATAGATTGAATTGAAGACAATGAAGTGTTTGAAGTATGGAGGGTGAGTAATGTACTCGTTTTTCCTATCTAAAGCTTAGTAGAGGATCTTGAAGATGGGAGTGAGGAGAGCAAGCTGTGGCGTGTGGCTGTGGTGCGAGGAGGTGCGAGGCTGGAGTAGCGAGGCGTGTTGGGCGTGCTGGCGAGGGAGGGTACGAGGGCATACTGTGTTAGAAAAATTTTAAAATTATTTAGTTTGTCGATAAAGAACAATGTTTACCCCAAAAAGCTCTTCAGAAACCACACAATCATTCGCAAGGGAAATTCTCAACGTACTGGGTGAGGTTGTGCAGGTGTAGGGCGAGGCTGGAATGGCGAGCACGAGCGTGGTGTGCGAGGCGAGTGCTCGTGGAGTGAGCGTGGCGGCTGGGAGAGCACGAGGGCGTGCTGGCCGGACGCTCAAGGGGTAAGCGTGATGACTTAGCTAGCGCGCGAGAGGGACTGCTGGGGACGTTGGAGGAGGCGATGGCAAGCGAGGAGAGGCGATGATGCGTGGAGGCGAGGCGCTGATGGGCGAGGGTAGTGATGGGTGAGGGCGAGGGCGAGGAAAGATGTGCGAGGCGGCTAGGGCTATTGACAGGCGAGGGAGATTGCGGCGAGGAGAGGTGATGGCGAGATGCTGATGGGCGAGGGTGAGGGCGGATGTGCACGGTGCTAGGGTGAATCCGAGGTGCTGGCGCAAGGGTTTTGCGAGGAAGTGGGCGAGGATGAGAGGTAGCATGGAGAGCGGCGGGTGAGGAGCAGGTGTGCTGGGCGAGGGCGAGGACGAGGGCTTTGGCAGCGGGGATGGCAAGAGGACTCTGCGTGGGCGAGACTAGGGCCGACGTGCAGATGTGGCGAGAGAGTGACGCGGGCGTTGGCGAGGGTGAGGGCTGGCGAGGGCAGGCGCTCGAGGAAGGCTACGGCGAGGCTGGTGTTGGTGACGGCTGGCGAGGGTGCGCAAGGACGTGCGTGGGCGAACGCAGGCAAAAAAATGGTGCAAGGGGCGGCGGCTGGTGAGGAGAGGCGAGGTTGTGCAAAGGGCGAGGGCTGTTGGCGGGGTGCTGCGAAGGTGAGACCAGGGCGCAAGAGAGGGTGAAGCGTAGGTGAGTGAGTATCAGCGAATGAGGCACGGAAAAAGTTCTGTGTTGGGGAAATGAGGATAAAAGTGGCCCCGCGCAGATCTGGCCCTTCAGAATGGAAAGATGATTTAATTTGCTTCCGAATTTTTGGAGACTAATGAGTAATAGGGGAAGAACGCACAACTCACATGTTGTAAACCGAGAATAACACAATTAATCGAACTTCGTAACTAAGATTCAATTCGACCTGGTAGGGGGAGACTGGTGATACCCCATAAATGACCGCATCAAAATCAGGCCCAAACCCCCGGCCCATCCCTAGCCCAAATGGAAGGCCCAGGTACGCTCCTATAAATATCAGATTTGAGCGTCCAACTCATTCATATTCACTATATATTATTTTTCAGGAGCATCCTTAGCTGCTTTCTACTTATATCATCAGTCTCTGACTTGAGCGTCGGAGGGGCTACACCGAGACAACCTCCCGCCTCCTTCTAACGGTCTTTTTCGTGATTTTAGGCTCAGGACAAATTCGAAGCCTGCGTCTAGATTAGTGTCACTTTCTATGATCAGACCTTAAATTTTCAATGAGTATCACCGTTGATGTCTACCAAATTATATTTTCATCATATGTTGTGACGAATGTATTAAGGGTCTAGAAGGTCGTTTGATTGACGATAAAAAAAAAAGATTATATACTTGATATAATAAAATAGTGATAACATTGATATATATAAGGATTTGTGAATCCAATGCCAATATGGATTTGATATAAATAGTTTATTACAAATCAATATCTATGAAAGAGCTAAAGGGCTCCAAAAGTATAATTTATACAAATAATTTTATAGTTTTTCACACTCAATTGGCTCGAGTGTTCAAATTATATAAATAATTGACAAACTATTGATAGTGCACAAAATGTTAATGATGAAGCTAGAATTTCCTGTGTCGATAAATAAGAATATTTTTTTAATCAAAGATCTAGAAGATTATTATTATTTATGTCTTATCAAATTTTTACCACCATCATAAGGTCAAATTTGCCTCTAATCAACTATTAAAACCATTGATTTTGAGAATAAATGCATCATATTTTGGGGATTACATGAAAATATTATGCCTGCAGATTATAACGAATGATTTCATTTAATATTGATTTTTTTTTTTGGAGCCAAAACTTTATGTGTTGAAAGTTAATAGTTGTGCGACAAATGTACTACAATGAATCTCTTGAAGAGATTATGAATATGTTAGAAATAATTTGAATCTTATGATCAATTATTTTGAGCAATGTGATTTTATGATACAATTTGTGTTCTTGTAAACAATATTTACAACATTGAAGGGAAAAAGTAGAAGCTAAAAAAATAATTTTGAGATCGACCCCAAGTGTTATGAAATGAAAATGAAGTTCAAAGTTTAATTCTCAAAATACATTGATCATGTGTATAGGATTGTTTATATTGTTCAGCTTCATTAATGTTCTAGTTGAACATTTTATACAATTAATTTGAAGCGACAAATAACCCCTTTAAAGAAAATGAGAGAATATCTCAATGTCAATAATAATAAATGTTGGTCATTCTAAAAAATCGATGTTTTTGTATAACCATATCTTATTTTACTTTTAGTAAATATAAAAGATGTTAGAAGGGTGATTGACCAATTAATTCAATGAATTCCAATTTGGACGATCTTATTCATTAAGAATAACAAGTATATTAGATGATATTTTAACATGTGTTATCTCATAAATTTTGGGATCAAAATGATAAAATTATCGAGGAATATTTTGCTCCCAATGTGTCTTTTGTTATTATGCAAAATAATGAGTATTCATACTAAAATTCGTAGTGATTGTCAATGAAAATAATTTACAAATGACATGTAACATACGAGCACTCTTTAGTTCAAAGCTTCTAACCAATAGATGATCATGATAAAATAATTTCACTTGTCGTGAATGTGTTGAATTGAAGGTGATATGTTTAGAAGATCTTCAAGTGATTTGAAGTATCAACTAAATTAAATTCAACCGCCTACGAATTAAAATGATCATGGTACATGTGATACATTCGGCTTAGTACTATAGAAGAGTTTACTAAAATGTTGAAGTATTTGAAATATAAATTTGTGATGAAATACTTGGAATAGACAAAATTTTGGCTACGATTTTATATTGAACATTTATTCACAAGTTATTGTACAAAGAAAATTTACAAAAATACTTTTATAAGTTACATCTATTTGTCGTTGTTCGACCATTTAATGTTCAAAGTATCATTTTCGTCAACTTGAAGACGAAGAAAAATAATAACAACCAGAAAGACACATGTCTGGTTTTCTTCGCAATCTCAAATAGACTATGGATTTACACAAATAGATCAGCAACAAATGAAGATAATATGACCGATCTTTTTACAAAGTTATCATCAGTATCAACTTTTGGCAAATCATTGTACACGATCAGAATATGAAGAGTTAATAATTTCAAGTGATGTTAGCAATTGGGGAACAATCAAAGTTGAACTTCTTGTAATACCAGATTAGCCTTCGCGTTAGTGGACCTGGACATTGCTTCTTTTTTTGTTATTTATAATATTGCACTGTAATTTTAGGAAAAAAAAATACAAACCTTATCCTCGGATTATTACAAACTAAAACAAAATTATCCTTCTGACCTAAATAAAACTTTGGCAACCCTAATCCTTTGACCACCACCAATATTCATCAGACAAGAAGTCCAACATATACATTAGAGAATTCATACTTAACAAGAGATGATCGCCATAAGTCGAACTGCAGTGGCGAAGTTCAAGAACGAAAGAAACAAAAGAAATATCATTGAATGGAAGGAAAGGAAGAAAAAAATGGAGAGCAAATTCATCATTGCAAATGCAGTCGAAGCAACATCTTCCATTGAAAAATTTCATCAAACAAGAAAGGCATCAGCACAACCTGTTAGAGTAGATGCCCTGTAAGCCAACTGTTGGCTAGGGAATTTATTGACTCAGTTGTAATAAACAATCTTTATTTTAATATAATTTACTTTTTAATGGTTTTGTTGTACTTTATCTGTATACCCATGCAAGCAGCATAGATAAAGTCCTTGATTATGCTTTAATACAAATGAATCGTAATTCGATGTTGAAACTCATTTGTAAACACTGCATATTCTAAATTCGTTCCTAGTCGATTCAGCCGCCTAAAACAGGGATAAAGGTCGCTCGAGCTCGAGACTAGCATCTGTGATGTTGTGTACTGCGTTTCTTGGTAAGGGCATAGAGATGTCCAAACATACAGATGGGTAGTCATATGATGATTATACTGAACAACCCTCCCTCGGACTTTCCAAGTGGTTATCATTCATCGAGAGGATAAGTCCGTGGTTATGATTGT
>NC_133317.1:15390057-15392075 GCF_012295235.1 Primulina huaijiensis | reverse complement strand
CCGCGCGCGCTGTGCGGAGCGTCCGCACAGCGCTCGGCGGCCGCGCTGGCGCGCGCTGTGCGGAGCGTCCGCACAGCGCTCGGCGGCCGCGCTAGCGCGCTGTGCGGAACGTCCGCACAGCGCTCGGCGGCCGCGCTAGCGCGGCGTGCGGAACGTCCGCAGGCGCCGCGCGCACCTGTGCGCCCAGCGCGCACAAGGGCTGCCGCCACTGCCCGAAACGTTCGGGCAGCGGGCGGGCAGCGCGGGCGGCTGCCCGGGAGTGTCTCGGGAAGCGCGTTGAATAATGGGCTTGAATTGTTTGGGCCTAGGGTGCGATTTTCTGATTTTTCAAAATTTTGGGTAAAATTGATATTTTTTGAAAATTGGTTCAATTTTTCTTTTTAAAAATTAATTTTTGGAAAATTAATAATTTTCTTATGAAATAAATAATTAGAATATGATTTTAATTATTTATGGTAAAAATGAGTTTTTACAAGAAATCAATTATTATTGATTTAATTGGAAATTAAATAAAGGGGTTTATTTAATTTATTAAATTCTTTAATAATTGTGGTGGTTTGTGATAAATTATTAGATATATGATTTATCAATTAATTAAATTGTTTAATTAAATTGATGTTAATATTTGATATTAAATGCATGAAGGATGATCGAGAGCCTTGACCAATGTGTTAGGTGTATGTTAGGATATTTTACTGTTTTTATTCATTTTTATAATATTTGATATTATTAAAGTGGGCCTTAAGAGATGTATCACTAATGTGACATGGCTATTCAAATGTAATTATTAGAAATAGTGGGAGATCAAGACTGGAAGATGGCGGGCCCGATGATCAAGATGAAGACATGTAAAATATTGGAAGCCTTTGTAATAGTTGCATTTGCATCCCTGCATTCACCTAGGTTTTGGACCTGGATCCATGTATGGCTCACATGGATCTAATAGTGTTGGCGATCGATCATCCTTATTTATTGTTGAATTTCATGTTATGATATATATGCGATATATAGTAGTATGCATGTATGTATATTATTAGATAATATAGTTGCATGAATCCGGCAAACATACAAACTCATGGCACGCGATTTTTAAATTAAAATGATGAGACAATTTTAAAATTAAAATCCCTCATTTTGAATATGATTCAAAATTTATATCAAACCGAAAAAGTAAAAATTAAAAGAGTTTAATTTTTCCTTGCCTTCCATCAACCGTGGTTGCATGTTGATCGCTACCCGCGGACAGTGTCTGGCTCATATTATTGGGGAGGCCTGGACGCCGGAAAGCTGTGACTTCCACCGGACATATGATGTGAATTGAGTGGAACTCCCATGACTTCGGCTCATATTATTGGGGGAACTCATGGCGACCGTCCACTACAATTCAATATTGATGGGTTGGTTTGACACGTGAAAATAAACGGCGTCATATTATTGGGTCCTTATTAAACGTGAGGCAAAACACGCGGAGGTTGCATAGGGATGCAATTGGATTCTACCTTTTAGAAATTATAATTGGCTGATATTATTCAGGATTATAATTGGCTAATTGGACTCTACGTGCCCACTAAGGAAATACGATTTCCCTTTTTCATCAGATGGTGGTGAAAATGTCAAAATAGTGGGAGGGAGATTTATAAAATAAAATCCATATTTTATATCTTAAAATTATTTTAAAATGATCAGCAACTATTATTCTGTTTCCATATCAGTATATTTTCGATTTCGTCACATTATTAACAAGCTAACCGAATCTAATTTTCAAGACTGGTTGGGAAAATTGTTCTGAATTCGGAGAAAATGACATACACACTAATGTCAGTCCTGCTGAACTGACAAAGCATGCAAGATGGTAGGACCATAGTATACAAGCTAAAGTGTAACATGCTCGCTTCTATGTCAAATGAACTGTAGGGACAGTTTGAGGAAATTCTGAATGCTGCTGACATTAGAATGCACGTGCAAGAGTTGCATGGTGCATGAAACTATGCACACCACTTTTAAAAGCTCATGACTAC
>NC_133317.1:15386882-15389356 GCF_012295235.1 Primulina huaijiensis | reverse complement strand
CATGTTTGACCTGTCAGACATAAATTCTCTACCAACTTGTGAGTCCTGTCTAAAAGGAAAAATGACTAAAACTCCATTCAGTGGAAACGTGGAACGTGCACATGGTCTACTGGATTTGATCCACACGGACGTTTGTGGCCCGCTAAGTGTTAGCACAAAATTTGGGCATTACTACTTCATTACCTTTACTGATGACCATTCGAGGTATGGGTACGTTTATTTGATGAAACACAAATCTGAAGCATTTGAAAAGTTCAAAGAATTCAGATCTGAAGTAGAAAATCAGCTACAAAGAAGTATTAAAGCACTTCGATCTGATCGAGGTGGAGAATACTTGAGTGCTGAATTTTTGGGTTATCTAAAAGAGAATGAGATTCTCTCACAGTGGACTCCACCAGCAACACCACAATTGAATGGTGTTTCTGAACGTCGAAATCGAACTTTGATGGACATGGTTCGATCTATGATGGGATTCACTGAATTGCCTACATCGTTTTGGGGCTTTGCGCTTGAAACTGCGGCAATGTTGTTGAATAATTTCCATACTAAAGCAGTGAATAAAACACCATATGAGATATGGATGTTACTTGAGAATATGGGGATGTCCTGCGTATGTGAAGCAGACAGTGGGAGACAAATTGGATAGTAGATCCACTTTGTGCTACTTTGTAGGATATCCAAAGAATTCTGTTGGATATTATTTCTATCACCCTAGTGAAGCAAAAGTGTTTGTTTCAAGAAATACCACCTTTTTGGAAAGGGAGTTTCTATTAGATAGAAAAGGCAAGATGATAGAACTTGAAGAAATTCAAGATACTCCCTCAACTTTAGAAGTTGAACCTAATCCCCGAGAACCAGTAGTTGAAGTACAAGCTCCTAGAAGGTCTGATAGGGTTATTAGACCACCTGCCAGATATACACTTCTTCATGAACAAGGCCATGATGAGCCTTGTGTTGGATGTGATCCAATGAATTTCAAAGAAGCAATATCTGATACTGATTCAACCAAATGGCTTGAAGCCATGCAGTCAGAAATGGACTCTATGTATTCAAACCAAGTCTGGACATTAGTGGATCCACCTGAGGGAATTGTTCCCATAGGATGCAAATGGATCTACAAGAGAAAGCTTGGGGCGGATGGAAAGGTAGTGACCTTCAAAGCAAGACTGGTTGCAAAAGGTTATACTCAAAGGCAAGGGGTTGACTATGAGGAAACTTTTTCACCAGTTGCTATGTTTAAGTCCATTAGAATACTACTAGCCATAGCAGCATGGTATGACTATGAGATATGGCAAATGGATGTAAAGACTGCATTTCTCAATGGAGACATCAAAGAAGAAATTTATATGTCTCAACCTGAGGGATACACATCAGTAGGAAGTGAACATAAGGTATGCAAACTTCAAAGATCAATTTATGGTCTCAAGCAGGCGTCAAGGAGTTGGAACCTCAGATTTGATAGCACTATCAAAGAGTTTGGTTTTGCTAAGAATCCCGAGGAACCATGTGTGTACAAGAAAGCTAGTGGGAGTGCAGTGACATTCCTAATACTTTATGTTGATGATATCCTGCTCATTGGGAATGATGTAGGATTACTGCAATCAACTAAAGTATGGTTGGCCAGTAAATTCTCCATGAAGGACATGGGTGAAGCATCTTATGTATTGGGAATACAGATCTATAGAGATAGATCGAAGAGGATGCTGGGACTCACCCAAGCCACTTATATCGATACCATTCTTAAGCGATTCTCTATGGAAGAGTCCAAGAGAGGATACTTACCAATGTGTCATGGTGTTACTCTATCTAAAGCAATGTGTCCCAAAACTGAAGAAGAGATAGAGATGATGACACGTGTTCCATATGCGTCAGCTATTGGTAGTATCATGTATGGTATGATATCGACACGTCCTGATGTTGCTTACGCTTTGAGTGTTACAAGCAGATATCAGGCGAACCCTGGTCCAATGCATTGGAAGGCCGTGAAAGATATTCTTAAGTACTTGAGAAGAACTAAGAACTTGTTCATGGTCTATGGGGGTGGAGAATTAAAATTGGAAGGCTACACTGATTCTAGCTTCCAATGTGATGTAGATGATTCGAAATCGACCTCTGGTTTTGTATTCATGCTTAATGGTGCGGCTGTCTCTTGGAAAAGTTCCAAGCAAGACACCGTTGCGGATTCCACCACTGAAGCTGAGTACATTGCTGCATCTGCTGCAGCTAAAGAGGCAGTTTGGATGAGGAATTTTGTCCAAGAGTTGGGCGTTATTCCTAACGGAGTTGATCCAGTCCCGGTGTACTGCGACAACACTGGTGCCGTTGCGCAAGCAAAGGAACCAAGGTCTCATCAAAGATCCAAACATATACTGAGGAAGTTCGACATCATCCGGGAGATTGTGGGAAGAGGAGATATATCAGTTGAAAGAGTCGCCTCTGCAGATAATGTTGCTGATCCACTTACAAAGCCCTTG
>NC_133317.1:15385604-15386283 GCF_012295235.1 Primulina huaijiensis | reverse complement strand
GGATAAAGGTCGCTTGAGCTCGAGACTAGCATCTGTGATGTTGTGTACTGCGTTTCTTGGTAAGGGCATAGAGATGTCCAAACATGCAGATGGGTAGTCATATGATGATTATACCGAACAACCCTCCCTCGGACTTTCCAAGTGGTTATCATTCATCGAGAGGATAAGTCCGTGGTTATGATTGTACACCATTAGTCCTTACGACCCGGGACAACACTGAGGCTCTATATGCTAGGGCTGTGCTTTGACTCGTTTACCGGCTCCAGGAGAGTCATCAGGTGGCGAGGTTGGGTATAGTTGCGACACATATAGGAGCCAGTGCATTGTAGTCGGGGATTCACCGCTCACCTACGGGTGTGGATATCCTATGTGATCTGATGTAATAATAGTGCATGGAATCTCTGGCCAGAGTATGAGATGTACGTTAGAGAAAGAGTTCTCCAATAGTACACGGGATGTCACTATTATAGTTGTCACATAGTTATCGAATTAATATGCAACCCTCGATGAACCAATGGTTGCAGATTCGATTGGATATATGAGATGAAGGGACCGTACTGTACGTTAATCATAATCGACTGGTTCTTGTAGGCACTATCAGCGATACCTAGGGGATCATGGGGCGATGCTACTAGACGCTCTTACCATGATCCGATGGGTGCAATCAGAAATGAGTTCT
>NC_133317.1:15252805-15385419 GCF_012295235.1 Primulina huaijiensis | reverse complement strand
AATTTAATTTATTAAACTCAAAAGTTGAGTTTATTGAATATTAAATTTTGGAGGTAATAAAATTCAAGGAGTTGAATTTATAATAAATTCAAATGTTGAATTTATAATGGATTTAATTTAATAAATTCAAATGTTGAATTTATAAATGATTTAAATTAAATGTAATGGGTGTATGTATTATGGGCTTGTAAGAGTACAAGACCAACATACAAATTATTAAGGTTTTTAATTGAACTTTAAAAGATTAATTAATTAATTAAACTAGTTGGACTAGAATAATTAATTGATTAAGCCCATTAAGTAATCAATTTATTAATGGGCCCTAAGCTTATATATATGTGTATTAGGCTTAGGGTTGATAAGAATTCATTCATAATTTTTCTAAAAACCTCTCCTCTCCTCTCAAAAGAATTTCGACCACCTTGAAGTAAATAGTTTGAGCCGTCTCTCAAATATTTTCTCCTACGCAAAATCTCTTCCATATTTTCTAGTGCAAATTGGAAGATGAATAAATCATCTAGTCGTGGACCTGATTAGAAGGAAACAAGCTTTTGAAGAAAGTTCGTAGGGATTTCATCAAGAGCTATCTCCGCTAAACCCGGAATAGTTGGAGCCATGTGATTAATTCACCTAAGGTATGTAATTCCAACGCCTTATGAATGTTCATATTAAAACCATACGAGTGCTCAAACAAATATTTTGATTGTCAAAATAAAATAAAATTTTAAACTTCCGCTGCGTTTGGGCACATAGAAAACCGAGATCCAACACAACCAACCACCATGAAATGAATTGAAGAAGCACGAATGCACCCATGCCACCTCAGACACACAAAGCATGCCATCAGGTGCACAATCTGAATAACGGAGAAGCGTGACACAAGCACAAACAATTCCAGAAAACATGCAGTGTAACAAACTATTTAAGTTTGTATTTTCATTAAATCGTTGTATGAAAGTGTTGATTTTTAATTTAAATTATCTACAAATTCAATGAATTTTGTTACAAACGGTCAATACATCATCTTCCCGCGGAGTTACAATTCCAAATATCAAGCATGACAAGATCAAAATCAATGTTTACACCATGGAGTTATCAGATCTTTTTCCAACTCAAACCACATAGTATCCCAATATAAAACTACCCCATGATTTGTCAGAGTCCATAGCGATTAAATTCAATAGAAGTTACCATGGAAGTTCGTATTTGAAGAATTCAAAGAAAAGTTGATGCTTCCCGTATCTTCAGTGTGGATATTTCTTGCTTTGCATAGTATTTCGTGCAATACGCATGGATACAAAAATGTGGAAAGGAGGGCTCCAACCAATCACAAAGTGGACGAAACGTGATTTATTGGCAAGCCAAGGATGATCTCATTTGTATAAATTTCTGGGCCACCTCGAATCGACCAAAATGAGTAAAAAGGTCGATAACGATAGAGTAATGTTCTTCAGATGCTTTGATTTTATATTTTCGGGTCATTAAAGTGAAAATCCTCAGTGCATCGTCTGCAAGTTCAGCTTTCTGACAAATACATAGAATCACTTTAAAGGTAAATTGGTTTGGAGAGGAACCAGCGGACACCATTTCATCAAAAAGATGCAAGGCTTCTTCATATCGACCGTTGCATCCACACGCCTCGATAATGGCTGTCCAAGTCATTGATCCCTTGACACAAACATCGTCAAATGACAACTTTGCTTCATTGATTGCTCCCCAGTTACCATACATTTTTATGATTTCTGCCGAAACAAAAGGGATTGATTCTAAATCTTTTTTCAAAGCTTGTCCGTGGACCTCCTTTCCAAGTTTTTGAACTTTAAGATCACCACAAACACTCAGTATCCTTGCCATAGTCACCGAGTCTGGCCGGTGTTTAGACAATTGCATTGCACGAAAAATACCAAGTGCTTCATGTAGGCATCGACTCTCTATGAAACACTCGATCATGGCTGTCCATGCTATAACATTCTTCTTCTCCATATTATGAAACAATTTTGCGCAGTAGTCCAAAACACCACAATTAGAGTACATCCTCATCAATGAAGTAGAAACGGAAACACCGGGCAGAAACCCATTCTTTACTGCATAAGCATGAACTTCCATCCCTTGTTTCAAGGCCCTCAGTTTTCCACAAACAGGAAGAACCGTAGCAATTGTCACAACATCAGGCTTAAACCCTTCTTGTTGCATCCAAATAATCGATCTTAATGCTTGCTCTAACCTCCCATTAGCAACATAACCTGATAAAAGAGCGGTCCATGAAATAACGTTTCTCTCCATTGATCTGTAGAACACCTTTCTTCCAGATACCATATCTCCACATTTGCAGTACATATCAACTAAACCAGACTGAATAAACAATTGCTTTGAGTACTCCTTCGTTTTGATAACATAAGCGTGAACCTCCTGCCCTATTTTTCGAGCAAATACTTCTCCAATCACCGGAAGGATACTAGTCAATATAACTGAGTTGACTTCTATACCCTCTTTTATCATCCACCTGGTGTATCCCAATGCTTCCCTTTGCAACCTATTATGAACAAAACCAGCTATCATCGCTCCCCACACCACCACATCCCTCTCCTGAAACTCCTCAAAGATACAACGTGCCAGCTTAATCTTGCCACATTTGAAATACATATCGATCAAACCAGTCCTAATTATACAACTCTCTATCAAACCATTTTTAATCAACATTCCATGAGTTTTCAGTCCCTGCCTCAAAGAATTAGCCCCTGCCAAGCTCTTGATCAAACAAGAAAAGCTGTAAACATTCAACTCCACACCAGAAGCCCGCATCTCCAAGAATGATCCCAACACTTCCCGATTATTACGCCTGCCGGAAACAACATTACCCCTAAGCAACGCATTCCAAGGATACACACTTGTCACATCTATTTCATCAAACACCTTCTTTGCATCCTCGATGGCTCCACAGGCCGCATACATATTCACGAGCTTTGTTTGCAAGAACTCATTTTTTTCAAGACCGTTTATCCTTACATGCACGTGCACCTGCTTCGCTGCATCAATTGCCTTGACTCTCACACAGGCAGAAATAAGCGATGAAAACGTTGTGACATTAGTGGGAATGCCACGGTGGTCCAGATAATCCATTATGGCAAGAGCTTCATTAAGTTTGTTTTGTTCAGCAAATTTCTGTATATCTTTGTAAATAGCATATGGGTTTTTGTCGGCAATTGGTATAGAGTTTGGGAACTCGTTATTTTTTTTGAATTTCTTGGGTTTTTGCTTCGAATGTTTGAGTGGAGAGACTAATGTTGATGCTTTGATCTTGAAGGTACTATTGTCGTGGTTGTCTTGAGTATATAATGGGTTTGGAGGGAACGAATGAATGAAAGTAAGAGGTTTTAGGGTGACGTTGAGGTGGCAGAGGGCCTCCATCGTAAACATCAATTAGAGACCTACCTGAGAATTTTTAGGGACGAGTCAATCAATCATCAAAATTTGGATCCCTCAAACAACAACATTCAATTCTTTCACTAATTTTCTCAAACAATTACATTCAGTTTTTTGCATTATGAGATGTTTTTTAAACTAGATCTATTGAATTCCGACTCAAAATAGCTAAAACTATTTCCTACAAAACACTTAAGTTTAGAGAAAATGATCTTTTAAATGGGTATTTTAAATTTGGACAAGATTTGTAAAGATTTCTTTGAGAAAAGATTGAAAAATTTGTTCTAATTTACCAACAAATATACCATAACTTCGAGATGAAATCCCAAAAGTATTTATTTTGTGAAATTAATAACCTATTAACATGAGAAACATTACAAGAAATCGAACTCTGGAGTTCGGAAAAAAACTCATACGCTCAATAGCAAAAACAAGTAACGCTAACATTTAAAAAAAAAAAAAAAAATTGGCTTCTTGCCATGACTTCAATCAGCTGGACATGGTTCGGTTAGTTGTAAAACTTAGTAAACAGGACCATATTGAGGGGGTTGAAAGTGGGGACGGAAGTGAAAGCAAGACGAGGTTAGATATAATAAATTAGGATAACTTTTTTATTTGACAAAAAAACTAATTATGTTTTTATAAAGAAATAAAAATACAAGAAAAACAACATTGAAGGGGATTGCTTTATATTTTTTGGTAAATAATGTCGACGGATTTTTGGTAGATAGTGTAATTTTGTGTAAGGGTATTTTGGTCAAAACGATAAATTATGCAAATTTAGTGTTCATATTAAAATCATATCAAACACAACATAAATTATCATACTATATATATTACTTATCTTTATTTTTTATTTTCTTATCATCTTACATGGATATCCTTCATTTATCCAATCATTAGATGCATATATATTTTTTTACATTAAAATCCCTCTGCGATATATTTTATTGTGATTCAGTTTCACATAAATTATCTTGTGATTCGATCCACAAACTTATTTTCTTTGATTAACTCCCTAGAATTGGACATTTTAAATTATCTTGTGATTCGACTGTCGACAGTATTTGTCAATATGTTACAAATAAACCAGCAAGTGAAATTACAAAACACAGATACCAAAACAGAAAAGGTAAGGAACATCTAATCTGTGTCCACAAGCAGAGAAGCAGTCAACAGAAATTTTTCGGTCATCCACAGAAGAACAAGAGCATTTTAATCAACCAATTCTCGTGGCTTTTACAGGCACTCTTTACTCCTCCATATAATTGGGCTTATTATGTCCATACTTACTGAAAGAGCCAATGTATATCATTTTAGAAACACCAACATACAAAACTTCAAAAAGTTCAGCAAAGTGTTTTTCAGAAAATCACACACTTTGTGGTTATCTAAAACATTCACAATCCACTTTTTTCATATCACAAAAACTTGTTTCAAGAATATGGTGCAAGCTTCAAATGATGGTGAATGCTTGAAGTTAAAGATAACTAGTTCCTCTACGCTTATGTTAAACCATTGCAACGAAAGGATCCAAATATGCCATTAAAATTAACCAAGTGTAAATATCAGAACAATAGCAGTCCAACTCATCCACACACTCAATATACATAAAACTGGACAAGTTGTATTGCTTGAGATGATTGAGTAGGAGAACTACATACCAACTGATAGATATGTAATTGGGCTGGCAAAAGTTCCACTCTGTGACATCTCATCGCTGAGAGATGATATCACCTGAAAAAATGGTACAACTAGAAACAAATTATGCTGTTCAACAAGATGAAAAGACATGTATTGATAAAGCGTCAATTGTTGATTACAACAAAAAAATTAATTTTCGTTTATCAAGTTAGTTCGCATTGTGAGAGAGCCTTCAGACATATTCAAAAGTTCCAAACCAATATAGAACAAAAAATAGAAAATAAACCAACAAACAGCCAGCAATTACAGACATAGCAAACAGGACCTCTTTCTATTAACATAGATAATACGCAGCAAAGCCCTACATTTATATCATTCAAACCTTTCGACAAAGCCGTCTAGATAACTACAATATTAAAAAAAGAATACAAAGTTGGGTTTCTTAGACATTTGAGGAGCTCAAGCGTCTTGATTATCCACATCCTGAATTGAGACAATATTTTTCCAGATCAAGATTTCCCAAATACTGAAAAAATGAAGCAAAATATAGCTAAAAACATATTTTTTTACTCGAAAACCAACTCATTAAATATCGATTCCGAAAACTTGAGGAATCCTCAAAAAAATTGGATCGAGCACACGAAATCCTTAACAACAAAAAAAAAAAGAAGCATTAAGGCCACTAATTTTACATCGAATTAATCGGAATAGCATAGAAGAACGACCCGGGCGTGAGGCGTGGGAGCTGATAGCGATGGAGGAAATGAGAGACGAGAAGAGGCTTGGATAAGAAGATCTTATGGCGGACAGGGGAAGCAAGATGAAGCTAGAGCATCAACAGTGGTGGGATGTCTCAAATATTTGTGGGCATTTCACGTAATGAATAAAATATCTTATTTCGTATTTCAGAAATTGAATGTTTATCGATCTCTTACTTTATTACTCTTATTTTTTTTATTTAAATATTTAATTGCAAGTAAATATTTATCGATCTCTTACTTTATTACTCTTATTTTTATTTNAAAAATGTTTGAAAAATTACAAATTAATTAAAATAAGTAAATGTTGAATAATTGATACTTTCATTATTCACTAGTTACGGAGACATGTTTTTCAAATGTGTTCAACTAAGTCGTGACGAAGTAGGTGGATGATGCACGTGAATATCACTTAATTCCGAATTTCTTCGAAGGTATTCATCAAACGCCAGGGTTGAGCTCTGATTAGCTATGAAAGTATCTTGTTCGTCATGATCTCAAATCGATATTACATGAGTCTCTTCCTCAACAATTATGTTGTGTAAAATACCGTACATATATATGATTTTTTTGCATTTATTCATGAACAAATGTCACCATGAGCCTCTTATATTTTCCCAACGAGCTTGGAGCACTCTAAATTCCCGCTCGACGTCCTTTCTTACAGCATGATAGGTACGAATTTTATAGATATTTTAGGGATTTTACTTTATCGTATTCGTGTTTATATGACATTTTTTTATCCACGTTTTTCTTTTATTTGATTTAATTTTACATCATTTGTATATTTAACAAAAGGTTAAAAAAAAAACTTACTTTTGGAGATAAAGTCAAATAATGACGATATTTAAGAAAATAATTGATGGAGCGTTTCAAATTATTTTCTAATGTGATTTTGCAAGACTCCAAGGGCAAAAAAATACTGCGAAGAAGGAAATAGAAAATAAAAGAAATTTCCATTTACGATGGAAGCAAATGATTATTGAAAAATCATTTGTAGAGAGTGAGAGAAGAAATCAACTCAAATTTGGGATTGAGATGTAGGCCATTAAAATAGATATAGTTGTAGAGAGAAAAATGATATGATAACAACTTATAGGAGCATAACACATCAATCATCTCTTGGAATTTAGAGGAAGAAGGAAGCTAAAGTTTTAGAGAGAGATGAGGAAGAAAAATTCAAAGAGAGAATCGCGCTAAACATACTAAGATTTTCTTGTTCCTTCTTAGAGTTTATTTTAATGAATTAAAACATTGTTTTTCTGCTTTGTTTTGATTTTATGGAATAAATGTATTGATACTAAGACCACGATATGGTCCAACAATACTTTGTTTGAGATTTGATTTGATTTCAATAGATTATTTTTGTTGATTTTAATTATTGTCTGATGCTGGTTTAATATTTCTTGTTAATTATATGATCACATATTTACGTATTTGTTAATTAATATCGAATCGGGAGAAGATTGCTTTAATATAGCAATAAAGAAGTCAATCAACACATAATAAAATTGACTAGGCATATATTAAAATTATATGTGCAATTTTAGGTGAAAACTGAAATTTCATAAAGATTTAATGCATTTAGATCTAATTAAATTCAATTAAGAATAATTAGACTGTTAGATTTAAATATTACTAAATAAATTAGGGATTTCATCTTTATTGTCCAAGATTTATTAATTAATTGAACTTTAACATGTGTCAACATAGTGGTGGTCGATATCTTTGTGCGTCTTAGTTATTTATTTGAACTAGTACTTCATTTGTATATAAAAATTATTTATATCATTTGAGATAAAGCCCAAATGAGGGTAAAAATCATTTGTTGTTAAATTCGCTTCTTTATCTCGGCCGAATGAAATTGTTACTAATACAAATATTATTATATTTATCAAAATTTTTAACAATAAATAAATATTTTTCAAAAATTCGATTTTTTTTGTCATTTATTGGATTAATAAATTTTGGTTAAAATTTTAAATTATTTTTTAAGAAAAAATATTTATACTGAAGTTTCAATCAAGATAATAAAAAATAATAATAATAAAAATTTGCGGACATTCAATTTAACAAAAATTCATTACACTCTTTTAAAAAGTTAAAATGTAATATTATATAAATCATTTATATTTTATTTAACATGATATGTAGACTAATGATAATTAAATATATAGAAAAACATAAAACTCAAAATCATAACTAAAATTAAATGAAATGATAGAAACAATGCAGATACTTAAATTTAGTTTTTAATTTCAAAAGACATCCAATTCAAGTTTTAACTTTAAAAATAAATTGAAAAAACTTAACATTTTAATTATGTATTTATTTCTTATTTGTTTTCAAATATTTTAATACGGTAGGTGAATGCATTAAAATCGATAAATATTTCATTTTATAACATTATTTTTGGCGATAACTTTTCAAATATCGTAAAAACTCTACATTATATATAAATATTTGAGCTCCTCCTTGATAACTAAATCCATCATATTTAATTGTAAATGTCTTATTAATTAGTTTAGATTAATAATTTATATTTCATCATTTTATTTATTTTGTCTAGCTTAATCAAATATTAGGATATGTGAGATCGATACTTAAATTCATAATCTATTTACCATTATTTGACCTAATATTTTTTTGCAAGATTTATTTCCAACCAAAATCGTCGGTCACATCCTCTTGTCTTTCTTTAAATTTTATTATTTTGGGATCTTGAGGTCAGGATAAACTCTTCATAAAAGTGGCCTATTCCAAGTATATACTCAAACGCCTATTGTTTAAAATACTACTAGAAATTTTATTTTATTTTTGAAAGCTACTACTCGAAATTTATATTTAAAAACATGCATGAAATACTACTGAAAATTCACATTTTTTAAAATATCAGTAATCAAATAACAAGTAACATATTGCAGTTAAAATCCATGAAATAACGTCATCTCCAAGCTTACGTTTTAAAAATAAATCAAATATGAACATATGAAACTCCTGATAGCCAACATCATAATAAAATTATGTAAATATCCAAAATCACCCCTATCTCAAAACATGATGTGCGGAACAAATAAGATCATCGGGTTCGCGTGCGCATATCCACCTCTTCCTACTCATTCATCCGCACCTCCAGTCTCCTGATCAAAATGCTCACATGCATCATTAACACCAAGTGAGTCTAAAAACTTAACACACCTGTAACGCTATAGCAAGTACATATATAGCAGGAAACAATGAAAAGTATCTTACTAAAAATACATTTCATGTAGTAGCCCGAATTCTACTTAGTTAACTAAACATGATTAAGTGTCTTTAATTAAGTAAATCAAGTGTTAATTGACATTGGAACCGCCATAGCTGATTTCAGAACCGATACCTGATTTCAGAATTCATGGCATCACTACCTCCATATTTGATTTCAGAAGTCATGACAGCCTAGGTAGTGGCTGAACAGACATGACTGAGCCGAACCGGTTCTAGGGAATATGTCCGAACTGGTGCTAGGGAATGAATCTGAGCCGATGCTAGGGAATATGTCCTAACTGGAGCTAGGGAATAGTCCGAACTGGTGCTAAGGAATATGTCGGAATTGGTATGTTAGTTAGGGAGCGAAGATGGAAGTCGGGATAGTGAGCTGAGGTGGCCAGTAACGTGTCACAAGTCGGGACAGGTGTCTTTGTGCATGTGGCCGAGTGACAGGTGTCCGGACAGGTTGACATGTCCATGCATGAAAGGGCTTGCGAGTCCTGAACTTAGGTCTATAAATAGACCATAAGATTTCTCACTGTGAAGGGGATATTGTGTGTTCTAGACATCTTAGAGTCCGGACAGAGCTGAAGAATCCAAGGAGGACAGAGCAAAACGGTCTGGACTGAGCAGGACAGAGTGGTCCGGACAGAGCAGAGCAGTCCGGACAAGACAGAGAAGTCCGGACAGAGCAGGGTAGTCCGGACAGGACAGAGCGGTCCGGAAAGAGCAGAGCAGTCTGGACAGGAAAGAGCTGTTCAGACAGAGCAGAGCAGTCCAGACAGGACATAACAAAGTAGTCCGGACAGGGCAGCTAGGGAACGAAGCAGTCAGGGAACAAACTATTCGAACTTGGACAGGTACGAAGCAGTCAGGGAACAAACTATTCGAACTTGGACAGGTTGGACTCAGAGCATCGTCATCAGCGGGCTAACAACGGACGAAAGTTTGGAATTGTATCATTATTATTTCAGGAGTATTTGATACTCTAGTTAAGTTTGTAGATATGTTTTAGTACTGGTTTTCACTTGATGTATAGGCTTGGACTAGACCTGGTTATTCTAGTTTTTCATGTGGATTAGGATTGCAGTGATAGAGTTACGAAAGTACTATCCGAGATATCCTGGTCGAGTATACATTTTTATATGTGTTGCATGATTATTTGCTGCATTGATATATGTCATATGATGCATGCTATTATGTCACGCTTTATGATGCATGTTGCATTTCATGTTGAGCATTATCTCCTTCGAGATAGCCTTTACTGTTGACCTGTATCTCTTTCGAGATAAGCTATATCTAGTGGGCCGCTCAGCCCTGTCTTGTGGGCGCATGGACACCGAGAGTACACAGTGGCTGACGGGTCTGGAAGGCTTCAGTGATCTTGGACATTTCAGGTCCACGTCTGATCTTGTAGTGACCCAGAGGAGTACCGGACAACACTATCCACTTTGCGCCTCTAGACTGAGCATGTTGAGATCTTTTGTGATTCCTGTTTCTTGACTACCCTGGTATCATATCATATCATGTGCATGTCATATAGCTTTGTATACTCATACTTTTGTACTGGGCATTTTTATCGCTCACGTCCTCGGTTTTATTTATCTTAGACACCCCATCCCCACAGGACAGGCCTTAGGTTGGATGGCTTAGGAGGAGGAGGAAGACGACGTTGAGTAGCCGGTTGATTTAGTTTATCAGTACTATTTTGATTCGATATGGCTGTACCGTATATTTTGGTTTGAGTAATTCTGGATTTCGATTGGGTTGTATAGTTATTGTTTATTGACCGTTTCCGCAATTATCTTTGATTATTGTTATTTAGGTTAATTGCACGCTTAGATCTTGTTTAGTAGGTGATTCTGGAACGGGTCATTACATTTATGGTATTAGAGCATGCATATGATTTTTGGGATATAGATTCTGTTTTGGGAATTCCGTTCACCATTTGGTCGTTTTCCTCCATTCTGTCTTGTAGCGATTGCTGACCACCTTGGTGATGAGAGTAGTCATGGCAGTGTAGGTCGTTGGGGTGACCAGGATAACCGTAGGCATCATCGTGAGCATCGTCATCGTCAGGATGGCCCTAGGCGTTTTGAGATGCACCGTTTCATTTAGATGGGGCCTAATCCTTTAGTGGTGGTGAGACTCCCGATGTTGCAGAAGATTGGTTAGAGCGCATGGAGAGTTGTTTTCGTGCATTCCAGTGCACCGAGGAGCAGCAGATGGAGACCCTGGTTTTCTTCTCGAGGGACGTGCGGGCAAGTGGTGGCAATCAACTTCTAAGTCGATAGTCAAGTCTCGTGTTAGGGTGACTTGGGCTGATTTTCTTGCAGCTTTCATGTAGCTATATTTTCCTCCAGCCCTTCGTCGGGAAAAGACGATTGAACTTTTGAGTCTTAAGCATGGGAGTATGTTTGTTGACGAGTATCAGCTGAAGTTGTTTGAGTTGTTTCCCTTTGCTCATCAAATTAGTGGCAGTTCTGAGGCCAAGTATGACAATTTTCTTCGGGGCCTTAACCAAGAGATCTTTGATCGAGTCATTGTCTACGATGATCTTACTTCTTATGAGGGGTTAGTGAACTAGTGTTGCCAGTCAGAGATCAGTCTACATTGTGGTAGGTCTATTCTGTCTTCTCGACCTCCGAGTACTTTGAGCCCTTGATCTCAGTCATTCAAGAAGTCTGGTTCTTCTTCTTCTGAATCTGGATCTGAATCTCGATCTCGATCTAGCGGTGTTTTTCGCTTTGGTAAGAAGAAGGTTTCTTGTGTGCATTGTGAGAAGAACCATCCATCTGAGCAGCGTCGAACAGTTGCAGGGCTTGTTTTCAGTGCGGAGAGATTGGTAATCTTAAGAAGAATTGTCCTCAGTTGCGAGGTGGATCAGGATCTATTTCCGGATCTCAGACGACTGTTCAGCAGAGGACACATGGTCAGGCAATGGGCGGTTCGAATCTTCGACCTCGTGCCAAGGGTCAGGTATTTGCGCTGAACCAGGATCAGGCTGCAAATGAGATAGGGAGAGTCATAGCAGGTACTTTTTCTTTATGCGGTATTCTTGCTTTTGTTCTTATTGATACCAGAGCATCACATTCATTCAAATCAACACGATTTGTTAAGCGTCAAAATTTACCGTATGTTTCTCTAGGCGTCATTCTTTCTGTTTCTACTCTAATGGGTCATTCGGTGTTAGCGAAGCGTCTATTGATGGGTTGTCCTTTAGATTTTGAGGGTAACGAGTTGACTGCCAATCTTATAATCCTCGAGATGGAAGACTTTGATTGTATTCTGGGTATAAATCTGTTGACCACCAACCGAGCTACTTGGATTGTTACCAGAAGCTTGTTCAGTTTCGTATGACTGAGAGCTCTAGTTGGTTTTTCTATTGATAGGGAGCACGATCTTCGATGCAAGTGGTATCCGCTTTGAAAGCTTGTCGTGCTTTAGAGTCGGGCAGGGAAGGCTACCTCATCTATGCGATTGATTCGTCCACAGGTAGTGTTGATATAGATGATCTTCCAGTGGTTTGTGAATTTCCTGATGTTTTCTCAGATGATATTCTAGGTTTTCCTCCGATTAGAGAGGTGGAATTTGGCATCGAGGTAGTGCCAAGGACTGCACCAATTTCTCGTGCACCCTATCGCCTGACTCCGTCACAGATGAGGGAATTGAAGCAGTAGTTGCAGGATCTTCTTGATAAAGGTTATATTCGCCCGAGTGTTTCACCTTGGGGAGCTCCAGTATTGTTCGTCAAGAAGAAAGATGGATCAATGCGACTGTGCATTGATTATCGCCAGCTGAATCGTGTGACGATAAAAAACAAGTATCTGTTACCTCGTATTGATGACTTTTTTGATCAGATTCACGGTACTTCTATGTACTCCAAGATTGACTTGCGATCTGTTTATCATCAGATGAGAGTCAGAGATGATGATATTTCCAAGACTGCTTTCGGTACTAGATATGGACATTACGAGTTTCTAGTGATGCTATTCGGATTGATGAATGCACTAGCGGTGTTCATGGAACTGATGAATCGAGTCTTTCGAGATTATCTGCATCAGTTTGTTGTGGTTTTCATCGACGATATCTTGATTTATTCTCCCAGTGTGGAGGAGTATGCCTAGCACTTGAGGATTGTGTTGCAGATTCTTCGTGAGAAACAATTGTATGCTAAGCTGAGTAAGTGCGAGTTTTGAATTAATCGTGTAGTATTCCTTGGTCATGTGATTTTCAAGGAAGGAGTTTCTGTGGATCCTAGCAAGATTGAGGAAATGCTGAATTGGTCACGTCCGACGACAGTGGCCGAGATCCGTAGTTTTTTGGGTCTGGCAGGGTATTATCGTCGCTTCATCGTGAATTTTTCTGAGGTAGCTAGACAATTGACGCATCTTACTCGGAAGGATGTTCCATTTGAGTGGTCGTCTGAGTGCGAAGATAGTTTAAGCGAGCTTCATCGACTTCTAACTTCTGCACCTATTTTGGCATTACCGTCAGGATCTGATGATTTCAGTGTTTACATCGATGCCTCTTTGCAGGGCTTAGGGTGTGTTTTGACGCAGAATGGCCATGTGATCGCTTATGCTTCCAGACAGTTGAAATCTCACAAGAAGAATCATCCTATTCATGATCTGCAGTTGGCAGCTAGTGTGTTTGCACTGAAAATATGGTGTCATTATTTGTACGGTGTTCAGTTTGAAATCTTTACTTACCATAAGAGTCTGAAATATCTGTTCACTCAGGCTGAGTTGAACATGAGATAACGTCGTTGGATGGATCTCCTTAAGGATTATGACTATGTGATCAAGTACCATCTAGGTTCTGCGAATCTCACAGCCGATGCTCTTAGCCGCAAGGTGAGAGCTTCTGCACTTCAGACCAGTGCTATGTCTAGTGTTGTCCAAGATTGTTGTTCGTTGGGGTTTAACTTCAAGCATCGAAAGGGTATGGAAAGCATTCATGTTGCTATCATTTTATCTGAGCCAGCTTTGTTCACTTGGATTCGAGATGCTTAGATGTTTGATCTCAAGACTCAGAGATTAGCTCGGTTAACTGATGGAGATAGCGGTTTCCACTAACGGTCTGATGGTCTTTTGTGTTTGTCTAGTCGCGTTGTAGTACCAGAGGATGACACTTCGAGGGAAGAGATCTTGTCTCAGGCTCATCACAGCAAGTTGAGTGTTCATCCGGGAAGCAACAAGATGTATAAAGACTTGAGGACGCGATTTGGTGGAAAGGGATGAAGCGCAACGTGTATCAGTTTGTCTCCAAGTATCTAGTTTATCAGCAGGTTAAGGAAGAGCACCATCGACCTGGAGGATTATTGTTGAATCTACCTATTTTTGAGTGGAAGTGGGAGCATATCACGATGGACTTCATGACTCACTTGCCATTGTCTTCGAGGAACAGTGATGCTGTTTGGGTAGTGGTGGATCGACTCACCAAGTCTGCTCATTTTCTACTATATAACCGTGATTTCACTTTTGAACGTATGGCTCGATCGTACATTCAAGAGATTGTACATTTGCATGGAATGCCAGTTAGTGACAGAGATCATCGTTTTACCTCACAATTTTGGAGTAGTTTCCAGTCACCATTGGGTATTTCACTGAGTCTGAGTACTGCTTATCATCTGGATACTGACGGTTAGTCAAAGAGGACTATCCGTATGCTTTAGGATATGTTGCGTGCCTATGTTATGGATTTCAGAACTGCTTGGCAGGATCATTTGCCTTCGATTGAGTTCGTGTACAACAACAACTATCATCGTAGTATTGGTATGGCACCATTTGAAGCGTTGTACGGGTGACGTTGTCGTACTCCATTCTTCTAGGACGAATTTGGGGAACGACATGTTGAGGGACCAGAGTTAGTCCAGCAGGCTATTGATAAAGTTGCAGTAATCAAGAAGAGGATTAAGACAGCACAAGATCGACATGCTAGTTATGCGAATACCAAGCGTCAACCTCTACAATTTCAGCCAGGTGAGAAAGTGTTTCTCTGAGTTTCTCCCATTCGCAGGATTTTGAGATTGGGTCTCAAGGTTAAGCTATCTCCGAGGTTTATTGGTCCATTTGAAATATTGGAAAGCGTTGGGGATTTGGCTTACAAACTTGCATTGCCGCCGTACCTATCGAGTATTCTTGATGTGTTCCACGTATCTTTGTTGAGACGGTATGTAGAAGATGAGTCTTACATCTTACATCCATCTGAAGTACAACTTGATTCATATTTGCCTTACGTGGAGCGACCAATTCAGATTCTCGATCGCAAAAGAAAGGTGTTGCGGAATAAGATCATTCCTTTTGTCTTAGTTCCGTGGCAGCGTAGAGGTACTGAAGTAGCCACTTAGGTGTTAGAGAGCCGTATGCGTTCAGAGCATCCAGAGCTCTTTTGAGTTGTACTGTATTTGTACTTTGGAAGTATTTATGTTTTCATTTTAATCCAAATATATGTTGTATTCAACAACAATGGAGATGTAACAAAGATATTATTATTCAGTTTTGTTCATCCTCTAAACATGATTTCGAGGACGAAATCTTTTTAAGTGGGGGATAATGTAGTAGCCCTAATTTTACTTAGTTAACTAAACATTATTAAGTGTCTTTAATTTAGTAAATCATGTGTTAATTGACATTGGAACAGCCATAACTGATTTCAGAAGCCATAGCTTTATGATGATTATTTTAGTTCATGTTGAGCCGTATCTCCTTCGAGATAGCCTTTATTGTTGAGCTGTATCTCTTTCGAGATAAGCTATATCTTGTGGGCTGCTCAGCCCTGTCTTGTGGATGCATGGACACCGAGAGTACACAGTGGCCGACGGGTTGGGAGGGCTTCAGTGATCCGGGACATTTCAGGTCAACGTCTGATCTTGTAGTGGATGTAGTGACCAAGAGGAGTACCACGCGACACTATCCACTTGGCGCCTCTAGACTAAGCATGTTGGGATCTTTTGTGATTCCTGTTTCTTGACTACCTTGGTATCATTTCATAGCATGTGCATGTCATATAGGTTTGTATACTCATGCTTTTGTACTGGGCATTATTATCGCTCACGTCCTCGGTTTTGTTTATCTTGGACACCCCATTCCCATGGGGCAGGCCTCAGGTTGGATGGCTTAGGCGGAGGAGGAGGAGGACGTTGAGTAACCTCTTGATTTAGTTTATCAGTACTATTTTGATTCGATATGGTTGTACTGTATATTTTGGTTTGAGTAATTCTGGACTTCGATTGCGTTGTATAGTTATTGTTTATTGACCGTTTTCTGCCATCATCTATGATCATTGTTATTTAGGTTAATTGCATGCTTAGATCTTATTTAGTAGGTGATTCTGGAACGGGTCACTACATTTCATGATCGTAAATGTAGAGGCCTCTAAATTCGTGCTTGAAAATTTACGGAAAAATTTAAAAATTTTCTTTTTCATTAATTAAAATGCCTCCTTCATAAATAAACTGATAAATAAAGTTTGATGTTCAAAATAGCAGCGGAAATAAATGTTTGTTTGCAAAATAATAATTTAAAATAATCCAACAACGATGAAAATGTTTGAGCCTAAAAATAGTAAATTCTGAAAATGTGGTCCTCGGGTTCCACTACTGCCGACCCAAGCTAGCTCACTGGTCCCCCCCCTCGGTTCCGACATCATGAGTACCTACAACAATCAAGTCTACTGAGTCTAAAGACTCAGCATGCATATATCGTAAATAACAAGTAATAATAATAAAACCGCATATGAAGGAAAATATCATGTCAGGATTAATTGTAATGCGTGTATCACTGAACTCAAATCGTATCATGAATAATTAATATTACGTGCATAACTGAACTGAACTGAACTGAAAGTAGTAAGTGAAATGTTTTCCCCGTAGAGCACTGTAATGAAATAGCTAGTAATAATTTTCTGGTGAGATTATGGTCTACGCAAGTGGCCCCTGAACTGAACTGACCGGTAACTGGCGACCGGGGGAAGTAATAATCCCATGATAGTAAAGTGACCACAAGCAATATCGCATAAATCTTAAAATGAATATTTTACATTTTTGCACGTAATATAATTAAATGCAAAATTAAATATCCTGTATAAATTTTTACCATAAGGGTTGGACCGTTCCCAGGCTCGCTGCGACCTAATTATGTCATGAAAAATATGTAAATGATTTACTTGACCAAACTTTGTAATTGAATCCAAAAACGAGACAATTACGCCCACTGACTTAGTATTTAATCATGACTCCGAGCCAACCCGAACCAACACCGAACCAACGTTTAGTCATTATTAAAATACTCTTAAAAATAATGAAATAATGCTCCTAAATTTACAGTACTCGAAATTTAGTTTGTTAAGCGTCAGAATTTACCGTATGTTTCTCTAGGCGTCATTCTTTCTGTTTCTACTCTAATGGGTCATTCGGTGTTAGCGAAGCGTCTATTGATGGGTTGTCCTTTAGATTTTGAGGGTAACGAGTTGACTGCCAATCTTATAATCCTCGAGATGGAAGACTTTGATTGTATTCTGGGTATAAATCTGTTGACCACCAACCGAGCTACTTGGATTGTTACCAGAAGCTTGTTCAGTTTCGTATGACTGAGAGCTCTAGTTGGTTTTTCTATTGATAGGGAGCACGATCTTCGATGCAAGTGGTATCCGCTTTGAAAGCCTGTCGTGCTTTAGAGTCGGGCAGGGAAGGCTACCTCATCTATGCGATTGATTCGTCCACAGGTAGTGTTGATATAGATGATCTTCCAGTGGTTTGTGAATTTCCTGATGTTTTCTCAGATGATATTCTAGGTTTTCCTCCGATTAGAGAGGTGGAATTTGGCATCGAGGTAGTGCCAAGGACTGCACCAATTTCTCGTGCACCCTATCGCCTGACTCCGTCACAGATGAGGGAATTGAAGCAGTAGTTGCAGGATCTTCTTGATAAAGGTTATATTCGCCCGAGTGTTTCACCTTGGGGAGCTCCAGTATTGTTCGTCAAGAAGAAAGATGGATCAATGCGACTGTGCATTGATTATCGCCAGCTGAATCGTGTGACGATAAAAAACAAGTATCTGTTACCTCGTATTGATGACTTTTTTGATCAGATTCACGGTACTTCTATGTACTCCAAGATTGACTTGCGATCTGTTTATCATCAGATGAGAGTCAGAGATGATGATATTTCCAAGACTGCTTTCGGTACTAGATATGGACATTACGAGTTTCTAGTGATGCTATTCGGATTGATGAATGCACTAGCGGTGTTCATGGAACTGATGAATCGAGTCTTTCGAGATTATCTGCATCAGTTTGTTGTGGTTTTCATCGACGATATCTTGATTTATTCTCCCAGTGTGGAGGAGTATGCCTAGCACTTGAGGATTGTGTTGCAGATTCTTCGTGAGAAACAATTGTATGCTAAGCTGAGTAAGTGCGAGTTTTGAATTAATCGTGTAGTATTCCTTGGTCATGTGATTTTCAAGGAAGGAGTTTCTGTGGATCCTAGCAAGATTGAGGAAATGCTGAATTGGTCACGTCCGACGACAGTGGCCGAGATCCGTAGTTTTTTGGGTCTGGCAGGGTATTATCGTCGCTTCATCGTGAATTTTTCTGAGGTAGCTAGACAATTGACGCATCTTACTCGGAAGGATGTTCCATTTGAGTGGTCGTCTGAGTGCGAAGATAGTTTAAGCGAGCTTCATCGACTTCTAACTTCTGCACCTATTTTGGCATTACCGTCAGGATCTGATGATTTCAGTGTTTACATCGATGCCTCTTTGCAGGGCTTAGGGTGTGTTTTGACGCAGAATGGCCATGTGATCGCTTATGCTTCCAGACAGTTGAAATCTCACAAGAAGAATCATCCTATTCATGATCTGCAGTTGGCAGCTAGTGTGTTTGCACTGAAAATATGGTGTCATTATTTGTACGGTGTTCAGTTTGAAATCTTTACTTACCATAAGAGTCTGAAATATCTGTTCACTCAGGCTGAGTTGAACATGAGATAACGTCGTTGGATGGATCTCCTTAAGGATTATGACTATGTGATCAAGTACCATCTAGGTTCTGCGAATCTCACAGCCGATGCTCTTAGCCGCAAGGTGAGAGCTTCTGCACTTCAGACCAGTGCTATGTCTAGTGTTGTCCAAGATTGTTGTTCGTTGGGGTTTAACTTCAAGCATCGAAAGGGTATGGAAAGCATTCATGTTGCTATCATTTTATCTGAGCCAGCTTTGTTCACTTGGATTCGAGATGCTTAGATGTTTGATCTCAAGACTCAGAGATTAGCTCGGTTAACTGATGGAGATAGCGGTTTCCACTAACGGTCTGATGGTCTTTTGTGTTTGTCTAGTCGCGTTGTAGTACCAGAGGATGACACTTCGAGGGAAGAGATCTTGTCTCAGGCTCATCACAGCAAGTTGAGTGTTCATCCGGGAAGCAACAAGATGTATAAAGACTTGAGGACGCGATTTGGTGGAAAGGGATGAAGCGCAACGTGTATCAGTTTGTCTCCAAGTATCTAGTTTATCAGCAGGTTAAGGAAGAGCACCATCGACCTGGAGGATTATTGTTGAATCTACCTATTTTTGAGTGGAAGTGGGAGCATATCACGATGGACTTCATGACTCACTTGCCATTGTCTTCGAGGAACAGTGATGCTGTTTGGGTAGTGGTGGATCGACTCACCAAGTCTGCTCATTTTCTACTATATAACCGTGATTTCACTTTTGAACGTATGGCTCGATCGTACATTCAAGAGATTGTACATTTGCATGGAATGCCAGTTAGTGACAGAGATCATCGTTTTACCTCACAATTTTGGAGTAGTTTCCAGTCACCATTGGGTATTTCACTGAGTCTGAGTACTGCTTATCATCTGGATACTGACGGTTAGTCAAAGAGGACTATCCGTATGCTTTAGGATATGTTGCGTGCCTATGTTATGGATTTCAGAACTGCTTGGCAGGATCATTTGCCTTCGATTGAGTTCGTGTACAACAACAACTATCATCGTAGTATTGGTATGGCACCATTTGAAGCGTTGTACGGGTGACGTTGTCGTACTCCATTCTTCTAGGACGAAGTTGGGGAACGACATGTTGAGGGACCAGAGTTAGTCCAGCAGGCTATTGATAAAGTTGCAGTAATCAAGAAAAGGATTAAGACAGCACAAGATCGACATGCTAGTTATGGGAATACCAAGCGTCAACCTCTTCAATTTCAGCCAGGTGAGAAAGTGTTTCTCCGAGTTTCGCCCATTCGCAGGATTTTGAGATTGGGTCTCAAGGTTAAGCTATCTCCGAGGTTTATTGGTCCATTTGAAATATTGGAAAGCGTTGGGGATTTGGCTTACAAACTTGCATTGCCGCCGTACCTATCGAGTATTCTTGATGTGTTCCACGTATCTTTGTTGAGACGGTATGTAGCAGATGAGTCTTACATCTTACATCCATATGAAGTACAACTTGATTCATATTTGCCTTACGTGGAGCGACCAATTCAGATTCTCGATCGCAAAAGAAAGGTGTTGCGGAATAAGATCATTCCTTTTGTCTTAGTTCAGTGGCAGCGTAGAGGTGCTGAAGTAGCCACTTGGGTGTTAGAGAGCCGTATGCGTTCAGAGCATCCAGAGCTCTTTTGAGTTGTACTGTATTTGTACTTTGGAAGTATTTATGTTTTCATTTGTAATCCAAATATATGTTGTATTCAACAACAATGGAGATGTAATAACGATATTATTATTCAGTTTTGTTCATCCTCTAAACCTGATTTCGAGGACGAAATCTTTTTAAGTGGGGGATAATGTAGTAGCCCTAATTTTACTTAGTTAACTAAACATTATTAAGTGTCTTTAATTTAGTAAATCATGTGTTAATTGACATTGGAACAGCCATAACTGATTTCAGAAGCCATAGCTTTATGATGATTATTGCAGTTCATGTTGAGCCGTATCTCCATCGAGATATCCTTTACTGTTGTGCTGTATCTCTTTCGAGATAAGCTATATCTTGTGGGCTGCTCAGCCCTGTCTTGTGGATGCATGGACACCGAGAGTACACAGTGGCCGACGGGTTGGGAGGGCTTCAGTGATCCGGGACATTTCAGCTCAACGTCTGATCTTGTAGTGGATGAAGTGACCAAGAGGAGTACCGCGCGACACTATCCACTTGGCGCCTCTAGACTAAGCATGTTGGGATCTTTTGTGATTCCTGTTTCTTGACTACCTTGGTATCATTTCATAGCATGTGCATGTCATATAGGTTTGTATACTCATGCTTTTGTACTGGGCATTATTATCGCTCACGTCCTCGATTTTGTTTATCTTGGACACCCCATTCCCATGGGGCAGGCCTCAGGTTGGATGGCTTAGGCGGAGGAGGAGGAGGACGTTGAGTAACCTCTTGATTTAGTTTATCAGTACTATTTTGATTCGATATGGTTGTACTGTATATTTTGATTTGAGTAATTCTGGACTTCGATTGGGTTGTATAGTTATTGTTTATTGACCGTTTTCTGCCATCATCTCTGATCATTTTTATTTAGGTTAATTGCATGCTTAGATCTTATTTAGTAGGTGATTCTGGAACGGGTCACTACATTTCGTGATCGTAAATGTAGAGGCCTCTAAATTCGTGCTTGAAAATTTACGGAAAAATTTAAAAATTTTCTTTTTCATTAATTAAAATGCCTCCTTCATAAATAAACTGATAAATAAAGTTTGATGTTCAAAATAGCAGCGGAAATAAATGTTTGTTTGCAAAATAATAATTTAAAATAATCCAACAACGATGAAAATGTTTGAGCCTAAAAATAGTAAATGCTGAAAATGTGGTCCTCAGGTTCCACTACTGCCGACCCAAGCTAGCTCACTGGTCCCCACCCTCGGTTCCGACATCATCAGTACCTACAACAATCAAGTCTAGTGAGTCTAAAGACTCAGCATGCATATATCGTAAATAACAAGTAATAATAATAAAATCGCATATGAAGGAAAATATCATGTCATGATTAATTGTAATGCGTGCATCACGTAACTGAAATCGTATCATGAATAATTAATATTACGTGCATAACTGAACTGAACTGAACTGAACTGAAAGTAGTAAGTGAAATGTTTTCCCCGTAGAGCACTGTAATGAAATAGCTAGTAATAATTTTCTGGTGAGATTATGGTCTACGCAAGTGGCCCCTGAACTGAACTGACCGGTAACTGACGACGGGGATCGGTAATTGACGACTGGGTGAAATACTAATCGTCTGATCAGACTAATGCCACATTATACTGGGTGGTACAAAACTAACCTGACCGGTAACTGACGACCGGGTGAAGTAATAATCCCATGATAGTAAAGTGACCACAAGCAATATCGCATAAATCTTAAAATGAATATTTTACATTTTTGCACGTAATATAATTAAATGCAAAATTAAATATCCTGTATTAATTTTTACCATAAGGGTTGGACCGTTCCCAGGCTTGCTGCGACCTAATTATGTCATGAAAAATATGCAAATGATTTACTTGACCAAACTTTGTAATTGAATCAAAAAACGAGACAATTACGCTCACTGACTTAGTATTTAATCATGACTCCGAGCCAACCCGAACCAACGTTTAGTCATTATTAAAATACTCTGAAAAATGATGAAATAATGCTCCTAAATTTACAATACTCGAAATTTAGTGAATGGAGGCCAAAAACGTGAAACGCTCTTTCGAGAGTCATTTTGGCACATTGCACCGTAAATTCTCGTACGACCTCTAAAATGATCCGAATCACAAACGGCCAAAAACATGACCTTCCCAACTTGATGAGGTACTGTCCAGTCTATGGCCATAGGCTAAAAGCCAATTGAGAACCCGAAATTCACCTCTGAACAACAGCACAACGTGCTGTCCAGAAATTACAGCAGCTGTGTAAGAGTTTCCTTGCGTCGTTTTCGAGGCTAATGGCCATTGGGGCTCAAACCACCGACCATAACCTCTTAACAACGTCCTAAGGAATGGTTTTAACCATAGATAAGGGCCCTAGGCCAGCCACAATCCAACCCACCCCATGAATCAATCGAACATTCCCACCTGAGAGCCCAACCTGCGCGCGTGGGGAGTTGCAATCGTTCTTGCTGTCATGGACCGTTCCAGTGGCCATTGATTGACCATGGCACAATCTAGACATCAAGGGTTGTGATGTGAACCAGGGCTAAGGGCCAGAGGCCAACCAAGGTCCACCCCAAACCACCAAAACCGAAAGGACATGTGCAGAATTTAAAAGGGGTCGAAGGGGCTGTTCTTGTTTTATGTTTGAAAACTGATTGGGACGTGAACCAAGCCATGAAAGGGCATCTTGGTCACGTCCTAGACATGCCAAGGAAGGGTTCTAACCATGGCTACAGCCCCTAGGGCAGCCAAGTTCAGAACACTTGCCTTAGACCAAAAATCGTGCAACCCGAGACTCAAAAATGACTCCATGGAAGAGTTGCTGTATTTTCTCAATTCCAGCATGCATGGGGCTTGAACTAATGGACCAACATGGTCTTGACACACCCTAGTACGTGTCTGGGTTCAGCCTTGGGAGCCTAGGGTCGAGCCACCCACCTGAAACCATCAAAACAACCGAAACCGCGAGGAGTACAAGGAACCCGAAAAATTCTGCATACAATTTTCGAAAAGTGTTGTCATGATTTTCGGTTTTTGCTACTAAAAATCATGGACATGTGATGTTTAAAAATCATAATATGACTTGATTGAAGAGCAAAGAAGTAACATATACATGCCTGGAAATTTTCGTTTGAAAAGAAAACAAACGAGGCGACGACACGGCGCGGCGGAGATGGAGTGTTCTTCTTTTGCTTCTAGTTTTTTTTTTCTCTCTTATTTCCTCTCTAGCTTCTCACGATTTTCTCTTGAAGTTTAAGCTCTGAAGTTTCTAAAATGGAGAGAAGAAAATGTCTAGGAAGTGAAGGAAAGGTTGCAAGATAAAAGGGAGGAATGAATATTTCTATCTTTCTAGTTTGTGAGATAAGGAATGATTTGATTATCAAGAGATTTTGAAGGATATTTTCTAGGGTGAGGGCCGATTTTATCATTCAATAACAAGGGAGAAAATTGCTTATTTGTTTAATTATTGGTGATTAGAAAGGTGAGGAATTATCTCCAAGAAAAGATTAAGGAATGCTATCAAATAGTGGTGAGTTGTCAAATATTTTAAATCTTTTAAGGGTGATAGCCGAAAATCTCTAGATAAAATGGGTAGGGAAATTGCTTAATTAATAATTATTGAGGATTTAAAGTTGAAGGAATTATTCTACCATGAAAGGATAAGGAAAGATGTCAAAGGAAATGAGTTGACAATTTAATCAACTCCTTAAAAGGTGATGGCCGAAAATTACAATAAAAATGGAGGTGAAAATATTTCTTAAATCTTGTATTTTAATTCTTTAGAGTTTTATCTACCCATTAAATATTTTAGTGGATTAATAAATTAATTAAGGAATAACATTATCTTGCATGCATGACTAATTATTAAAATTCATCCACTAACATGTTAGGGTAATATTTTCTTGGATATATTAGGCTCATATTAATTTATCCCAATTGGTTATACATTTTAATTTAGGCTTTTAATTAAATTAGTGGACATAAAGAATTTATTTACTACTTATCTCAAGTCAATTAAATAAATTCTTAAACTTTCTTTTATTTTAAAATGACTTATTATTTATCTTAAATAAATTCTAAGAATGTTTTCCAAATATTAAAATTTATCTCTTTACTCCAACTCCAGACCGACCTCTCTTATTTAACTGAAAAGGTAGTAATTAAACTACTGCATGAACTAAATAAATAAATTTAAAGAAAAAAATTCAAATACTCATGCAATAAAATCATTTTAATTTAAATACTAGAATTATGCATGACTTATACGTAGTCTAATTTACGGGTTCTATAGTAAAAGTCGCAAGCATAATCATACATGTCGAAGCATAAATATTTTCACAACACATCACATCATATCAGCATATACTTGTTCGTTTTTCTTAATTTGAATTCCGTTCATTAGTTGTGACTTTCGTATCATCGTGTCAATCGATGGATCTATCTACATGTAACCGTAGTACTTGGCAGCGGGGACATCAGCGACAGCATTACCTGTCCATTGAGCCCTGGCCTTACAAGTCATCGTGTCATCTTATTAGTCACAACCATGTCATCTTATTAGTCACAACCAACTCTCATCCTTCAAAACATGTCATCATATTCATCACTTAATAAAATCATGCATACACGTAAATTTTTCTTAAAATCAAGCATCCAGCGTATTTTTCATATTTACATAACAATTCATATTCATGATAACATAAACTTTTAAAACATGTCAAAACGTGTTTAGGGTGCTGCCAGTACTAAAAACTCTAGTCGGGAGCAAAATGAAAAATGACTATTTTGCCCTTGGAAACCCTAATTTACCATTTTACCCCTGGACCTCAAAATTTTGACCCATAGCCTACCAAACTCCTCAAAACATATTAATATGTATTTCTTAGATGTAAACTCGAGTCCGTTTCAAAACTTACTGTTAGGATCGGTTAGGAGTGAAAACGTGTTTAGAAGGTGGGTTGAATAAACACTTTACAATTTTTCACAACTTCTTCGATTTATGAATCCGTTTATTGATAAACTGAATTCGTGAATCTTGTTGTCAATGCCAATCAGTTAACTTGATAAAAGTGCAGAAATAACTGAAAGACAGATATAATAAAACTGATAAGAAAGGAACACAAGATTTCTGGATGTTCAGAGATTTCAAATATTCCTACGTCACCCCTTCTATCTCGAAGATAGGATATTTACTAAAAGATTTTGATCTATACAATGAATTGTACAAACCCACTTGAGTTTGGACTTAACACCGCCAAGATTCTTGGTATCAATACAACTTATATCAGTACTTAACTGATATGTAACTTTCTTAGCACAACTGATCTCTACAAGATCGAATAATATAACAATAAGTGTTTGTGCCTTAAGCTCAAAGTATAGCCTGAAAGCTATGAATGTGACACATAAGCGTGAGCTTTTGAGAACTTTTAAACTTGGTTGCAAACTTTGTGATTCGGTAACTTCGTAACTCGATTACTCTTCTTCAGCTGATCTTTTTCGGCTATTTATAGGATTTGCTTCCAACGGTAACAATGAATGCATTTTGAATCTTTATATCCGTTGTATAGTCACGTCAACATTCTTCTGACATTCGTACACTGTAGCTTTTCTGAAATGTGGCGTTCCCACTACACGTTGTATTATGCTTTTGTACGATTATTGGTTGATAGCTATGTTCCTTAACTGATGACGTGTCAAGCTGATTCATCAATTGTCATAGCCGATAGGATTAACTGATTGTTGTGTAACTGATCAGTCTTAACTGATCGTCCAGTTGACTACACAGTTTTGTTAGCTTTGTTTAGTTAAGTTGCCTTTGATTATATACGCATTAATCTTCAGTTCGAGCAATTATCAGTTTACGAATCTTCAGTTCAGTTACTTTCAGTTTTCTTGATCAGTTGTTCAAACTTTTCACGATTTAATTTGTGAAACTCCGAAATTAAGATCTTAACAATTTTCTCCTTTTTGATGTTTGAAAAAACTTAGAATTTATGAACTGATCAAACTGAAGTTCTCGTAGATAAAATAATCATTTATTGATAACTTATTTAGTGTACAGATTCGTACAAAGAATGAAAAAATTTCTGAATAAAAGAATCTTCTGCTGACTGACTGAAAATCAGCCAAAAAACTCTCAAATGAATATAAAGACTGTCTTCTAACTGATCAAACTTCTTCATTTGATTGCTTTCTTATCAGCCGGTCTTTGATCAGTTGGTTGACTTGTTCTTTTCTTAGATAGCTGCTGCTGTTCCTCTTCCCCCTTTTTGTCAAACCCATCAACCTTGCTGGATAATGCACGGATTTCCGAGGTGACATTAGATATAGCATCCATTAATAGTTCTTGCATCAGATCCATTCTCTTTGTCACTGTGGTTTCCAAAAACTCAATGCGATTTTTAAAATGTCTTGAGTTTGGAAATGTGCTTGAACTGTCACTCGGTCTTTCTTCAAATGATCTAGTTGGAGAAATAAGGAAGTGATATCCTTTGTAACATGTTGTTGGTTTTTCATTGTATTCTCCTTGATAGAGTCCATCTTTAACGTGTGCAACAATTGGGTTGACTTTATATCAGAAATAGATGAAATCGGATGATGAAGGTTGGACTAAATGTCTTCTATCATAGTTTCAGTAGCCATTGGTATCTGAGGAGACAAAGATTCAGATGATTCCAGTTCTTGCTCCTTGTCTTCTTCATTAAAAACTACCAAGGCCCTATTTGGTGATTCAGTCTCAACCATTTCTGAAACAATTTCTTCAACTACTTTCGGTTGAGGTTCTTGAGAAGAAGTGGGAATCTGAACCGCAGTTGAACTGGAAGGCTCTTTAGTTGGTTTGGCAACTGATGCTTCAGTTGGCTCTTTAGTTGGCATTGATTGCAACTGAACCGCTTCAGTTTCAGCATGGACTACTTGTTCAATCGTGGCAGGCGACTGAACTGTTGTTTCAACTTCTGATATTATAGCCTCTGAGGCCGGCAGTTCAGTTTTTCTTGGGTCTTCAACTGATTCTTCAGTTATCACATTCAGCTGGATGTCATCGGCAACTGACTGTATCACTTCACCGATATTTTCTAGTGACAACTCAACATCGGTGTAGAGTTGAAGACCTGCTAGAGGAGATTGAAGAGCAGAAGACGACGGTTGAGCATCCTTTGAAGAAGGAACAATTACTTGCTCAGTTTGTTCAGCAACTGCTTCTTGGGATGGCTCTGGCAGATGAGTTGATGGTTCAGCCTGCTCTTCTGAGGAAGAACTTTGGGAATGTGTTGGAATAATCAACTCTTGACCCATTTCTCAATCTTTGATCTTCATCTGCAATGATATGAGATCCACGTCCAACTGGTCATAAACTGCTTTGTCATTGAAGGCAGTTGGAGTGGTAGGATCATAGTTCTTGCGTAGCTGAGCTATGACTTGAGCCAGCTTCTTGGCACACATCAGATCAAAGAAGTAATTCTTTTTCTCCAGTGCTTGAACAATCGTGGTAGCTTTGACTACTCTTAGGACTATAGTTTCCAAGGCGAAGAATTTATCCAAAACTGATTTCTTCTGCAATTGCTTGGCCAACACTTCGGTCCTAAATCTGACCCATTCATTATATGTTTTCAACTTCGATTCAGAAAACTCATTTACGTCTTCCCATATTAAGACAATATGCGTAAGGTCCAAAATTAAGACGACGTAATCCAACTGCATGCGAATCTAGGAAATAGGATAAATGAGTAATTAATTATTTTAATTGCTTAATTAATTATGGTTCATGCATGCTTATATGCTAATCATGATTTTATTATAATCATGCATAAAAAATGTAATTTTTAAGGATTATTCAAGTGACGATCGAGGAACGGGGACCGAAGGCTGAAAAACGTAAAATGTTTTTATTAAATAATTGTTTTTAATTATTTAAAATATGAGTGTTGCTTTTTAGTATTTTTGAAAATAAGGGGTTTTGAGGTGATTTTATACGCCGTGACGTAAATTTTATCGGTGTTGGTTTTTCAACTAAAATGTGAGCTTTTCGACAACCCGGCTAATAAATTCATAAATTTACTTTAACAAAAAACTTTGTTAATATTTTATTTAAATCCTAAAGAGACTAATGGTATTAATTTAATTGGCTTAATAGGCCTAACCTAGTTAGCAAATTAATTAGCTATTTAAAAGTTTTTAATCACCAAAACCCTACACTCCTAGCATCACAACAATCGGCCACCCACTTTTAAAATTCATAAACTCTCTCCCAAGACACCACACACACGGCACTACACATTCTAGCTTTGGGAAGAAAAATTCGAAGGGGCTCAAGGAGAAGATAGCCTAGGTTTCGTCCCGTTCTTCGTCGTCAACGATTATTCGAGCGTATAATACGCAAAGGCACACCATAATTCTTCCTTTTCTCGTCTTTCACACCATAGTAGATATTTTTAATCATTGTGCATGAATAAACAAAGAACACTTGATTATATTTCGTTTTTCATGCATATGTGTTGTGTAAAGCATGGTTTTTAATTCCAAATTCATGTTTTATTGTGATTAAGGGGCTTCCATTATGTTAGGTTTGATCAAGCAAGGTTTATACATGATTTAAGGCCCTATAACACTCACCAAACTCACGGCTATCACCAAAGGATAAAGCTGAAACCGATTTTTGCTGTCATGGGGTCATGGGGTTCGGTTTTCATGTCTTGGAGGCTTGGCTTGGTTCGGCTAGGACCAGGACTAGACAAGGTTGTAGGGGAGTCGAGGGAGAGTCCTAGCCATGCTATGACTTGAAGTTGAGGGCTGGGGAAGGAGTCCTAGCCATGCTAGGACTCCCATCCGAGGGGTGCGTGCTGCGCAACTCTAGTGCAGCAGCACGCAGGGAGTCAGGGTTTGGTTTAAGGGGCACGGCGTGGTCTAAGTCAAGGGTTAAGGGTCCTAGGTGGGTGCACGGCATGCTGGTTCATGGGTTGGGTCGAAGGCTAGAGCCCTAGGCTCACAAACTTAGAGTCCTTATGCACTAAGGATTCTCGGCCGTAGCATGGGGCAACTTCCAGCTTTCGTTTTTGGTTTTTGGGTTGATGTCTTGGAAAACTTAGGGTCCAGTAGGGTACTTTGGGTTGTTGGTCAAGTTTTGGTTTGACATGGTTCTGGGGTAACTCGCGAAAATCGAAAGTTGGCTCGGGGTCGAAGTTTAGGTGTCAATTAGGGTTTTTAAAATAAAGAAAATGGGAAAACGGCTCACGGGGGTCGAGTCATGGTCCATAAGGGCTAAAATAATATAAAAAGACTAAATTTAGAATTTAGAAATTTTATATTAAAGTTTGGGATTTTTTCGGGATTAAAACACCGTCAAAACAATTAATTAATTATAAATGAGGAAGTCTAATTTTTAAGCTAAATAAAATTATGAGAAAATTAATTTAGGCTTAAATAATTATTTGGGACATGCTAGAGTCAATGAATTCAAGAAAAAGTCAAATTTGAGAAATTTTATGTCTAGGGGTAAAACAGTCTTTATACACCTAGAAATTAGTAATCGTCATGGCAGTGCCCTAAATGCTATTTTTATGATATCATGATTATTTTAAATGTTTATGAAATGTTCACGATTAAATTACGAATTTTAAATGTCCATGGGATTTTTATGATTTGAAGAAGACATTTAAAAGACATGTTGCAAGCTTGGTTTCAAAAACAAAATGTTATGTTATGCATGATTTTTTTTTAAAGTGATGAGAATATAAATGTTGAAGGAAGTGAAGTAATTATGACTAATTCGATAATGTTGGAGATGTCGTGAGGGTTATGGTCCCAGTGGAAGCCCAACGATCGTATTTTCATCATTTCGAATATGTGGTAACGGTTATGTGGTAACGGATTTGTAGTAACGGTAAGAATAGGAATATCGTGAGGGGAAAAGGCCCCAGAGGGAGCCCATTTATGGGAAAAGGCCCCAGAGGGAACCCCGACGATCGTATTTCTATTCGAATAATGATAGGCCAGGGCCCAGTTGACCGTGAGAGAGTTGCTGGTGTCCCTCGCCGCCCAGTACTGTGGTTACATGTAGATGGATCCATCGATTCTTATGATCATGATCAGAAAAGTCACAATTAACGATCTGAATTCAACAAAAGAAAAGGAAAAAGAAAAGGAAAAGGGAAAATGTTTATGATCATGTTAAATGTTTTATGTCATGATAAGGAAAAAGAGAAAAGATTAAGATTTATTTATGCATGTCATAAAATGTTATTTTTACCTAAAAGTATTTTCATTGTTGCATGTGGTTTTATACGTATTATTTGTTATAAAGATTATGGTGTGTTGAGTCTTTAGACTCACTAGATGTGATGGATGCAGGTGAGTTTGAGGGAGGTCTTGACGGATGATCTGACTGGACTGAAGGCGCACACAACCCTAGGACCAGCGCTTCTATTTTTCCGCACTTATGGTTTTGACTCATGATTTACGTTAAAGATTTTAAGATTATTTAATTATGTTTTGAGAGATTTTTGTGAGGTTTAGTATGGGCTACACTTTTCAAACTATTGCTTTTTTTAGGTTTGGTAAAACATTTGACGACTTCGTTTTATGACTATTTCACTTGATTTTTAAATGCTAGTTTGTTGATGTTTTATTTTAAAGGGTAAAATATTTTGTAAAAATATTTTCTTGGGATGGACAAAATTTAGGGAAAAAAAATTCTAGTACTTTTAAATCAATAAAAGGGAGGACGTTTCAGTTGGTATCAGAGCCAGGTTCCTGTAAAGGGTTGTGCCACCATCAGCGCCGGAAAGATCAGTCGTCAAGCCTTGAAGTTGTAAGTTTTACAAGCTTTATATGATTTATGATGTTACCTGCATAACGATATGAATATTATGTTCATGATACATGTTTATTAGCTTTTTGAGTATTTTTGCTTTGCATGCTTAAATTGCTAATTAAGTAAGGATATGTCACATGATTAGAGGACTTAGATTTAAATGCATGTTTGTTACGTTAGAATTTGGAAAACGTTCAGATATACTGCCTCCTAGAAGTGCACCCGTTATTGAGAATCAGGGAGAGAACAATGTTAATCTTCGAGAAAATAATCAAGAAAATGGACCACCGCCACAAACACCAGATGCTGCTACACGTGCTCTTGAGGGGATGGCTCATCTCTTTGAGCAACAGTTACAACAGCAGCAATTACAGCAGCAACAGTTACAGAAGTAGCTGAAACAGATGCAGCAGCAATACCTACAGCAGCCACCTAGGCCACAACACGACATTTATGAGCAGTTCCGGAGGCTAGGGCCGAGGGAATTTTCTGGCACCACTTATCCATTTGCTTCTAAGAGTTGGATCCGTTCACTTGAGGTGCATTTTCGCTATCTAGACATGGGAGATGCTGACCGCGTGAGGTGCACCACTTATCTGTTTAGGGACGACGCTTCTTTATGGTGGGAAGGAGCCGAGCGTGGGGTTGACCTTGCCACACTCACTTGGGCACAGTTCAAGACAAAATTCTATGAGAAATACTTTACTACTGATGTCAGAGGTTGGATAAACAGGGAATTTATGACTCTCGGTCAGGGAGACGTATCTGTTGCTGATTTTGTGACGAAGTTTGATAGGGGTTGCCACTTTGTACCACTTATTGCTGGGGATGCGGAAGAAAAGCTTAGACATTTCATGGACGGACTATGACCTACCATTCGGGATAAAGTTATGATGATGCGTCCTGGGAATTATGCTACCGCAGTTACTTATGCATATCAGGCTGAGCAGTCTTTGAAGGACATTGATTTTGAGATTCAGCGCAAGAGGCAGCACTATCAGAATAACAATCAGCCGAATAAGAAGCCTAATACGGGTCCTCCTAGACCGCAAGGGCCTCAAAATCCCCAAGGTCCAGTCAAGAAGCCAGCTCCACCAAAGCCACAAAATCCTGGAGCACCGAAGCCTGCCGAGAGGCAACCATGCAAACTCTGCAACCGTCTACATCTTGGCAAATGTGAATGGGGATCATTTAAATGTTTCTACTGCAAAGAGGATGGACACAAAGCTATTGAATGCCCCAAGAGGAAAGCAGCTACTACGGCACGAGCTTATGTTATGAATGCCGAGGAAGCTGAGGAAGAGGCAAACACTACACTCATCACGGATAATCTAGTCATTTAGAATTTTTATATTGCTTATTATTGCATGAAATGTTAAATTGGTTATTAGAATTGGTTTGGGAACAAGATTTAACCTAGAGGAAATTAGGTTGCATGATCTACCTTAATTAGATTTAAGTTATGACTTTAGAAACCAGAGAAAATGACTTGAATTTTGTGCCTTATTTTATGTGAAGGATGTAATGCTTCCAAATAAAAAGTTTAGGGCCAAAATTAAAGGAAATCATAACTAAGGGGTTGAATGAAGGTATCGAATTTATTGGGGTTAATTGGGCAAATTTTCGAAAATTTAGGTCTAAATTGTAATTTTCGATAATTAAGGGACCAAAACGTAATTAACCAAAAGATAAGGGGCTTTAATGAGATTACCGAATTCTCAAGGACCAAAATAAAATTTTCGAAATTCTAAAGGACTAAGATGGAAATTTCCGACAATTATAAGGGCCAAATTGCAATTATTCGAAATTTTGGGGACTATAGTGCGAAAATTCGAAAAAATTGAAAGGCTAAAACACGATTTTTCCAGAAATTCTTAAGTTCAACACGCAATCTCCACCTAACTTTGGGAAATTAATGATAGTAAATCCTTAAGCTTCAACACGAAAAGATTTATAAGACATCTTTCACCGCAGGGAGAATCATCATTCTAGGTGTAGCTACCTATGCGTTGCTAGATTCAGGAGCGACACATACATTCATATCTGAAACCTTCATCAAAAGACTGAATATTATTCCTCAAGATATGGGTCTGGGTTTCAAAGTTTCAATTCCATCCGGTGATCAAATGCTCACGTCTAAGATTGTCCAGAATCTGGAGCTTCGTTTATTCAAGGATGTTGTGCGAGCAGATCTTATTGTGCTTCCTATGCCCGAATTCGATATTATACTTGGGATGGATTGGCTATCAGCAAATGGAGCTTCGATTGATTTCCGTCAGTGATCGGTATCTATTAGGACACCTAGTGGTAAATCTTTTGTCTTCGAGGCGGCAAGAAACAAGCAAATGCCGCACATTATCTCTTGTCTATGTGCGAGGAATCTTATTAAGCATGGATGCCAAGCTTATCTAGCATGTGTCACTACCGCACAAGATCTATCAGTCAGAAATTAGAAGATGTTGATATTGTGAGGGATTTTCCTAGCGTCTTTCCCGATGACGTTTCTGGTATTCCACCTGACCGTGAAGTGGAATTCTCTATTGATCTATTGCCGGGCACCGTTTCTATATCTAAAGTGCCTTATCGTTTAGCACCCGCTGAAATAAAAGAATTGAAAGATCAAATCCAAGAGTTGCTAGACAAGGGTTTCATTCGCCCTAGTTATTCTCCATGGGGCGCACCGGTATTATTTTTGAAGAAGAAATATGGTAGCATGCGTCTTTGCATCGATTATCGAGAGCTTAATAGGGCCATCATCAAGAACAAGTATCCACTGCCAAGAATTAAAGATTTATTTGATCAGTTGCAGGGAGCATCGATATTTTCTAAGATTGATCTTCGATCTGGGTACCATCAGTTGAAAGTAAAAGAGTCAGACGTACACAAGACAACATTCCGTACCAGATATGGGCACTACGAGTTTATTGTCATGCCATTCGATCTGACTAATGCACCAGCGATCTTCATGGATCACATGAATTGCGTATTTCAGCAGTATCTTGATCAGTTTAATATTGTCTTCATTGATGATATATTGATTTATTCGAAGAACAAAGAGGAGCATAGTCGTCATTTGAGGACAGCACTGCAAGTACTACGAGACAGGAAGCTATATGCAAAATTCAGCAAGTGCGCGTTTTGGCTCGATAGAGTGGCATTCTTAGGCCACATCATTTCTCGTAATGGCGTTGAAGTTGATCCAAGCAAAGTCGAGGCAGTGAAAGAGTGGCCAGTACCGAAGAGTGTTACCGAGATTCGCAGTTTCTTGGGATTAGCTGGCTATTATCGCAAGTTTATTCAGGGATTGTCTTCTATTGCAGTACCTTTGACATCCTTGACCAAAAGAATGCAAAGTTTATATGTGGATCAGAGTGCCAAGACAGTTTCGACAAGTTGAAGCAAGCCTTGATTTCAGCCCCAGTCTTAGCTATGCCATCGGGGCAAGGGGATTATGTTCTTTATACCGACGTATCTAAACTTGGATTGGGCGCAGTTCTGATGCAAAATGACCGAGTTATAGCCTATGCGTCGAGACAGTTGAAGATTCACGAGAAAAACTACCCCACTCATGATCTTGAGCTTGTAGCAGTAGTTTTTGCTTTGAAAATTTGGAGACACTACTTTGATGGGGAGAAATGTAAGATATTCACCGATCATAAAAGTTTGAAATACTTCTTCACCCAAAAGGAGCTGAATATGAGACAACGCAGATGGCTTGAGTTAGTAAAAGATTATGATTGTGAAAATAGAACCTATGAAGGGTGTTATGCGCTTTGGCAAGAAAGGCAAGCTTAGTCCCAGATTTATAGGCCCGTTTGAGATTTTGGAGAGATTTGGGACACTAGCTTATAGAGTGGCATTGCCACCAGCGCTTTCAGGAGTTCACAATGTGTTCCATATTTCAATGCTGCGGAAGTACATATCAAATCCGTCACATGTACTAAACTATGAACCTCTTCAATTAACTCCAAATATGACATATGAAGAAAGACCTGTCCAGATCTTAGCGAGGCAAGAAAGAAGATTGCAAAATAAAGTCATTCCAATGGTCAAGGTCAAGTGGCTGAATCACTCGGAAGAGGAAGCTACTTGGGAAACCGAGAGGGACTTGAAGAATCACTATCCTGATCTATTCGGTAAGTTCTAATTTCGAGGACGAAATTTTATTTAAGAGGGGAAGGAATTGTAAGGTCCAAAATTAAGACGACGTAATCCAACTGCATGCGAATCTAGGAAATAGGATAAATGAGTAATTAATTATTTTAATTGCTTAATTAATTATGGGTCATGCATGCTTATATGCTAATCATGATTTTATTATAATCATGCATAAAAAATGGTAATTTTTAAGGATTATTCAAATGACGATCGAGGAACGGAGACCGAAGGCTGAAAAATGTAAAATGTTTTTATTAAATAATTGTTTTTAATTATTTAAAATATGAGTGTTGCTTTTTAGTATTTTTGAAAATAAGGGGTTTTGAGGTGATTTTATACGCCGGGACGTAAATTTTATCGGTGTTGGTTTTTCAACTAAAATACGAGCTTTTTAACAACCCGGCTAATAAACTCATAAATTTACTTTAACAAAAAACTTTGTTAATATTTTATTTAAATCCTAAAGAGACTGATGGGCTTAATTTAATTGTCTTAATAGGCCTAACCTAGTTAGCAAATTAATTAGCTATTTAAAAGTTTTTAATCACCAAAACCCTACACTCCTAGCATCACAACAATCGGCCACCCGCTTTTAAAATTCATAAACTCTCTCCCAAGACACCACACACACGGCACTACACATCCTAGCTTTGGGAAGAAAAATTCGAAGGGGCTCAAGGAGAAGATAGCCTAGGTTTCGTCCCGTTCTTCGTCGTCAACGATTATTCGAGCATATAATACGCAAAGACATGTCATAATTCTTCCTTTTCTCGTCTTTCACACCATAGTAGATATTTTAAATCATTGTGCATGAATAAACAAAGAACACTTGATTATATTTCTTTTTTCATGCATATGTGTTGTGTAAAGCATGGTTTTTAATTCCAAATTCATGTTTTGTTGTGATTAAGGGGCTGCCATTATGTTAGGTTTGATCAAGCAAGGTTTATACATGATTTAAGGCCCTAGAACACTCACCAAACTCACGGCTATCACCAAAGGATCAAGCTGAAACCGATTTTTGCTGTCATGGGGTCATGGGGTTCGTTGTCATGTCTTGGAGGCTTGGCTTGGTTCGGCTAGGACCAGGACTAGCCACGGTTGTATGGGAGTCAAGGGAGAGTCCTAGCCATGCTATGACTCGAAGTTGTGGGCTGGGGAAGGAGTCCTAGCCATGCTAGGACTCCCACTCGAGGGGTGCGTGCTGCGCAACTCTAGTGCAGCAGAACGCAGGGAGTCAGGGTTCGGTTTAAGGGGCACGGCGTGGGCTAAGTCAAGGGTTAAGGGTCCTAGGTGGGTGCACGGCATGCTGGTTCATGGGTTGGGTAGAAGGCTAGAGCCCTAGGCTCACAAACTTAGAGTCCTTATGCACTAAGGATTCTCGGCCGTAGCATGGGGCAACTTCCAGCTTTCGTTTTTGGTTTTTGGGTTGATGTTTTGGCAAAATTAGGGTCCAGTAGGGTACTTTGGGTTGTTGGTCAAGTTTTGGTTTGACATGGTTTTGGGGTGACTCGTGAAAATCGAAAGTTGGCTCGGGGTCGAAGTTTAGGTGTCAATTAGGGTTTTTAGAATAAAGAAAATTGGAAAACGGCTCACGGGGGTCGAGTCATGGTTCATAAGGGCTAAAATAATATAAAAAGACTAAATTTAGAATTTAGGAATTTTATATTAAAGTTTGGGATTTTTTCGTGATTAAAACACCGTCAAAACAATTAATTAATGATAAATGAGGAAGTCTAATTTTTAAGCTAAATAAAATTATGAGAAAATTAATTTAGGCTTAAATAATTATTTGGGACATGCTAGAGTCAATGAATTCAAGAAAAAGTCAAATTAGAGAAATTTTACGTCTAGGGGTAAAACGGTCTTTATACACCTAGAAATTAGTAAACGTCATGGCAGTGCCCTAAATGCTATTTTTATGATATCATGATTATTTTAAATGTTTATGAAATGTTTACGATTAAATTATGATTTTTAAATGTCCATGGGATTTTTATGATTTAAAGAAGACATTTAAAAGACATGTTGCATGCTTGGTTTCAAAAACAAAATGTTATGTTATGCATGATTTTTTTTTTAAAGTGATGAGAATATAAATGTTGAAGGAAGTGAAGTAATTATGACTAATTCGATAATGTTGGAGATGTCGTGAGGGTTATGGTCCCAATGGGAGCCCAACGATCGTATTTTCATCATTTCGAATATGTGGTAACGGTTTGATACGATCCCGCCCACGGGATCTTTGATTTGTCCCGATCTTTGAAACAAGTAATTGATAGGTGTGATAATCGCCTCCAGATCACGCGGCCTATCAACAATTAATCAACGATAGGAACAATCGCGTTCAAGAGAACCTCCAAAGAACTCGTCCTGGCAACCCTCGTGATATTCGATTGACAAACGCCACAAAAGATAAATCTTTTGATAAGTTTGATTTGATACGACGCAAAAGTTATAACGAAACTTAAGCTTGTTTTTGAGAGAATTCTCAAAGAAAAGTTTTTATAAACTCAATAATTCAATGTTTACAATGATGAAATTTTCGTCCATATATTGTTACAAAATCAAAAAGATATGAAAAATCTAATTACCAAAACAATCAGGACTCAAAAATAGGAAACTAAAGATTTTCTCGCGATTGGGCGGCGCTCGGGCGCGGGTTTCTACCGCTCGAGCGCGAGCTCTTTTGGACAGGTCGCGCTCGGGCGGTAAAATGTTACCACTCGGGCGCCAATGCTTCTGGAGTTCACGTTCTGTACAGTGACTTTGGCGCACGGGCGGTAGAATTTGACCGCTCGGGCGCGGAGGCTTCTGTTTCCCACTTCGTCTACCACTCGCACAACGATCCTTCCAATCCTTTGAACGCCATGTCCGACCAGATTCATATCATACTCCCCTTCTTCAAAAAGATTTGTCCTCAAATCTTGTCCACCTACACAAAAACGAAGCAAGTTAGTAATAACAAGGATGATATTATCAACATGCTTACCTTTAAGCTCAAGTTTGTAGGCGTTATCGTTTGCTCGCCCCAACCGCACTTAAATTCCCAACTTCACGGTTGCCCTTCCTATGTATTCATCTATTACTCCAGACGATAGATAACAAATGATACAAAATGACAATAATAAAATCTCATTAAGCATAATAAAAATTAAATTCCTCCCCTTCTTAGACCTAGTCAACACCACAACAAATTTCATATACATGTACGACCATAGCTCACTAGGAATAAGACGAAGTTCATGCACGATATAAGAATCTAGATCAGGTGCCCTCTCCCTATAGGCAATGCACCTTTCACTACACCACTTATCATACCTCTTCATATGCAACCAACACATATAGTTATGAATTATATCGATGATAAAGTAGCAACAGTATGCTCCGCTAGCACGTAAACCATGCAATACATTTAGAGTAAACAATTTATCTTCCTTAAAATTGTATTCATTATGATCATAAAAATTCTCATGTGCAATGCATGTTTCACAATTCCACTCAATATACCTCCTCATATGAAACCATAGTAAAAATTCATGCATCATATCAATGGCTCTAGTTACTTCATGACTACCTGTGAGAGCCCGTAATTCGTATTCATAATTTTTGCAGAATTATTAAAAATTTTCTCTTTAAATAAATAAAATTGCAACGTATAAAAACTTTGGTAAAATAACCCAACAGTTTAACATAAACATAGCAGCGGAAACTGAATAATGTTTTAAACAATAACTTAAAATATATATAAAGTTATAACAAGAGTTTGAACATAAAACTGAATAAATAAACGTGAGGTCCTCGGGTTTGTACTACCGCCGATCCGAGCTAACTCACTGGTCCCCGCCCTCAGCCTCTGCATCGTCAGTACCTACATCAATCAAGTCTAGTGAGTCTAAAGACCCAGCATGCATATATCGTGAATAACAAGTAAATATATCATAAAATCGCATGCAACGTAAAAATATCGTATCGTAAAGCTTAACGTGAAAATCGTGTCATGAGTAATTATAAATACGTGCATAACTGAAAAATCGTACATAAAAGAGTTGCTCGATAGAGCCCTGTCATAACATATCATATCGTAATTTTTCTTTAGAGATAATGTTCTACGCAAGTGGCCCATAACATAACATGCACGTCTGATCAGACTAAACCACAGTATACTGGGCGGTAGAGATCATCACAGCCCTTGGACTGGATATCCGTACCCATACATAATCGTAAACCGGTCGTAAGTCACCGGGTGAAGCAATCCCATAAGCGTAAGGTGGCCACAAGACATATCGCATATATCTCAAAAATAAATATTTTCTATTTTTTTTATGCACGTAATATAATTATTATCCTGTTTTAATTTACCAAATGAGTTGGATCGTTCCCAGGCTCACTGCGACCTAATTCTAACATGAGACACATGCAAATAATCTCAACTTGACCAACACTTCATATTCGAACTAAAAACGAGACAATTACGCCCAACAAACTTAGTATCTAACCATGACTCCGTACCAACCCGAACCAACATCGAACCATCGTTTAGTCATGATTAAAATACATCTAAAATACTGGAAAATATATACAAAGGGCTGTAATACACGAAAATTGTGCATGGAGGCCAAAATCATGAAACGCTCTTTCGAGAGTCACTTTGGCACATTGCACCGTAAATTCTCGTACGACTTCTAAACTTAACCAAATCACGAACGGTTAAAAACACGACCTCCATAACACATTTGGGCATGTCTTAGTCCAAGGCTAATGGCCACAGGCCAACCAAGAACCAAGAACAAGACCCAATGGAACTCACACCAAAAACTTGAACAAAAATATTCTCGCACAATTAAGACAGCTTGAGCGGTTTTACGAGAAAAATCATAACTCTTTCGTTTCTTATCGAAAAAATACGAATTTTATATCGAATCGAAGATAACACAATAAACTACAGTTTTTGTGTTGAAAGCATTTTCAGAAAATGGACGGATTGATACGAGAATCTAAAACTTCGAAAGATCAGATATCAAGAGCTTGCTGTCAAAATATTATTCGGACAGATTGTGCGATTATGCAAGAAAAATCATATCTCTCTCATTGCTTATTCAAAAATTATGAATTTTATATCAAATCGAAGATAACACAATAATAAACATTTTTTTTGTTCAAAGCATTTTCAGAAAATGGACGGATTGATACCAGAATTTAAAAATCCAAAAGATCAGATATCAAGAGCTTGCTGTCAAAATATTCTTCGGACAGATTGTGCGATTTTGCAAGAAAAATCATATCTCCCTCATTACTTATTCAAAAATTATGATTTTTATATCAAATCGAAGACAACACAATAAACTACAACTTTTGTGTTGAAAGTATTTTCAGAAAATGGACGGATTGATACCAGAATTTAAAAATCCAAAAGATCAGATATCAAGAGCTTGCTGTCATGGAACCGTGATTTTACTAGTTTGATTGCTGTCAAATAATGGATCCAATGGCTATGAGGCTAACCATGGTCCATGCTAGACATGTTAAGGTGTTGTATGAGTCATGGCTAAGGGCCCTTAGCCAACCATGAAGCATACAAACCCATAAACCAACAACGAACCACCCACGCAAAGGTTACTGTCAAACGCGACCAACCTGAGTTGTTTCTGTCCAAACGATTTGGGACATGGCTCAAGCCACTTGGGGACAACTTGACCACGTCCTATGCTTGCTAGGGAAGGGTCCTAGCCATGGCTACTGGCCCTAGGCCAGCCATGGCTCGAACACTATCCTACGAAACCCATTGACAGCAAATGAACCCCAAATGTGACACTTGTTTCTTACCTACTGATTTGAGCACTTAACTTACGGTTTTGGGGCTTTAACCCTTGATCAAACTTGACCCTAACACACCCTAGGACAAGACCATAAGCAGCCTTGGGAGCCTAGGAACCGAGCCAACCTGAAAATCAACAAAACAAGCAAGGGCCGTGACCTGCACAAGACGGCCGAGAATGGACTATGGTTCTCAAAAATATTTTCTTGTGGTTTCTTGCTATAAAATCGAATCCATGCACATATATCATACTAAAAATATGTAATACACTTGATTGATGATAAAAAGGAAGAAAATACACATGCCTTAAGTTGTTTTTACAATAAACAACACAATACGTCAGATCGGGAGACACTGCAACGGAAATGAAGAAACTTTGCTAATGTTGTTGTCTTGGCCAAGAATGGGGGCTTCTAAATCTCCTAATTTTTGTGCTAGGGAGCGTGGAGATGGTGGTGAATGCTTGTGGTCAAATAAGGTGGTGCATTGGGAGTAAATGATGTCAAGTTGGGGGACATGCATGTTGAATGGTTGTCATTTGCTTTCTTGTTGTTGGGGTAGTTAAATGGTGTCAAGTTGGGATTGTGTGGAGTAGAATATGACCGAGAGTTGGCTACCCAATTGTGTAGGATTTGTTTAAGTTTTGCTAAATAGAATCCTAGGTTAGATAAGCTTGATTAAAAAGTAATTAAGCACAATCTAGATGAATTAAGAAGTCTATAATTAAATTGGTGATTAATTAATTAAAGTAGACTTAAATCCACTTGATTTCAACAAAATAAATTATTTCTTAGCTTGAAATAAATTTAGGAATATTTTTGGATCATAAAATTTATCTCCGATTTCCTATCTCCGGTCCGGTCTCGCGTATATATCTAAAAAGCTAAAATTTGAAATACGCGATTTAAAATCCTTAAAAATAACGTAAATGATTTAAATGCAATTAAATCTACAATTTCTTAAAATAATAACCATTTAAAATTAAATAATAGAAATTTTGCACATATATACGCATATTGGTTGTTTCGGTACTACAACACTACAGTTGGTATCAGAGCCGACCTCTCTTAGTACGGTGTGGTTCGGGGACGAACCAAGCGGAAGCTGGTGGGCATGTGAGGCCCGGGGCCGAAGAGGGCGGGGGGTGATCGCCGGTGCCATCAGTTGCACGGACAATGAGCGGTTCCTGGCAGGCTTCTAGGTGGAGGGAACATGAATGAACCAATCCCACACGGGAATGAGAGGGATTCCGAGACTGTTCAATGTAATGGACTGTACAGTTGAAGAGGGCTTAAAAAAGATTTGATTTGTACTACTCATATCACGAAGGTGCATCTTCTTTTCGGTAGCTCATCACATAAGAACTCCAAAGTTAAGCGTGCTTGTCTTGGGGGAATTTTGGGATGGGTGACCTCCTGGGAAGTTTCTCAGGGTGCGTGTGAGTGAGGACATAAGCACGCTGGAAAGACTCGTCTTGGTACAGTGAGGACAGTCGTCGAATCTGGGGCGTTACACTACCAATCAAACAAATGTCATGTGCATCAATATCAAACAACAACTCATGCAATGGGTGTAGGATGAAAAATTAATTCTCTTTAAACAGGTATTCATCATGAACAAAAAAATAATCATGTTCACCCTTGCACCTCTCAAAACCATCATCAAACCTACATAAATCATGCAAATAGAACACACTAAATGTACTATCCATGTAATATCTCATCTCATCACAAAAATCTAAGTCTAAGGTATACAAACCATTGTAGCAAGCAAACCCCACCAACTTTGTAAATAGTGAGACATCAAAATTCATAGTAGGTAAATGCAATTCATCCATGGTCTCAAATTCATAACAATCAAGGAATAAGAGTAAAGTTACATCCGACCCCTTAACCACCACATTTGCAAGATATTCTCTAAGTTTTGGGAAACGATACAACAAAGAAGTAAGATAAGGACGGAAGTAATACCTCATGGTTGTTTCGTTGGTAACTAACCTTACCTCACTTTGATTGCTCTCGAAGTCATATGGATCATCCCATGGCTTTCCAAAATCATCAACACTTGCTCTTCTCCTCATCATGAGGGCGCCAAAGTCCTGCAAAGAAGAATTAATACTGCTCGGGATTGAACCGGCTATATCATCACTAGATATATAAAGCTCATCTTTGTACAAAGGTACTTGGAAATATTTATACAAAATTAAATCACGCTCATATTCACTCTTTTGGCCTTTAATTTATTTTCTTTTTCTCTTCTTTTGGCCTCTTTTGCATTTTCTTTTTCTTTTCTTTCTATGGCCACCTCACTCTTTTGATCACTCATTATTTCAGCCATTTTAAATTCTTTTTCACTCTCACAATTAAATTGCAATTGATCATCAGTAATTACAATTGAAATAGGTTGATCAAGAAAGGTACATGATGAATCATAACATGCGTGCAACAAATTATTACTACTTTCTTCTTTCTCCTCCTTAGCACACACATTAGAAGCAAATTCATCATCTAAGGATTCAACATCAATGCTCATTTCAACTCCACACTCGACTGCAACCTTAGATTCACAATCAACTCTGGAATCCAGTACATTCACCTCCTCATTTGGACATTGGCTAATATCATGTCCAAACTCTAGACACCAAATACATTGAATATCATAAGTACTAACATTTGAAATTTTAGATGTACCTTGATACCCATGCTTCAAAACCAACTTCGGTCTAGTCTTGACCTTCTTCTCTTCACTCGACCTTCGTGCGGATGTCAAAAACTCATTCCACGAGTCACTTCCCTGCCTATCACTCGATTTGCACCTCCTATCATTACCCGATACCAGGCGTGGTGCTCCACTCTCCTTGACTCTCCTAGCCCAGTCAACTTCACGTGGATCATCCATTCCGCACCGCCTATATTTCTCACGAAGGGGCTTAAACTCCTTCTCCCACATTTTATCCAACCCCCTTAACATTGTTTGAAATTGACGATCGTCAACCATTATACCTGCAAGAAAAGGTTAGTATAAAACAATAAAAGAATAAAGTTTCCTCACCACAAATTCTCACTAGTCACTCCAATGAAAATTCACTCGCACTCGTCTTTTTTCCTCACCACAAAACCTCACAAATCACTCCAATGAAAATTCACTCCACTCAAATATTTTCACTCTAAGTGAGAATTCTCAAGGGGGCGCTTAAGTCTCGTGGCTTCCACGTATCAAACTTATGAGATCAATCCTGTGACGCTTGAAATTCGACTCACTTAGACCACACAAGAATAAGCAACTTTGGAAATTGACTAAAATGCTACTAAATGACAAGGACAAACTTAACGCTGAAATATAAGCTCTAAAATTCAACAAACACCATATTCAAATTTTTTCGGGTGAACAGTACCCCAACAGTGCCGTGAACAGTAAATACGGAGGATGAACAGTAAATACGAAATTGAACAGTATCGTGAACAGTAAATCCGATTGCGATGAACAGTACAACCGACAACGAACAGTGTCGTGAACAGTAAATAGGGCGGATGAACAGTAACCTCGAATTTTTTCCCGTGAACAGTAAATCAGAATTTTTTTTTTTAGATTCAACAAATAGGTAGAAATCGCTACACGAAAATCGATATTGAAAATTCTACGAGGAATTGAACGGATACGCTTACTTGAATCAAAACCAAAAGCTCTGATACCACTTGATACGATCCCGCCCACGGGATCTTTGATTTGTCCCGATCTTTGAAACAAGTAATTGATAGGTGTGATAATCGCGTCTAGATCACGCGGCCTAGCAACAATTAATCAACGATAGGAACAATCGCGTTAAAGAAAACCTCCAAAGAACTCGTCTTTGGCAACCCTCGTGATATTCGATTGACAAACGCCACAAAAGATAAATCTTTTGATAAGTTTGATTTGATACGACGCAAAAGTTATAACGAAACTTAAGCTTGTTTTTGAGAGAATTCTCAAAGAAAAGTTTTTATAAACTCAATAATTCAATGTCTACAATGATGAAATTTTCGTCCATATATTGTTACAAAATCAAAAAGATATGAAAAATCTAATTACCAAAACAATTAGGACTCAAAAATAGGAAACTAAATATTTTCTCGCGATTGGGCGGCGCTCGGGCGCGGGTTTCTACCGCTCGAGCGCGAGCTCTTCTGGACAGGTCGCGCTCGGGCGGTAAAATGTTACCGCTCGGGCGCCGATGCTTCTAGAGTTCACGTTCTGTACAGTGACTTCGGCGCTCGGGTGGTAGAATTTGACCGCTCGGGCGCGGAGGCTTCTGTTTCCCACTTCGTCTAACACTCGCACAACGATCCTTCCAATCCTTTGAACGCCATGTCCGACCAGATTCATATCACGGTTATTTGGTAACGGATTTGTGGTAACGGTAAGAATGAGAATATCCTGAGGGGAAAAGGCCCAAGAGGGAGCCCATTTATGGGAAAAGGCCCCAGAGGAAACCCCGACGATCGTATTTCTATTCGAATAATGATAGGCCAGGGCCCAGTTGACCGGTGAGAGTGTTGCTGGTGTCCTCCGCCGCCCAATACTATGGTTACATATAGATGGATCCATCGACTCTTATGATCATGATCAGGAAAGTCACAATTAACGATCTGAATTCAACAAAAGAAAAGGAAAAGGGAAAAGGAAAAGGAAAATGTTTATGATCATGTTAAATGTTTTATGTTATGATAAGGAAAAAGAGAAAAGATTAAGATTTATTTATGCATGTCATGAAATGTTATTTTTACCTAAAAGTATTTTCACTATTGCATGTGGTTTTATACGTATTATTTGTTATAAAGATTATGGTGTGTTGAGTCTTTAGACTCACTAGGTGTGATGGATGCAGGTGAGTTTGAGGGAGGTCTTGACGGATGATCTGACTGGACTGAAGGCGCAGACAACCCTAGGATCAGCGCTTCTATTTTTCTGCACTTATGTTTTTGACTCATGATTTACGTTAAAGATTTTAAGATTATTTAATTATGTTTTGAGAGATTTTTGTGAGGTTTAGTATGGGCTACACTTTTCAAACTATTGCTTTTTTTAGGTTTGGTAAAACATTTGCCGATTTCGTTTTATGACTATTTCACTTGATTTTTAAAATGCTAGTTGGTTGATGTTTTATTTTAAAGGGTAAAATATTTTATAAAAATATTTTCATGGGATGGACGAAATTTAGAAAAAAAAATAAAAATTCTAGTACTTTTAAATCAATAAAAGGGAGGACGTTTCGATATGAGTTTAAATCTGGTTGGTTGGTATGGGCTCTTCAATCATCTTGCTTTTACCTTTCAGTGAGGGCATAAGAAACGGTCAGCCCTGAAACAGTTGCATCCACTTTCTCTCGTATCACCACTCCCTTTGGTCTGGCAAAAGGTAGTGCAGTTGGGTCGGTGATATTGATCAGTGGTGCTTTTACTCCAACTTGTTTCTGTTTATCACCAGATTCGGTGATAGTCTTCTTTGAGGGAGCAGTTGGAGGCGGTAACTACTATTCAGTTGATGATGCAACTGGAACTGCCGTGATTGTTATTGTACTCATAGGCTGTTCAGCTCCAGTTTGCCTCAATCTGTCTGCTGGGATAGTTTCCAAAGCAGCTACTGGTTTGGTTTTCTGGGTCCTTGGCTATTTCATAATTTTCGGAGATGGAGTTTTCTTCGATTAGTTTCACTAACAATCAATTTCCTTTTGATTGTTTTCTTCTGAGCTAAGACCTTGGTCTTCTTAACTGATTTGGGAGCTGCCTTCATCCCAATCTCCTTCTTCACTTTGACAAACTGCTCAGGAGACATGTCCAGCTTGGTCTTCGGTGGCTGAAAATTCTTGGCAGTGAAGACTTTGTATTTGGATGTGTTGGGGATCGATATAGAGTTTAGAGGGGGGGTGAATAAACTTTTTTTTTTTCTGATTTTTTCTTTTGAAGTTGCTAAAATCCTGTTAGAGATTGTAGCTAATCATGTTCAAGTGTGCAACCAACAAATCACAGAATAGTGCGGAAACGATCTGATGGTTCGGTAATTGAAATGATAAAAACAGTAGGCAGTAGACAGTAGTTGTTTATGGAAGTTCGAAGATAAAATCTTTTACGTCTCCCCTTCTTCTGTTTCCAGAAGGTATCACTAAAAGACTTTGGATTTTACAGTACACACTCATACACACCCACTTCAGCAGGACTTACCCTCTGCCTACTGAAACTCTTAGTGTATCAACACGATAATATATAATCAAGGTTCTGGAAAAGACTCTTTTCCAGATTACAAACTCTTCTCAAGAAGATATGAATAGTGTGAACTGTTTATGAAGAGTATAAGAAATAGCAGCACAAGATGATCTTCAACCGATAAGATATATGCTATGAAGCGTGTGCTACTTTTCTGTATGTCAAGATTTTTGTGGGATAGGAGAGTTTTTGTGCTCAAATCAACGTTGTTAGTATTGCAATCAGTCTTGTCTCTATCTCTTTATCAACGTTGTTCTTGTATATTTATAGAAGTTTTGATCCCAACGTCTATAAACAAAACAGCTTCTTTGACTTCTGATATATTCAGCTTTAATACCTGAAATAGGTCCTGCAGAAAAGCTTCAAAACAATCAGTCTTGTTTTATACCAAAATTGGTAAGACGTAATAAATAGCTCTATACAGCAGTAATGGTGCAATTAATGCTAGTACTTGATAAAGTAACGGTAACATTTAAGGCTAGTTCTGTTTATGCGAAAGACGTTAAGTTACTTCGGTTTGGACTGAATTCTGCTTCTGTTTTCCTAGAATTCTAAGTTCTGCTTCTGGTTATCTTAGAACTTTAAGTTCTGCTTCTGGTTTTCGTTAGCTGAAGTCTACTGCTTTTATATTGCCTAAAAATCTGCTGATTTTAAATCTCATTGCTCATCGCCACAATTAAGTTATGTCTAACAATTTCCCCCTTTGTGGTGATGCCAAAATCTGAATATTAGCAGAAAAATAATGACAAGATAAAACATAGTTATATTAAGATAATTAACTAAAGTTTTAATTATCGGTGCCAATGTCCCTGTAAATGGTTTCTTTAGCATCTTGATATCTTCTGGCAGAAGATTCTGCTATATCTCCAGTTGTTCTTCCATCTGGTTCTGCTTCCCCCTTTTTGGCATCAATGGCCAGTAACCGAGACAGCAAACCATCCATACAGCTAGAAAGATTGAGAATACCATTGTTGAGCATTTCCAGATATGGTGCCTGATTAGATACTCGTTCATTGAGAGCATTGAGAGATTGAGACTGGGACTCAATCTTGGCATCCATAGATTCCAAGGTGGTGGAGACTGAACGAATAACCTCATCATGGTCGGTGAGTCGTTTGAGTATTTCAGTTTGACCGAGTACGATGATGCATTGGCTTCTGGAAACATTTTGTTGAAAGACAATGGTCTCAGCATACATTTTTCTCACAGATTCTGCCGTAATAGTTAGTTCCTTAGATATGCGGTCTCCAAAAAACATAGAACTACTGACTTCTCCAGCATGTTCACGAGATAGCTCCTTTACTATTTCAGAGAGATTGTGGAGATCCTTTTGCAAAGTATCAATCTCAAATTCAATATCAAACCGTTCCGGTTCTGGAGATGGAGTTCTGGTGAGCATACGCTGCTTGAGTTCAGTGGTACGAGCAGCAGCTGAGTCAGAAATGGATAAGACCAATGCAATAGAATGTTCTAGTTCTGTTGGAGCAATGGGAGGAATCACATTCTTTGAACCAGCAGAGGTGCCAGGTTCAACAGGGCTCAAGTCTAGAGCGGCAGATACAGGAGGTGCTACATGAGTTTCCTCATCAACAGATGGAGCAACAGAAGTTTCTTCAACCATAGGTTCAGGCACCGTACTATCATCTTGATGAGTAGCTTCAATGGTCTCCGGTGGTTGCTCTGAAGGGATAGAGTTAGATGGCATATTCAGTAGATCTTTTATTTCTGCTTGATATTCAGCAGAAAAGTTCTCAAGATTTGGTAAAGGATTTTCATCTGATGTTTCCACATGCTGAGGTTCAATTTGAGCTTCGGAGAATACCACTTCATTAGCTTGAGTTAGTGGAGGAGCAGCTGCCGTCGTAAGAACAATAGACTGAATTACTTCATCCACTGAAGCTAATTCTCTAACAGAGATCAAAGATGATGATTGAGCAGGCAGGTCCGGTGATGCAGGAGTACTAGAGACCTTGGCTCCGGAAGGAACTGTGATCCTTTCCTCAACTGTCTGTGTCTGTAGAAGTTCGGGTACCATGCCTAACCTGTAAGGCAGAGGCTTAGTAAAAACCTGTTCTTGAGCTCGAATTTGATCAGCCAAAGTCTGCAGCTGATCAGTCATAAGCTGAATGATATCCTGGTCATGAGGAGCTGTAGGACTCATTGGATCAAAATTTGACTTTAAAGATGTCAACACAGAGTCCATCGCCTCTTGTTTCAGTTGATCAAGGATATAATTTCTCCGATTCATGGCTTCAATAACATTGTTGGTTTTTGCAATAGCAAAAACTCTTTTCTCATGCTTCACGATCTGAGCAAACACGCCTGTAGTGCGTAAGTGAGTGAAAGGGTGAAATGCTCTCATCTTTAGCCATTCATCAAAGAACAACATGTCTTCCCTTGCAGATTTTTCAATCTCTTGAAGATGAAGTTCAATACCAGTTTGCACTGAGGTTTTGGGGCGTTGAACTTGATGTTCATCAGACATCTTTTCCTTTCCTTTGCCTATAGGAATAGGCAGTGAGGTTCGAGTAGTTGATGATCCGGCCAACGACTCTCGAATCACAACTCCAGTAATAGGTCTAACAATAGGTTCTGATGTTGATGTTGGTGGAGAAGTGATGACCGCTGGTTTGATGAAAGAGGAGGTAGTAGTTGGTTGTGAAATAGTAGAAGTAACTGCTGGTTGGGAGGGAGTTGCTACTGGTTCCGAAGCAGACTTGGTTTTGGTTTGAGTGGCTTCTGGAAATACTTGTCTCAACGGAACAGTATCCAGATCAGCAATGGCCACATTTTTCTTGATACGGATGGTGGTTCTCGACTTCTTTTTGCTGGGTGTTGCTACTGGGAGAGATGCTTGAGTAGGAGCCGCTGATTCTTCAGATAAAGTTTTATCCGAATCAGTCAAAACAATTACTCTCTTCCTTTTGATTTTCTTTTGGGGAGCATGACCCTCAGCTAGAGTATCCCCAATTTCCTTTTTCATGGAAACAAATTCGGCCACAATTGGTTTAAGCCGCAAAGCAAGCACATTATCGGCATCGGCCATAGTTACAGAAGAAGCATCTTGATCAGTAGTGAATGGAAAACCAACATCCTTCAACATCTGACTGATTTGAACAGCAAAACCAGTGCTCTTTCGTGAAACAATTTCTCTCATAATTTTGAATAAAAACCAACTCCAATCCACCTTAATATTCGAGGTGATCGCCACCATCACCTGAACCTTTTCCTTTGTCAATCGATCAAAAGTACCAGCTTTGACAAGGAGTGCCTTTGCCACAATGTCAGCAAGCACTTGGTATTCCATCTTCAGAAGCTTCTTGAAACATGAGGGAGAGAGTTCGTCTCCAGAAGTAGAGAAAGAAGTAAGTGCAATAGACATTTCTTTCTTTGAGATACCTGATAGGTCAGAGGTGCCTGAGAGTGGAAGAAAGAAGGTTGATCCAAGTAATGGAGCATCAATAGCAATAGATGCATCTCCCTGAGAATGAATTATCTGTCCATCTTGAACAGTTACTTTGGCAAAGAATTCCAGAAATACTGTCTTATAGATGATGGCAGGTGCTTCCAAGAATCTTCGAAGGCCTGATTTTTCAACAGCCTTAAACGTTTGTACAAGTCCTTCATCTTTAATAGTAAGTACTGATGAAAAATTAACTTGATAAGCGTTGAAAGTGTAAGCTCCAGCCATTTTTCTGAGATAATTTCGTTGAAGATTATGTTAGACAAGAGAAAGCAGCAACAAGAGAGTCTGGAATCGTAAAGGTGAAAAGAAATAAAAAGCGGTTAATATTCAAAATGTACAGCCGTCAGTGTAAACACAAGGACACGTGTCAGTATGTTTACGGTTGAATATTTGAAAGGTTATGCAGAGTGTCAGAAAAGTTATTTTTCAAAAATGAAAAAGAGTGGGCTGTTTAATGAGTTACTGAAACTAATCAGAAGAGGATTTGTCGTATTAGGATAATATCTACTGGAAGTTATAAGGTGCTGAAGCATTGTCAGCATTCTTGACAAAATCCAGTAGATAATTTGTCTTATCGAACAGACAAAACTCTCTTCTGCTTCTGATAAAGCACGAAAATATGAAAGATTACTGTTACCCCAGAATCTATGCAATAAATTCGAAGATACGAAGTCTGAAAGAATAATAAATGATTCTTGGTATTCGTGCAGACAGTGAGCCGTCGCTTCAACTTCTATAAATACCTGCAATTTTACAAACTGAGTCATTCATGCTTTTATCAAATCAAAACAAATGAGTAGTTCAAGTGACTTCTCGGAGACTTCTCCTGAGTCTGAATCAGCTGAGGAACTCCAAGGACAACTTCCAGCCTCTCGTAAGCAGAAGTTTGAAGATATTCTTTTTCAAGATATGAAGACTTGGAAGAAATTCCTTGGCATATAATCTGCACAATTAGTTAGATTGTTCTAAATTATTAGGTTTATACTGTGGAATTATCCCATTCACAAATCATGACCATGCAAAAAGAGGGGATTCCAGCAGTTTTTAGTTAGATTCCTGTTGAAGTACTCAGTGCTACTGAAGTACCTCAAACTGCTAATATCAACAAATGTAGTAGATAAACGCAATGTAATGTATCTGGTTTTATAAAAATTTCATTTTATCATATTTTCGTTTATTTACTGCTTTCATTGAAGGTTATAAAACAAGGGATACGAAAAACTTAGTCTGGGTAAATCGGATGAATCAAGAGACGTTTCGTCTGACTTGAGACTCTTCAACTTCTTCAATCATTAAATGTCACATGTCTATAAGTAATACAACAAGAATGTTAGATAATATCAGTTCGATATGTCTAGTTTCAGCAATTCTGATGCTTGTAGCGGTACGCATGTCATTGTCACAGATGAAGTGTTTCCTTATCTGGAAGACTTGAAGAAGACTATTGAAGAATATATCTTGGTAAAAGTCATGTCTTCATGGTTCAAGATTCAAGATCTTCAGAATTCTTATCAAAATGGTTTGGCATTTACTTGTTCACAGAGAGCAGTAGCGAGAAGATACTAACAACAATTTGATGTCAATCATGTTACAGAGCTAGCAACTGATCAAGTTCTTCTGCATGCGATGCTGTGGAAGGAGTGGCATCAGCTAGAGAAGATCTCTTCTGCTGAATCCTTCACTAGTTTAAGAATCCATGAACTGAATAATTGGATAGTTGAGTGGCAGGAATTTGTAGGTTCTGAACTGGCTGCTGTAACATGGCATAGATTATTTCCTCAATAAAATTTTAGTAGATGTAATTTTGTTTTCTTATTCTTCTGCAAATATTCTACTGTTAAATTTTGACAAATAACAATTAAGTTAAATCAATTAAACCAAGTACATTTCGAAAGTAAGAAAACTTATTCTCAGGCAGAGATTTTGTAAAGATATCTGCTGCTTGTTGATCAGTCGGAACGTATTCTAGACGAATATCCTTCTTCTGTACATGATCTCTGATAAAATGATGTCTGATATCTATGTGCTTCGTTCTGGAATGAAATACTGGATTTTGCGTGATTGCAATAGCACTGGTATTGTCACAGAGGATGGGTGATTCAGAGGCTTGAACTCCATAATCTTTGAGTTGTTGCTGTATCCACAGTATTTGAGAGCAGCAAGATACTCTGCTTCTGCAGTAGACGTGGCTATGGAAGTCTGCTTTTTACTGAACCAGGAAATCAACCTGTCACCAAGAAATTGACAAAAACCACTAGTGCTTTTCCTATCCAGTTTGCATCTTGCATAGTCAGCATCTGAATATCCAATAAGATTGAATGACGAGTCCTTGGGATACCATAGACCGACATTCTGAGTACCCTTTAAGTATTTTTGAAGACGCTTAGCAGCAATAAAATGAGATTGCTTATGGTTAGTCTGAAATCTTGCGCAAATACAAACAGCAAACATGATATCAGGTCTGGTGGCTGTGAGATATAATAATGAGCCAATAAGACCACGATCCTGAGTTACCTCTACTGAGTTTCCATTTTCATCTTTGTCAAGTGTAGTAGATGAGCTCATTGGAGTGGAAGCAGCAGAGCATGTTTCCATACCATACTTTTTCAGTAATTCTTTCGTATACTTAGCCTGATTTATGAAGATTCCTGTTTCCAGTTGCTTGACTTGCAGTCCTAGGAAGAATGTTAATTCTCCCATCAAACTCATTTCAAATTTATCTTGCATCATCTTAGCAAACTTTTCACATAGTTTGGGGTTAGTTGACCCAAAGATAATGTCATCAACATAAATTTGTATTAACAAAATGTGCTTATTCTTAACAAACGCGAATAAAGTTTTATCTACTGTGCCAATGGTGAAATCTTGATTAACAAGGAATTGTGATAGAGTGTCATACCATGCTCTAGGTGCCTGTTTCAGACCATACAGAGCTTTGTGTAATTTGAAAACATGATGTGGTAGAAAATGATCGATGAAACCTGGAGGTTGTTCGACATAAACTTCTTCTTGCAGTAAGCCATTTAGGAAGGCACTCTTCACATCCATCTGATAAACTTTAAAATTTTTGAAAGCCGCAAAGGCTAAGAATATTCTGATGGCTTCAAGCCTTGCTACTTGTGCAAAGGTCTCATCGTAGTCTATTCCTTCTTCTTGCCTGAAACCATGAGCCACTAGTCTTGATTTATTTCTAACTACATTTCCTTCTTCATTTAACTCGTTTCTGAATACCCACCGAGTTCCAATGACTGCTTGATGAGTTGGTCTAGGTACAAGAAACCATACATCATTTCTTTTAAATTGATTCAGCTCTTCTTGCATTGCTTCAATCCAACTAGGATCCAGAAGAGCTTCTTCAATCTTCTTTGGTTCAACCTGAGAAATAAAAGCAGCATGCATATATTCATTAAGCATTTGTCTTCTTGTCCTTAAAGGAGCTGCTGGATTTCCGATAACCAAGGATGGAGGATGTGATTTTTTCCAAATAAAAGGGTTTAGACGGATTTCTTCCTGGTTTGATGGATTTGGACCAAGCTCAAGTGAGGTGTCAATAGATTCTGGAGTGTCAACTACTGGTTCTGGTGCATCCTGTATCTGTATTGCTGGTTCTACTATAGGGATGTCTTGTTCTGGATTTTTTGCATCGTTGACACGTGGTTCTGTATCATCTTCACTATCCAGTTCTAGATGAATGTTGTCCAACCTGTTACTCAGATTTGAAGTGTTAGTAATTTCATGAGCATTGCTGTCTTCATCGAAAACAACATGAATGGATTCTTCAACATTAAGAGTTCTATTATTGAAGATACTGAAGGCTTTGCTCACTGCTGAATATCCAAGAAACAGTCCAGCATCTGATTTCAAATCAAATGCAGTCAAATAGTTTTTACCGTTATTATGCACGAAACATTTGCAACCAAATACATGAAAATAAAATACATTAGGCTTACTCCTTTTCCATATCTCACAAGGAGTCTTATTATGTCTCTTGTTGATCATGGTTCTGTTTTGTGTACAGCATGCAGTGTTGATTGCTTCTGCCCAGAAACGCTGAGAGATGTTAGCATCTGCTAGCATTGTTCTAGCGGCATCTTTAAGAGTTCTGTTTCTCCTTTCAGCTACTCCGTTTTGTTGAGGCGTTCTGGCAGCTGGATACTCATGATGAATGCCCTGTTCATCCAAATATAACTCAAGTACCTTGTTAGGAGACTCAGTACCTCGATCACTTCTGATTTTAATAACAGAAACTGATTTTTCATTTTGAATTTTCTTCAGAAGTTTGATCAGAAGGCCACTGGTCTGGTCTTTTCCAGCAATAAATATTACCCAAGTAAATCTGGAAAAATCATCAATAATAACAAGAGTGTATCTAATTCCCCCTAAACTTATGCTAGGGATTGGACCAAATAAGTCCATATGCAATAATTCCAAACATCTTGAAGTTGATTTACTACCTTTGTTCTTGAAGCTGGATCTTATCTGTTTACCAAGTTGACATGCAGAACATACGTGATTTTTAACGAAATTAATATCAGGCAAACCATCAACTATGTTCTGCTTTTTGAGAATATTGATTGACTTAAAGTTTAGGTGATTCAATCTCTTGTGCCATAACCAATGTTTATCACTGAGAGATGCAACTAAACACGTAGGAACATTAATATGATCTACATTCCAAGAAACTCTGTTTGTATTTCTTTCTCTTTTCCCGGTTAAGATTGCATATCCATCCACATCTTTAGTTATGCATAAGTGCTTCTGAAAAACTACTGAATATCCATTGTCACATAATTGACTGATACTGATCAGATTATAACATAGGTTTTCAACCAAAAGTACATTATTTATAGTAATGTTACCATGAGTAATTTTACCCTTACCCACGGTTTTACCTTTTGAGTTGTCCCCAAAAGTTATCTTTGGTTCAGTACAACTTAACACTTCTGATAATAGATTCTTTTGTCCAGTCATGTGTCTGAAGCATCCACTGTCCAGATACCATATGGAGTTGCTAATTTTGACTTTCTTCTGTTCCTGCAAGCACAAGTTTTAGTAAATGGTACCCAATCTATTTAGGTCCAAGCCTTATCAGTCCCTTAGGAACCCACATCTGTACAATTCTTGGTGACTTTGTACTTCGGGTATCCACCTTTGTGTGTGCAAGAGAAGGTCTAGTATTCTTAACATAATGCATTTTAGAATGTTGTTCTTCCCTTCTATTCTTGGTTTCTGGTCTGTATCTCTTTTGAACAGGTCTACTATTATAGTACTGGTAGTTTTTAACCCTCATAGAGAGTTTTCCTTCTGAGTTGAACCCTCTACTGGATCCAGCACTTTGATGGACTCTACTATCAGGTTTAACATAACCCAGACCATAATGGTTTCTTCTGTTCGTCTGATTTACAAACTATTCACCTTGAACAGTCGGTACTACAGGTTCATGTACCATACTGTATTTAACGAAGTAAATGAATTTTCCTTTGCCTTTAGCCAGTATTGGTTTCGTACTAGTTTCTGAAGTGCTTTCATTGTTACTGAAACCGAGACCACTTCTGTCTCCATATTGTTTCTGTAACTCGTGCATCTTCTCCAAAGGAACAGAAGACTTGTTCCATGCATTTACCAGTAGTGATAGCTTCTGATTTTCAGATCTTATTGTCTGGTATTCTGCATTTACTCTCTCATTCTCAGTTTTCAACTTACTTATCTCAAATTTCAGATCACTACAGCTGTTTTCTTGCACGCAAGTAAACTTACTGATTTGATCCTTTAAATTTTGATTTTCAGTCTTAACTTTCTCGAATGATTGAGAAAGTCTTGAGTACTCTTCTACCATGTCATGCAGTGCATTAACCAATTCAGTTCGTGTAAATTCATTTGAGTTAAAGTCAAATGCCTCTCCAGATGTTGAGGTTGATTCGGTGTCTGCCATAAGGCATTTGACTTCTTCTGCATCACTGTCGCTTGAATGATCATCCGAGTCAGAAGACTCAGAGCTAGAATCTGCCCACTTGGACTTATTTTCTTCAGCAACCATTGCTTTGCGATCTGATCTTCTGGATTTCTTATCATTCCTCCTGTGCTCCTTTTTTTTCTTTTCGTCATTTTTGGGCTTTGGGCAATTAGCAAAAAAGTGACCAATTTTTCCACAGTTAAAACATGCCATATCACCAGACGGTGATTCCTTCTTAAAATTTCGGTTAGGATTCTGATACGTTCTGTTGTTCTTCTTCATGAATCTAGAGAATTTCTTCACAAACAAAGACATTGCATCATTGCTGATCTGTTCAGCAGTTCTATCAGATGTACTTTCAGTAGTAGCAGTAGGTGATACATTTGGAACAATTGTAACAGGAGCAACAACGGTAGCAGCAAGAGCCTTGGTAGGTGTACTTGATGATGGCTCTTCTCCACTTCGTACTTCCAGTTCAAGTTCATATGCTTTCAAGTCTGCAAATAGATCATGCAGTTCTAATTTGTTCAGATCTCTAGTTACTCTCATGGCCATAGTTTTTACGTCCCATTCCTTCGGCAATGCTCTCATTACTTTGAGCGCTATTTCTCTGTTGCCATAGTCTTTACCAAGAGCTGCTAGCTCATTAACCAGACTACTGAAACGTTCATCAAACTCGTTTAGAGTTTCTCCGGCATTCATTTTCAGATTTTCAAATTTTTTCATGGCCACAGACAGCTTGTTTTCTTTAGTCAGCTCATTTCCATCACAGATTTGAATGAGCTTTTCCCATATTTCTTTTGCAGTTGAACACATCTTGATCTTGCTGAAGGTGTTCTTATCAAGAGTTTTATAGAGTGTGTCCTTTGCGACATTATCCAGATTGGCTTTCTTTTTATCTTCACTAGTCCATTCGCTTCTTGGTTTTTCAACCAATTGCGGCGCACCATCAGTGATAGCAACGACTGTATTAGGCTTTAAGATCTTTAATGGACCATCTGTGATGACGAACCACATGTCGTCATCTTGAGCTGCTAGATGAGCTTGCATACGAATCTTCCAGTCATCGAAGTCTTCTTTTGAGAACATGGGAACCTTGCTAAAGTGTGTCATCTGTTGTAGATTTTTAAGAACAAGAATAAAACTGCTCTGATACCACTTGTTGGGGATCGATGTAGAGTTTAGAGGGGGGGGAATAAACTCTTTTCTTTTTTGATTTCTTTTTTTGAAGTTGCTAAAATCCTGTTAGAGATTGTAGCTAATCTTGTTCAAGTGTGCAACCAACAAATCACAGAATAGTGCGGAAACGATCTGATGGTTCGGTAATTGAAATGATAAAAACAGTATGCAGTAGACAGTAGTTGTTTATGGAAGTTCGAAGATAAAATCTTCTACGTCTCCTCTTTTTCTGTTTCAAGAAGGTATCACTAAAAGACTTTGGATTTTACAGTACACACTCGAACACACCCAATTCAGCAGGACTTACCCTCTGCCTACTGAAAGTATTAGTGTATCAACACGATAATATATAATCAAGGTTCTGGAAAAGACTCTTTTCCAGATTACAAACTCTTCTCAACAAGATATGAATAGTGTGAACTGTTTATGAAGAGTATAATAAATAGCAGCACAAGATGATCTTCAACCAATCAGATATATGCTATGAAGCGTGTGCTACTTTTCTGTATGTCGAGCTTTTTGTGAGATAGGAAAGTTTTTGTGCTCAAATCAACGTTGTTAGTATTGCAATCAGTATTGTCTCTATCTCTTTATCAACGTTGTTCTTGTAGATTTATAGAAGTTGTGATCCCAACGTCTATAAACAAAACAACTTCTTTGACTTCTGATATATTCAGCTTTAATACCTGAAATAGGTCCTGCAGAAAAGCTTCAAAACAATTAGTCTTGTTTTATACCAAAATTGGTAAGACGTAATAAATAGCTCCATACAGCATTAATGGTGTAATTAATGCTAGTACTTGATAAAGTAACGATAACATTTAAGGCTAGTTCTGTTTATGCGAAAGACGTTAAGTTACTTCGGTTTGGACTGAATTCTACTTCTGTTTTCCTAGAATTCTAAGTTCTGCTTCTGGTTATCTTAGAACTTTAAGTTCTGCTTCTGGTTTTCGTTAGCTGAAGACTACTGCTTTTATATTGCCTAAAGATCTGCTGATTTTAAAACTCATTGCCCATTGCCACAATTAAGTTATGTCTAACAGGATGACTTCTCAGAAAATTCATCCACCAAACCTCTGTTCTTCATAATAAAGCTGACCGGCACAGCAAAGTCTTTGGACTATTTTGTCGATTGAACCATGTTCTTCAAAATATTGAACAAGATGGTTGACCAGTTCGGCTTGCGTCCATTCACCAGAGCAGCCATTATCTGAAATTTCTCGAGAGTGAGGGCAGCAAAAGAGCTTGCCTTGGCTAGAACACCTTTTGCCACTATATCTGCCAACAATTGATATTCATATTTTAGCTCCTTTTTGGGATCAGAAACTTTTATCTTCCTCCCATCAGCAGATAAAAATGTGAGTCGGCAACCTTCACTTCAGAGTAGTGAGAAAGGCCATTAGACGGTAGTTGGAAGATGAAGCTAAATGTTTCTTCATCAATAGTCAGTAACTTGCTGCTGACAGAGGTTGTAATCTTCCCTTCAGCTGAGATGAAGCCGTTGCTATAGAAATCCTGAATTTCTTTGGAATAAATTTCTTGAGTAGATGACCCAAGAAATTTCTTCGAACCAGCTGCTTCCAGCTTCAGAAAGATACTTTGAACGACTTCGTCCATAACTGAGAGGACGGAGTCAAAATCAATTGCCATAGCATTTAGCATGTAGGCTGGAACTTGGTTTGCCATTTCTGATTTGAATATCTGCGAGGAAGAAAGAACTTTGGGTGTTTGATGAGTTCTGGAAATTGAAATACTCGTGAAAAAACTGAAATGAGGCGGTTCAATTACTTATGTTAGTGACTGTTAAATTTTTGGACACGTGTCAGTCCAAGATAAATTTGAATAAAAACGTGCATTCGTGCGGTGAAAACGTGAATAGAAGTCTAATGGACTACGTGGGGCCACGTTACATATTAGTATTCAATGAGTAACATAAATTAAATGCGTAATTTTAACAGTTACATCACTTAATATGGAATACATCAGTTAACCTATTTGATAAAATCAGTTATGTCAGTAACTGAGTGATCAGTTGAAAACGAAATCAATTCAGGTGAAGACCAACTGACGATTGTCATATCAGTTAACTATTTAAAATCAATATTCTCCCTAAATAGATGCATATGAGTGAAAGAGAGAGTAAGAGAATCTCATTAATTGCATTCTGTTGACATATGTCTCTTCGTCTTCTTTTGTTTCTTTAGTTAGAGTCTATAAATAAGATCAAATTCATCAGATATAGAATATTTAAGCAGATAATATCAGTTAATCACAGATGGACAAAGCAACCAGTTCCAGAAGGCCTAATCTACAGAAAGGCTGTCATTCGTGGAGACTTGGAAGCAAGATATTGAAGACTTCTTCTTTGATAAAGTTATGTCCACCAGGACAAAGATACATGACATGCAGATTATCCAACGAGATGGATTAGTTACTACTGATGAACAGAAGGCAACTGAAATCAAATATAAAAAGTATCTCGATGTCATTCACACTTCAGACCTTGTGACTGATGAGGGTCTCTATTATCTTATGCTTAACAAGGAGTATAGGAAACTAGATAAAATTGTCTTTTCAGAAGATTTTAGAAGAATTTCCGAGGAAATGTTTAAGGTCCAAAAATTAAGACGATATAATCAAACTGCATGCAAATCTAGGGAATATGGAAAATAGTTAATTAATTGATTTTAATTGACAAATTGATTATGTTATATGTTTATATGATGTTTTAGTAGTTTTCTACTTACATGCATTAAAACGTATTTTTAAGGATTATTCGAGTTGCGATCGAGGAACGGAGACCGAGGGCTGAAAATAAAAAAATTGTTTTTATTAAATAATTTTTTTTAATTATTTAAAATATGATTGATGATTTTTCTTATTTATGAAAATAAAGAGTTTTGCATTGATTTTATATGCCGGGACGTAATTTTTATCGGTGTTGGTTTTTCAACAAAAATACGAATGTTTTGACCACTCGACTAACAATTTCACAAACTTTTCTAAACAAAATAATTTTTAAATGCACTAATAGGCTTAATGGACCTAATTAACCTTGTTAATGGGCCTAAGATACCATTAGCATTTTAATTACTATTAAAGTACAATTCACCCCACCATTTGAAACATTACTCACGTTCCCCTACCTAGCCGCATACAAGACTCCCTTGCACTTGAAATTCACGGTAGACACCATCAAGAACAAGAGAAAGCTTCAAATTTTTATCAAGGTTTTCAAGCCATCGATCCCTCGTCGTCATTCTTCAATTCGTCAACGTTTAATCGTGCATTTTTAGGCACGTCATATTTTTCCCTTTACTCATCCATCACACTATAGTAGTTAATTGATTATGTTTTGCATGAAAAACAAGCCACACATCTTATTATTTTCGTAATTATGCATATACATGTGTTAAACTCTTGATTTTTGATCCAAAAATATGTTTATTATGTTCTTAAGGGGTTGCCATGATTTGGGTATGATCAAGGGTGTCTTACACGATTACTGGAGTCCTAGAACACACATGAATCACGCTGCACATGTACATGAACAAAGCCGGAACCAGCACTTGTGTTTTGAAGTCAAGGGCTCGGGTTAAGTTGTTTCCTTGCATGGCTTGGCACGGCTGGGACCAGGGCTGGCTAGGGTCACGTGAGAGGTCAGGGAAGGAGTCCTAGCGTGTCAAGGGGCTGGGGATGAGTTCTATAAAGCTAGGACTCCACCCGCGCACATTAGCGGATGCACGCATGGGTGAGCAGCAGCGCGCAAGGGAAGGGGCTCGGCCTGGGGGCCTCTAGGCTGGGCAAGGTCAAGTCACTAGGGTCTTAAGAGGGTGAAAAAGGGTCTGGTACGATGGCTAGGTCCTAGGCGTGAGTTCAAGGAGTCCATGTCAACTAGGAGTTCTATCACGCTATGAATTTTTGGGTTCGGTTTTGGGGCTAGGGTAAAGTACTAAGGGTTCCGAGGGTCCAATAGGGTCCATAGGGGGTCTAATTCAAGGTTGGCTCAAGAGGGTTCGAGCGTGGCTCAATGAAAAATCAAGTTGGCTCGAAGGAGGCTAGGTTCGAGGGTCAGGGTTTTCTTTCCTTGTTTTAATTCGAAACATGGCTCACAGGGGTCGAGTAATGGTTTACAAGGGCTAAAATAATATAAGAAGTCTAAGTTTTTAATTTAGGAATATTATATTCAAGTTAGAATTAATCGGGATTAAAACACATTAAAAATCAATAATTAAGGAATAATTGAAAAGTCTAGAATTTAAGCTAAATAAAATTGTGATAAATATAATTTAAGCTTAAATAATTATTTGGGATATTTTAGAGTCAATGAAATTAAGAAAAAGTCCAAAACGTGAAATTTTACGTCTAGAGTTAAAACGGTAATTTTACACCTGAAAATTAGTAAACGTAATGGCAGTGCTCTGAATACTGTTTTATTTGTTAAAATGTTTACTTTAAATGTTTATGGATTTTTATGATTTTATATAGATATTTAAAAAATATGTTGCATGTTTGATTTAAAAAAAACGATATTTATATGCATGCTTTTATAAAGTGATGGAAATACGAAATGTTAAAGGATGTAAAGGGATTGTGACTAACAAGATGATACGAATACGATGATATGTTAATACATAGATCAAGGCTCTGTTGAAGGGTGAGAGTGTTGCTGATGTCTCCGCCGCCCAGTACTGTGGTTACTTGTAGATGGATCCATCGCCCAATACGAATACGAATACGAAAGTCACAATCAACTATCTGAATTCAACGAACATGAATATGAATATGAATATGTTTATGATGAATATGAATATGAATACGAATATGTTGATATGAAAATGTTTATGTTTAAAGTTTATGCGTCTTCACGAAAATGTTATTTTAAGTATAAGTATTTTCACTGTTGTATGTGTTCTGTATACGAATTATGTTGTTATCAATATTATGGTGTGTTGAGTCTTTAGACTCACTAGGTCTGATCGATGCAGGTGAGTTTGATGTTGAGGGTAGTGGATGTCTTGATGGACGATCTGACTGGACTGAAGGTGCACATAACCCGAGGACCAGCGCTTCTAGTTTTCCGCATTCACGTTTATAATTTATGTTAAAGATTTTTATGGCTTTTTATTTATGCCTTGAGTGGTTTTTGAGAGGTTGATATTATGGGCTATACTTTTTAAATATTACTTTTAGGTTTGGTAAAATGTTGGATGATTTTATGCTTTAAACTATTTCCATTGATTTTCAAATATTAGTTGGTTGATTTAATTTTAATGGTGCAAAATATTTTATAAATATTTTAATGTAATTCGGCCGAAATTGTGAGGTTATTAAAAAAGATTCTAGTACTTTTTAATAGAACTCGTAGTTGACGTTTCAGCTGGTATCAGAGCAATGGTTCTGCAAAGGGTTGTGCCGGGAAGCTCAGTCGTCAAGCTTCAAATTTGTGAGTTTACATGCTTTACACAATTTTTACATCGTTACCTGCATGATAACATGAATTATATGTTTATGTCACATGTTTAATAGATTTCTGAAAATATATGTTTTATATTTTTAAAATTGCTAAAATGAATTAGGATATGATGCATGATTATAAAACTTAGATTTAAATGCATGTGTTAGAATTTGGAAAACGTTCAGATATAATGCCTCCTAGACGCGCACCTATTGATAGACAGGCAGAGACTACCGAGGATCGTCATAATGATGCACCCCCGCCTCCTAATGGGGATGCTGGTACTCGTGCTTTTGAGGGGATGGCTTGTTTCTTCGAGCAGCAGCTACAGCAGACACCTAGAACACAGCCTGATGTTTATGATTAGTCTCGGAGGTTAGGACCGAAGGAATTTTCTAGCACCACAGACCCGTTTGCTGCGGAGGCATGGTTCGAGCACTGGAGGTGCATTTTCGCTACTTATATATGGGAGATGCTGATCGTGTGAGGTGTGCAACGTATATGTTTAGGGATGATGATTCTTTATGGTGGGAAGGTGCCGCGCATGGTATTAATCTTGCTACACTTACATGGGCTCGATTCAAGGAGATATTCTACGAGAAGTATTTTACTGCTGATGTGCGACGGCTATTGAAGAGAGAATTTATGACTCTACGTCAGGGAGACACTTCTATTGCTGAATTTGTGAGGAAATTTGATAGGGGTTGCCACTTTATACCCCTTATTGCAAAGGATTCTGTGTAGAAGCTTAGACACTTCATGGATGGTCTACGACCTACCATACGACATAATGTGATGATGATGCGTCTCTTGGATTATTCTACTACTACTACTTATGCATTTCAGACTGAGCAATATTTGAAAGACATCGATTTTGAGATGCAATAGCCTACATTATGGATAGTGCGTGTGGGTACTACTAAGTGCTTCATATGCAAGGAAGAAGGGCATAAAGCTGCTGATTGCCCGAAGAAGAATGCACCTACCGTAGGGCGAGCTTATGTTATGCATGCAGAGGAGGCTGAAGAGGAGGCGAGGCAGACATGACTCTTATCACGAGTAACCTAGTCATTTAACATTTTTATATTGCTTTTATTGCATGAAATTTTAAATTATGTTATTAGAATTGAATTGAGATCAAGATTAACCTAGAAAAAATTAGGTTGCATGCTCTACCTTAGTTGAGAATTAAGATATGATTTTAGAACCATAGAATTGGTACTGATTTTGTGCCTTAATTTATGTAAAGGACGAAATAATTTCAAATAAAGTTTTATGGCCAAAAATTAAAGAAAAATCATAAGTAAGGGCTTGATAGGGGTTTCGAAAATTTTGACGGGCCAATGTACACTTTTTGAAAAGTTTGAGGAATAGAATGCAATAAACCGAAAGTTAATGGACCTAATTGTAACATCCAAAAACTTAAGGACCAAAATAGTAATTTTTGAAAATTGAGGGACCAAATTGCCATTAATCATAAATTTTAAGGTTTAAATTATGAATTTTACTAAGAACATTACGATCCAGTCAATCTTCTTCATGAAAATTTTGGGAAATTAATAGTACAATTCCTTAAGCTTCAACACGAATAATCTAAAACGTTCTCGCCGTAGGGAGAGTATTCATTTTAGGTGTAGCGACCTATGCACTGTTAGATTCAGGAGCTACGCACTCTTTCATATCTGAGACTTTCGTTAAGAGACTGAATATTATTCCTGAGGATATAGGATTGGGATTCAAGGTTTCTATTCCTTCCGGTGACCAAATGATCAAGTCTAGAATTGTGAAGAATCTGGAGCTTCGTTTATTTAAAGATGTGGTTCGGACAGATCTTATTGTACTCCCTATGCCTGAATTTGGTTATCAGCGAATGGAGCTTCGATTGATTTTCGTCAGAGATCAGTGTTTAGTCGACCGCCTAATGGGAAATCTTTTGTTTTTGATGCGGCGAGGAACAAGCAAATGCCGCACATTATCTCTTGTCTATGTGCGAGGAAACTTATGAGACGAGGATGCCAAGCTTTTCTATCGTGTGTCACTACCGCACATGCTCCTATCATTCAGAATTTGGAGGATGTTGACATTGTCAGAGACTTTCCAAATGTATATCCCGAAGACGTTTCTGGAATTCCACCTGATAGTGAGGTGGAATTTTCTATTGAGTTAATACCGGGAACTGTACCTATATCTAAATCACCTTATCGTCTAGCACCCACTGAAATGAAAGAATTAAAACATCAAATTCAAGAATTGCTAGACAAGGGTTTTATTCACCCTATTTATTCTCCATGGGACGCACCGATATTATTTGTGAAGAAGAAAGATGGTATTATGCGACTCTGTATCGATTATTGAGAACTGAATAGAGTCACTATCAAGAATAAGTATCATCTGCCAAGAATTGAAGATTTATTTGATCAATTGCAAGGAGCATCGATATTTTCGAAAATTGATCTTCGTTCTGGCTACAATCAGTTGAAAGTGAAAGAATCTGATGTTCACAAGACAGCGTTTCGGACTAGATATGGGCACTATGAGTTTATGGTCATGCCATTTGGGTTGACTAATGCTCCAGCGATCTTCATGGATCTCATGATTCACGTATTTCAGCCGTATCTGGATCAATTTATTATAGTCTTCATCGATGATATTTTGATCAATTCAAAGAGTAAGGAGGAGCATAGTCGTCTTTTGAGGACAGCACTGCAAGTGCTCAAAGATAGAAAGTTTTATGCAAAATTCAGCAAAAGTGTGAGTTTTGGCTCGATCGAGTGGCATTCTTAGGCCACATCATTTCTAGCGATGAAGTTGAAGTTGATCCAAGTAAAGTTTAGGCAGTGAAAGAATGGCCAGTACCGAAGAGTGTAACCGAGATTCGTAGTTTCTTGGGACTAGCTGGCTATTATGGCAAGTTTATTCAGGGATTCTCATCTATTGCGGTACCCATCACCACCTTGACAAAGAAGAATGCAAAGTTTGCATGGGAATCCGAGTGCCAAGACAGTTTTGATAAGTTGAATCAAGCCTTAATTTCAGCGCCAGTGTTATCTATGCCATAAGGGCAAGGAGAGTATGTTCTCTATACCGACGCTTCTAAACTTGGTTTGGGCGCAATTCTTGAAACGTCTGCTACTCGTTTTCTTAAATCATGCTAGAATTTTTTTTCTCCCCTTAACCTCCATAATAAAAAATATACATATATATAAATACTTTAAAATATCTTGTCACCATTTTAAAAATAAACATCCAACTAACATTTAAAAATCCAAAGGAAAATAGTTAAAATCGTCAACGTTTACCAATCTTAAAAACATTATTTGAAAGGTATAGCCCATACTATAACCTCTCAAAAACTACTCATAATTAAATTGTCGTAAACATATCTTTAGCATAACTTAAAATCATAAATCATAACTAGTGCGGAAAACTAGCGTCGGTCCTCGGGTTATGTGCACCTTCAGTCCAGCAAAGCCAACCATCAAGACCTCCATAACATTTTTATCATAATCACATGCATCAATCACATCTAGTGAGTCTAAAGACTCAACACACCATAATCTTGATAACAAGTAATACATATACAGATCACATGCAATAGTGAAAAATACTTATACTTTAAAATATCGTTTCCATGAAGATGCATAAACTTTAAACAAAAACATTTTTCATAAACTTTTCATGATGCATAAACTTTAAATGAAAACATTTTCATAATGATGCATCAACTTTAAACATAAACATAAACATGTTCATATTCATATTCATATTCGTATTAACATATTCGTATCATCATATTCAGATTCATATTCGTGTTTGTTGAATCCAGATCATGATTATGACTCGTATTCTTAAACGTATTAGGCGATGGATCCATCTACATGTAAACACAGTACTGGGCGATGGGGACACCAGCAACACTCTCACCGGTCAACTGGGCATTGGCCTTACGTATTAACATATCCTCATATGGAAACACGATCGTCGGGGCTCTCTCGGGGGCCTTCTCCCATAGATGGGCTCCTTCTTGGGCCTTTTCCCACGCATGGGCTCCCTCTCGGGCCTTCTCTCGAAAATGGACTCCCTCTGGGGCTTTTTCCGCTCACGTTATCCCAAAGCATATCATCATATTCGTATTCGTATCCGTATCCAAGGAAATACGATCGTCGGGCTCCCACTGAGACCATAACCCTCACGATATCTCCAACATATTTAGTAACAATTCCTTCACGTTCTTCAACATTTCGTATTTCCACCACTTAATAAAACATGTATAATAATATCGTTTTATTTTGAAACCAAGCATGCAACATAACTTTTAAATGCCAATGTTAACCATAAAAATCCGTAAACATTTAAAGTAAACGTTTTAACATATAAAAATCATAAAAAGTCATAAAAGTTTTAAAATAAATATTTTAACATCATAAACGTTTGAAATAAACATTTAAATAATAAACGTTTAAAATAAACATTTTAACATAATTATCCATGAACATAAAAATTCCATAAACCTTTAAAATTGACATATTAACATATAAAAATTCATAAACATCCATAACATTGAAAATAATCATATTAGCATATAAAATAGCATTCAGGACACTGCCATGACGTTTACTAATTTCTAGGTGTAAAATGACTGTTTTACTTCTTGACATAAAATTTCATGTTTTCGACATTTCCTTAATTTCATTGACTCTAACATAAACCAAATAATTATTCAAGCCTACATTAATTTTCTCATATTTTTATTTATCTTAAATCGAGGACTTTTAAATTAATCTTTGAATAAGACGTATTACTGCGTTTTAATCCTGAATTAAACCAAAACTTAACATAAAATTCCCAAATTAAAAAATTAGACTTTTAATAATTATCTAAGCTTAAAAATAATTTTTCATAATTTTATAAAGCCTAAAACTAGACGTTTCAATTAACTCGTTAATTAACGTTTCGTGCGTCGATTAAATCCCAGATAAATCCAAAACTCGTTATTTTGATCCCAAATTTTAAACATAGCATTTTTATTATTTATTCTACCTTTCCAAGTCATGAGCCACCTCCGTGGACCCATGGATTCAATTTTTAGCCTTTTAATTTTTGAAATAGACACCTTATCGAACCACCCGAGCCATCTCCCAATTTACTCGAGTCACGCCCAAGTCACCTCGAGCCAAACCCGAGCCAACCCATCTAGGAACCTTCCTGACCAAGCCCAAGCCCCTGAACCGAGCCCTGGCTCGCTCAACACACCTGGAATCGAACACCAAATTCTGTGCCTATGGTGAACCTCACGTCCAAGTCTCTTAGCCAAACCCGGACCATTCCAATCGAGCCACCACCAAGCCCACACGACCCTCACCATCCCTGGACCACGCCCAAACCCAACCCAAGCCTAGCCCAACCCCTGACCGCACGCACAGACCACCTGAAGCCATAGCAGCCTGCGCGATACCCTTTTTCTCGCACGGTTCCATATTTCCCTCGAGCCAGCAGAGACCCAAGCCTCTCCCGCCCCTGCCCCAACCCTTGAACATCTCCCTTAGACCCTATAGGACCCACCTGGCTCGCCCCCAGGCCAGCCGCAAGCCTTCTTCTTTCCCCACCAGTTTCTGCGCGTGGCATGGGGGAGAGTCCCACCTCACGTGGACTCTTCCCCAGCCCATGGCTCGAGCCCTAGCCCTCATGGGACTCTTCCTAGGACCTAACTACGACCCTATCCAAGCCCCAACCAGACCTGGCCGAGCCCAGCCCCCCATGCACAGTAACCAACCCTCATGAACCAAGCCATGCATGAAGTGCTCTTCAAAAATCTCACAGTTCTTTCTTGTTTGTATCCTACGATTCTAGCATAAATTCCCTTCAATTATTATCATGTTTTGTCCATAATTTACCATATTTTATCATGTATTGGCAGCGTGTCCGTTGGTTTCAAAAACGATTTCAAAACAAGCGTAAAATCGATAAAACTTTGAAAATACGTAACGTACCGTAAAATAATCGAACAACATTGTTTTTCATACATAACACAGTTAAATAAATACTATGGTGTGATGGATGAGTAAAAGAAGAATTATGGCGTGCCTTTGTGTTTTAAATGCACGGTTAACGGTTGACTATTGCGAAGAGCGGCGACACGATCGACCTTGGCTTTGAAACCTTTAAGAACTTGATACATTTTCCTTTGATATTTGTGTGTGTGCCGTGAGTTGGTGTGCAAGGGAGAGTTTTGATTTGTTGGGGAAAGTGGGCGTGTGATATGAGGAGTGTTTGGGGCCAATTTACATATTAAATAGTTAATAAAAATACTAATGAAGCTTAGGCCCATTAAGTAAGTAAATTAGTCCCATTAGTGCCTAATTAGAATATTAAAAATAATTGTGTTTATTTATGTTTGTGAATTTATTAGCCGAGTTGCCCACAAGTTCGTATTGTTGTTGAAAAACCAACACCGATAAAAATCACGTCCAGCATATAAAATCACCTCAAAACTCCTTATTTTTAAAAATATGAAAAAGCATCGTTTATATTTTAAATAATTAAAAACAATTATTTAATAAAAATATTTTCTATTTTTCAGCCTTCGGTCTCCGTTCCTCGTTCGCAACTCGAATAACCTTTAAAAATAAATTTTAATGCAACCATGTGGAAAAGTATATTTTAAACATGCAAAAATGCACAACATATTTAATCCACGCAATTAAAACATTTAATAAAAAACAAAGGAATTTAATAATTTAAATGCATGTTGTTTACGTGGACCTTTAAATTTTCGGGGCGTTACAATCTTCCCCCCTTAACTTGAATTTCGTCCTCGAAATTCGCTTATCCTAGATAATCAAAAGTTTAGACTTAATTCTAGTATCCCAAAAATCCACGTATCCGCTGCGCTACTCTGATAAAACTTAAGTTCTAGAATGTCCTTACGTCTCCTTGATCTCAATTAAATTTACCTTCTAAATCCTCGTTTTGCATTTCGAAATTTAAAAAAACTCATAATGACTTAGTGCTGTTACTATTATAACCTCTAATTTCAATTTTTCTTACAATTCCCAATATTAAAATATGGATGACCATACTTATCGTATATTACATTCCTTATTTTATACCCAAAATATTAATCAACTTATCATATTTAAACTTTAAAATCCCAAACGCATCCGTTAACGCTTAGATTTTTAAGCCTAATATCAATTCATTCTTAAAAACTCTTGATTAACATTCCTTATAACATTATAACCAAGATATCCCAAGGTTCTAAATATTTTTAAAAGTCTAAATCATCGAAAATTCTTATCATTTAACCCATTCAATTATCGCTTATTGCTAAATTAGTCCCCAATTTCCTCAATAATTGCAAAATCAATTCTTAATTTCCTCAAAAATTATCCAATTGGTCCTAAATTTCGAAAATCCTACGATTAACCCATAAGTTTTTGGCATTCTTAATTCTCTTCTACGGGTTTCTATAACATAAATTTCGATAATTTAAACTTATTCACCCAAAAATCAATTTCTATAACCAATCTTACCTTTCACCAAAACTTAAAATCCCAATTTATACATTTCTATATTCCCAAAGTCGTTGCAATCCTCGAATAATTATTACTTATGAGTAATTTCCCAAAAATTAATTCAATTAGTAACCACGAATCATAAATATTCTCTTATAAAATTTATGTGTCCCAAAGAAATTCATAATATTCACGATTAACTTATATCCCAAAAAGTAAAATGTCAATACTAAACCCAAAAATCAACATAGTCCAATTCCACCTCGAAGCCAACATGCGTTGAAATCAAATAGTTTCTTATTTCATATCGTATCACGTATAAAATTCTTGAGCATATAAATCATATATTACCATAAAGCTATTAAACGTGTGACGTAAACATATATTTCATATAATTATCCAGGTGACATCATAAAATCATATAAAGAATTTAAACTTACAAGTTTAAGGCTTGACGGCTGATCTTTCCGGCACTGATGGTGGCACAACCCTTTACAGAACCATTCCTCTGATACCAACTGAAACGTCTGCTACTCGTTTTCTTAAATCGCGCTAGAAATTTTTTTTCTCTCCTTAACCTCCATAATTAAAAATATACATATATATAAATACTTTAAAATATCTTGTCACCATTTTAAAAATAAACATCCAACTAACATTTAAAAATCCAAAGGAAAATAGTTTAAATCGTCAACGTTTACCAAACTTAAAAACATTATTTGAAAGGTATAGCTTATACTATAACCTCTCAAAAATCACCCATAATTAAATCGTCGTAAAAATATCTTTAGCATCACTTAAAATCATAAATCATAACTAGTGCGGAAAACTAGCGTCGGTCTTTGGGTTATGTGCACCTTCAGTCCAGCAAAGTAAACCATCAAGACCATCATAACATTTTTATCATAATCACCTGCATAAATCACACCTAGTGTGAAACGTCTGCTATTCGTTTCCTTAAATTATACTAGAAAATTTTTGTTTTTTCCAAACCTCACTAAATCGGCCGAGATGCATAATTACATGCATAAAATATTTTGGAACCATTTTAAAATAAAACAATAAACTATATATTTGAGAAGTATAGCACATACTATTGATAAAAAGAAAAATTATACATTAAATAAATATTTATAATATAAATTTATAGTTTTTGTTTTATTAAATGTTTAAATATTATATGTTTTATAATAAATTGTGTAAAAAATAAGTTTTTGTGTAATTATAAGTTTTTATTATTTTTACAGTTTCGATAAAACAAGAATAAACTTGGCGTTGCAAATGGGATTAAGATGATTCTTGGACCTGTAGAAAGTTGATGATAATATCTACAATATTGGTGACAAGCATGAGATAAAAATCTTCTCACAATTGTGATCAAATTAAGCAACAAATAAAGTTATCGAAGGAGTGGCAGTTTTACCATGCTCTAGTATTTTGATCATATCTCTCAAACTACTTGATCAAATGGTTAAAATAAAATACCACAATTCAAATAACTCAATTATCCACATGTTTTATTTTATATGGAGAAGAAAATTCGAATGAGAAGATTTTCAAAAGTGATGTGTAATATGATATAATTTCTTGAAACACCAATGAAGACTTTTGTGTAAAAAAATAATATTTTATTTGTGGTTGTCTCTCCAAATTCGGCTATAAATAGGGGTGCATTGTAATGAATTGAGATATCCCTCATTCTTTGAACAAATCTTTGAGTTCATAATATTTCTCTCTTTATTTTTCCTTTATTTCATCATTCAAAAATAATTAGCAAGTTAATTTCATATTCAAAGTTTTATACTTTGAATAATGAGTAGCTAACTTCCCAAGGTTGAGATTAAAAGGTGAAGCTCTTGGTATGATAATAAGGTTATTAAAAAGTAATAATCTATGTTTTAAATTATTTAATCATTATTTATTGTTTATGTTATATTTATTTCTTTAAGAATTTTTATACTCTACTTATAAGTGGGATTTTTGATTTATTGTTGCTATATGTTCCACTAAATTCTTGGTACCATTTAAATGTTTGTTTGGTTTTACCAACCATTTAAAGTGGATGTCTTGATTTATTATATATCAATATATCATATTATTAATTTCTTGGTACCATTTAAATGTTAGTTTGGTTTTACCAACCATTTAAAGTGGGAACCTTGATTTAATGTTTACAAATATATATAGCACAATAAATACTTGACAATATTTATAAGTTTTGGTATATATTTTATACTTATAAGAAAATAGTATCCACTTTCAATATGATAATTTAATATATTGGAACCATTTTATTAAGTTGATTTCAATAATGTTCATTAATGTTAACTTTATTAAAATATCAAAAGTGGATCCTCTAATCTCAACTACTTAAATTAAAATTTGAACAATTAAAAATTACCAATTAAAGATTTAAACAATTAAAAGAAAAACAAAAACAAAAACAAAAACAAAAAGACATTGTAGTGGACTTGTAATTACCGTAGCTTCCCTGTGGATACGATATCGGACTCACCGAATTATACTACTTGCGGACAACCTGCTATTGGGAGTGCAACAATCAAAGTCACAACAAGTTTTTGGCGCCGTTTCCGGGGAAGTATAATTTAATTTCAAGTCTATTTAATTTTCTTTCTTTGAATTTTTTATTGTTTTTGTGTGTTTTTCTTCTTTTTCTTTTGCATTTGCATGAGCATTATTTGGTCACGTACACTTAGTGGTCGACTCATTCGAAATAACCCTTTATTTTTACAAAACATGGCGGAAGAACCCATCCAGGAAAATGAAGATGAAATTCAATCTCAACATGATCATGATAGGCGAAGAACACTTAGAGATCACATGAATCCTACACGTACTAGTGCACCTTCATGTCTAGTTTTTCCCCCTGATGCATCTCATTTCAATTTTAAGCCTGGTATTATCCAACTTTTACCCAATTTTCATGGCTTAGATTCTGAAAATCCATACATGCATTTACGAGAATTTGAAGAAGTGTGCAACACATATAATGATCTAAATTGTAGCATGAACACCATTCGACTTAAGCTTTTTCCTTTTTCTTTAAAAGATAAAGCTAAAACTTGGCTACAAAATCTTAGATCGGGATCCATTCGAACTTGGGATGAATTGCAACAACAATTTTTGAAAAAGTTTTTTCCATCTCATAGAACAAATTCTTTCAAAAGGCAAATCATCACTTTCACTCAAAAACAAGGAGAAACTTTTTATCAGTGTTGGGATAGATATAAAGAATTGCTTAATCTTTGTCCACATCATGGTTTTGAAATTTGGAGAGTTGTTTCTCAATTTTATGAAGGCTTAACACCTAAAGATAGGCAAATGGTTGAATTTATGTGTAATGGAACATTTGAAGATAAAGATCCAAACGAGGCAATTGAGTATCTCGATTCATTAGCTGAAAATGCTCAAAATTGGGACACTATAGGTACAATCGAACCATCAAACAAGATTCAATCTCCCACATCTGGTGGAGGTATGTATACCCTCAAAGATGAACATGATCTGCAAGCTAGATTTACCTCTTTGGCAAGAAAAGTTGAAGCACTTGAATTGAAAAAGAATGGTCAATTAAAATCTGTTCAAGAAATTGCGTGTCACATCTGTGATACAAGTGATCATTCTACAAAAGATTGTCCCACTTTGCCCTCTTTTAAAGAATGTCTCCATGAACAAGCCAATGTTTTGAACAATTTCAAAAGGCCAAATTTTGAACCATTTTCTCAAAATTACAATCAAGGTTGGAGAAATCATCCAAATTTTAGTTGGAGGAATGATAATGCTGCACAATGTTCACAACCACATTTCCAAAATCAACAAAATTTTCAAAATTATGCACCTTCTGTTCCTCCACCTAAAAGGAACTTGGAAGATATATTGAACTCTTTCATTGCAAAGCAAGAGTCTATCAATACTCAAACTGCTCAAACTATGACAGATTTGAAAGATACTCTTGCTAAATTTGCATCTGCACTTAATGTTCATGCAAAAGGTAAGTTTCCTTCACAACCATAGCCTAATCACAAGGATCATCATTCACAAATCGGAACTTCTGGAACTCAAACGATGGATCAAGTAAAATCTGTTATTACCCTTCGCAGTGGTAAGGTAGTGGAAAAATCCATTCTTGAACCTTGTGAAAATGATGATAAATCAACTCCAAAGGGTAAGGAAGTGGAACCCATAACTTGAGAAGAAGAGGATCAACAGATAGTACCACCACCATTCCCTCATGCATTGAAAAATACAAAAAAATCAAATTTGAATTCTGATATATATGATATTTTTAAACAAGTAAAAGTTAATATTCCTTTATTAGATGCAATAAAACAGGTACCATCATATGCCAAATTTTTGAAAGACTTGTGTACCGTGAAAAGAAAATTGAATGTGAAAAAGAAAGCATTTTTAGCCAAACAAGTAAGTGCAATTATTCAAAATAATAATAATTTGAAATACAAAGACCCTGGTTGTCCTACTATTTCATGTATTATTGGAGAACGAAAGATTAAAAAAGCCTTGCTTGATCTTGGAGCTAGTGTGAATTTACTTCCATATTCAGTTTATCAAGAACTCAATCTAGGTGAGTTAAAACCTACTTCGGTAACACTTTTACTTGCCGATGGATCTGTTAAAGTGCCAAGAGGTATGGTAGAAGACGTGTTGGTCCAAGTTGATAACTTTGTATATCCTGTCGATTTCATAGTTTTAGATACACAACCTATCGAAGCTTGTAATGCAATTCCTGTAATTTTAGGTCGTCCATTTTTAGCAACTTCTAATGCTCTTATAAATTGCAGGAATGGAATAATGAAGTTGTCATTTGGTAACATGACCTTGGAGCTTAATGTGTTTAATCTTTGTAAGCAACCACATGACAAAGGAGATGAAAGTGAAGATGAAAATCTTATTGAAACTCTTGTGGAAGAAAACATTCAAGAAGGGAGTACTCGTGACCAATTAGATATTTGTTCAATTGATACTGTTAAAAAAAATATTGAAATTGATCTTGATGATTTTATCAGGTATCACTCGTTACCAGGATCAGAGAAAGAATTTGAGGCAAAATATGAGAACAAAGATGAACCACCCATATTGGAGTTAAAACCTTTGCCAGAAGAATTGAAGTATGCATTTCTTGGAGAAGATGAAACATATCCGGTGGTAATTTCTTCCAAACTAGCAAGTGATCAAGAAGGTAAATTAGTTGATATGCTTAAAAGACATAAAAATGCAATTGGTTGGACATTAAAAGATCTCAAAGGCATTAATCCACTAATTTGCACTCACAAAATTCATTTAGAAAAATATGCTAAAACATCTCAACAACCACAAAGGAGATTAAATCCGCACATGAAAGATGTTGTGAAAACTGAAGTTCTCAAACTACTTGATGTTGGAATTATCTATCCTATTTCTGATAGTATGTGGGTAAGTCCAACACAAGTAGTTCCAAAAAAATCTGGCATCACAGTGATAAAAAATGAAAAATGTGAATTGTTAACAAGTCGAGTCCCATCTAATTGGCGTATGTGTATTGATTACAGAAAATTAAATGATGCCACTAGAAAAGATCATTTTTCATTTGTAGAACCCAAAAAATCATATTACGTATAAGCCATGCATAATTGCTACTATTTAAATTAAAAATGAATTTTTATAAATATATGAAGTGTTTAGTTTATTTTAATAAATTTTAAGTCATGATTATTTATTTTAAAAGTATATGTTTAGTTTTATCTTTTCAGGATAAATACGCGAGGCCGGACCGGAGTTTGGAGATTTAATATAAGATTAATAATAAGAAAATATTCCTAAATTTAATTTAAGTCAAGAAATAATTTAATTTAAAGAAAAAGAATGTTTTAGGATTTATTAAAATTAGTTGGAACCGAGTTATTAAATAAATTCTTTTAGGTTCAATATTTAATTAAAGCTAAAAATTAAAATGTGTAAACAATTGGGGAGGAATTAATTTAGGCTTAATATATTTAAGAAATTAAACATAACATTTAAATACTTAAATTTTAAGTCAAGCATGCCATGCAATATTCTATTCTAAATTAATTTGTCATTCATTAAAAATATATATAATGAGTGTATTAAACCTTAAGAATTTAAAATGCAAGATTAAAACACTATTATACCATGCAAGAAGTAGTAATAATATTTGGTTAAGACAATTCAAAAATTGTAGTAAACCTCATTCAAATTTACCACTAAATGGTTTTCATAGTGTAATCATTTCTCACTTTTAACCTCCATAGTTATGGGTAATATATGCACCATAATTCTCCTTGAAGCTCCTCAGCCCATATTGCTAGCAAATAAACGTGAATAGACAGCAAGAAGGAGAAAATGTATCGGCTAGCAAGAGGAATGAGAATCATTTCAAATTGCATTCAAAGCCTACACTTGTAACTCCCACCTTAATGCATATAATGACACCTTTTAACACTCNTATATAATGGCACCTTTAACACCTATTATATTGTTCACCTTCATCACCTACATTCCCCACAACCTTACCTTAAAAAATTAGCAGAAAACAGCTGCATAGAATCGAGTGAAAGGCAGCAGGAATAAGAAAAGAGATTCAACTCCGTTCCGTCGCGTCGTATTGTCGTATTGATTTGTTTTTGTCAAAAAAAATTCCAGGCATGTATATATGGTTTCTTTTCTCTTCAATCAAGTTCTATAGATATTTTAAAACATTACATACTCAGGATTTATGAGGCGAAAACGATGTTTGGACAGCAAGTATTCGAAAAATCTGTACAGCACCTCGGCTTTTGATTGTACTTCACGGTTGCTGTATTTTGTTGGTTTCAGGAGTTGTTTCGTTTCCAGGCACCCAAGGCTGCATATAGGCATGATTTAGAGTGTGTTAGGGTGTTGTTTGTCCATGGGTTTCAGTTCATACAATAAAAAAAACGAAGGAATGACAGCAATATTTTCCATAGCTGCAGAAATATGTCACAGTTTTGTTTCTTGGATGATTAGGGTGTGTGTTATGATCATGGCTGTCCAAGGGACTGTAGCCATGGTTAGAACCCTTCCTTATCATGTCTAGGACGTGACTAAATCATCTTTTCAAAGCTTGTTTCATGGATCCCTCAAATTTTTACCGCAACTTGACAAGTGCTCTTCAGTTTTAAAAATCTGATTTTTGGTGCGAGTATATTTCGGTTTTGAGAGGTTGGATGAATTGTGGTTGGCTCCTAGCCCGTAGCCATGGTTCATACAACACTCCATCATGTCTAGATCGAGCCATGGTCAATCAAATGATCACTAGAACGACACAAGACAATAGAACAATTCAATACATCTCACTGCACAGAATTTTGTGTCCTCGGTAGAAGCTTGGTAATGTCCTGAGTTTTTGCTTGGGTTGTGGTTGGCTTTTAGCCCTTCGCCATGGTCTAAGCCATGCCTTAGGATGTTGGTAAGAGTCTCTGGTTGATGGTTCAAGCCAAGGGCCATTAATTTCAGTGTTTACTTCACATATACACAAACTGCCACTCAGCTGCATTTTGACAGCAACTATGAGTTCGGTTCATGAGGTTGGTTTGAGTTCTTAGTTGGCTTTTAGCCCATGGCCTCGGACTGGACACTACTTTAATGAGTTAGGAAAGTCGTGTTTTTGGCCGTTCACGATTTGTTTGAGTTTAGAGGTCGTACGAGAATTTACGGTGAAAGGTGCCAAAATGACTCTCGAAAGAGGGTTTTATGTTTTTGAGTTCCATTCACATATTTTCATGTTTTACAGTCCTTGTGCATATTTTTCAGTATGTTTGGGGTATTTTTAATCATGGTTAAACGTCGGTTTAATGTTGGTTCGGGTTGGTGCATTCCATGATTAAAAATCAAGTTGTTGGTCCGAATCGTCTCGTTTTTGGTTCAATTGTCAAGTTTTGGGCAAGTTAAGATTTATTGCATGTGTCACATATTAGTAGTAAGTTGCAGCAAGCCTGGGTACAATCCAACTCATCCGGTAAAAATAAGGTTATAGTTGTATTACGTGCATAAAAATATAAAATGTTTATTTTTGAGATATATGTGATATGTCTTGTGGCCACCTTACGCTTATGGGTTTGGAAGTCGGTAGGCGCAACCGAGGACCTCTCCACCCGGTGACTTATGACCGGTTTATGATTATGTATGGGTACGGGCATCCAGTCCAAGGGCTGTGATTGATCTCTACCGCCCAGTATACTGTGGTTTAGTCTGATCAGGCGCTTACGTTATGTTATGGGCCACTTGCATAGAAACATTATCTCTACCAGAAAATTATTATATGACATGACAGAGCTCTATTGAGCAAAGCTTTTACGTATGATTTTCAGATATGCACGTAGTTATAATTATTCATGATACGATTTTCACCATGCGCTTTACGATACTATATTTTTACGTTGCATGCGATTTTATGATATATTTACTTGTTATTCACGATATATACATGTTGAGTCTTTAGACTCACTAGACTTGATTGTTGTAGGTACTGATGAGGTCGAGACGGAGGGCGTAGACCAGTGAGCGATCTTGTGGCAGCAGTAGTAAACCCGAGGACCTCATGTTTTAATTTATGCACCTTTTATTATTCAAACTCAGTTTTAATACGTTGGATTATTTTTAAATTATTGTTTGAAAACAATATTTGCTTCCGCTGTTATTTTAAAGTTAAAATTATTTACATGTTTATTTTATAAATTGGGCAAGTTATTTATTTATTTAGAAAATTTTTAATAATTCCGCAAAATTATGAATACGAAATACGACCATTTATGAATACGAAATAAGGGCCTTTACAGTTGGTATCAGAGCCTATGATCTTGTAAAGGGTTGTACTACTACTGCTCTCGAGAAGCTCATGAAGTCACGTCTTCGGTCTGTAAGTTTTATATTTACGCATTTTATTTAAAGCATGAATTATTTTAACAGCATGTTTTCATGAAATGTTTTTACGTTCAGATTTTAATTGTTCAGTGTTTATTTTAAAAAAATAAATAAATTATGGAATTATGCATGTTGGGTACGTTTGGAATTGGACATGTCTAAGAATTCGAATATTGGGCTTTAGGAGAGCTTGAAAATGATTTGACTATATTAATTTTTAGGTCAGTAGTGTTGATGTCCTCCTTATGGGTTATAAGTTAATCTTGAAAATTATGAATGCTTTTGAGACTTGTAGAATTTCTAAGAAATTATTAATGGTTCTTGGTTGCTAGTCGAGTAATTTTTTGAAGATTTCATATAAGTAATAGCGATTCGAAGACTACGACAATCTTTAGGATTATAAATGTACAATTTGAGGATTTTAAGTATCTATGGAAATGTAAGATTAATTATGAGAATTTATTTAGGATACAAGCTCTACCTAGTTAGATTTAAGGATGGAATTGCATGAATTGAGAATTTTAGGGACCTAATTGTAATAACTAATAATTTGAGGACCTAAGTGCAAAAAAAAATTCCAAAGGACTATTTTCGAATTTACCAAATTTTGGGATTAAATTTCGAGTTCGAGAATCTAAAAGTTTAATGAGGTAAAGATGGAAAATTTTATGGGGACAATGATGCAAATTTCGAAGAGTTGTAGGGCCAAAATGTAAATTGGGAGAACTATAAGGGTCAGGTTGCAATTTTCAAAATTTTAAGGATTAAATGCGAACTTTTGAGGAACACTTGGGATTTTAAGTATATATAGAAATGTAAGACGTGTTATGGGAATTAATTTTGGGTATAATAAACTTAAGACTATTGAACCTTATGATACGGGAAATCTATAAAATGAAATTGGGAATACTGAGGACTCATGGGTAATTGTGGAATTTTCGAGATTTAGGGAAAAATTGGATGATATTCGAGGAAAGTAAGAATTAATTTTAAAATATTAGGAAATTTGAGAACTTATCTAGTAGTAAGTGAGAATTGAACGGTTTAAATGGTAGGAATTTTCGGTTATTTAGGCTCTAAGGAAATATAGAATATTTAGATATTGGGAGTATAATGTTATAATGAATGGTAACCAAGGACATTGTAGGATGAATCAATCTTAGGCATGAAAATTTAAGCGTTAGTGAAATCATGTTGTGGCAAATTAATGATTTAAAGTGATGCCGATTTAAGGTAAATTTGATCGGTTAGTTAAGTTATAAGGATAAACATTGAGTTAGTAAATTTTTGGGAACATAAGTTTGATGTGTCACAAGTTATAGTCATGATCTTAACATTTAAGATTATACTTTGTGAGAATTTAAAATTTTTAGGAAAGTTGGGTACGATGATGGTTAGTATAATTGGTAGACGCACGTAAGAGGTAAGGTAGACACTTTGTCTTGAGAGATTTTGGAAGTCATTAACAAATTTGGGACTAAACGGATATGCGTATTGGAATTATTTTATTCAAAGCTATTTGGATTAGGTAAGTTTGAATTTCAAATTTATGGGATATTTGTTCATATGGAAATTTTGAGTGAAATAAAAACAAAAGGGAATTAGTTGTGTTCAATATAAGTTATCAATTGATGAATATTAAGATTTTTATCAAGTAAGGAATCTAAAAGCGTGATATGGGGATTTTAAAATTCTATGGGTTATAAGTGAAATTGATTTATTAGAGTTAGTCTAATGCTACCATGGATTAACTTATTAAGTTTTATACGCTAGTATTAATTAAGCATTAAGGATACGTAAGGGTGCGACGTTCGCTTCAATAAGGAAAGTCCCAGGGTCTTAGGTCTCAACTTTATTCTAATTGAAAAGGAAATAGTTTAAGCATGTAATTTGTGCTAGAATAATTTTATTACTTAGGTGGAAGATCGGTATCGTATATTTTTGGTTTTATGGATTAAGACCACTCGAACTTAAGATTTGCAACAACGTTATATTGGGATGCACTTCTAAATAGTTAGGTTAAGTAAGTTTGGAGCGGTAAGATAAAGATTCGATTCAAGGATCTTAGTCTAATATTATTATGGGGTTGAGATAAGGTTTAAACTTTTAAGTGTTTTACTAAGACCTCCTAAGTCGAACTGCATGAATGCCAATACTTGGACTTGAAGCTTTAACATATCTTGAATTCAATAAAGTTAAGAAGCGATGCTGTTAAGATTTCAATATTGAAATATAATAGGTCAATGAACATCTTGGGTATATTATAAGGAAAGTAAGGCGCGTTAAATTTGGACATCCACCTCTAGTATGAGGAATTGCGGGATAAGTCAAAATTCGGGGCTATAGTTGAATAAAACTACGTTACCATAAGTTGTTTTAAGTTGCGATTCACAACCGAGGATTTTGGTAGACAAATTTATTTAGGAAACGTAAGGACAACTTAATATTTATCTTATTAGAGTAGCGCATCGGAAGCGTGGATTATTAGGATTCTAGAATTAGGAGTCCAAACTTTTTGTTTATCAAGGATAAGCGAATCTCGGGGATGAAATTTCTTTTAAGGGAGGGAGAGTTGTAGAACCCGAAAAATCATATTACGTATAAGCCATGCATAATTGCTACTATTTAAATTAAAAATGAATTTTTATAAATATATGAAGTGTTTGGTTTATTTTAATAAATTTTAAGTCATGATTATTTATTTTAAAAGTAGATGTTTAGTTTTATCTTTTCAGGATAAATACGCGAGGCCGGACCGGAGTTTGGAGATTTAATATAAGATTAATAATAAGAAAATATTCCTAAATTTAATTTAAGTCAAGAAATAATTTAATTTAAAGAAAAAGAATGTTTTAGGATTTATTAAAATTAGTTGGAACCAAGTTATTAAATAAATTCTTTTAGGTTCAATATTTAATTAAAGCTAAAAATTAAAATGTGTAAACAATTGGGGAGGAATTAATTTAGGCTTAATATATTTAAGAAATTAAACATAACATTTAAATACTTAAATTTTAAGTCAAGCATGCCATGCAATATTCTATTCTAAATTAATTTGTCATTCATTAAAAATATATATAATGAGTGTATTAAACCTTAAGAATTTAAAATGCAAGATTAAAACACTATTATACCATGCAAGAAGTAGTAATAATATTTGGTTAAGACAATTCAAAAATTGTAGTAAACCTCATTCAAATTTACCACTAAATGGTTTTATAGTGTATTCATTTCCTACTTTTAATCTCAATAATTATGGGTAATACATGCACCATAATTCTCTTTGAAGCTCCTCAACCCCTTTATGCTAGCAAATAACGTGAATCATAGAAAAAAAATGAGCAAAGAATCGGTAGCCAAGAAAGCTAGAAACAATTTGAATCAATTCAACTCCTTCACATGTAACTCCCATTTTAATGTATATTATGGTCCTTTAACACCACTTATAACATTTCCTCTTCCTCACCCACATATCCTACACTCATATGCTAGAAAAAAATCAGAAGGAAACAGCTGAGAAATCGTGAAAAACAACAGCAACAATAAACAAGAGAATAAGAAACAATTCAAACACCTTCAACTTCTTGACTTGTAACTCCCAAACTAAAGGCATATAATGGCACCTTTAACACCTATTATATTGTTCACCTTCATCACCTACATTCCCCACAACCTCACCTTCAAAAATTAGCAGAAAACAGCAGCATAGAATCGAGTGAAAGGCAGCAGGAATAAGAAAAGAGATTCAACTCCGTTCCGTCGCGTCGTATTGTCATATTGATTTGTTTTTGTCAAAACAAATTCCAGGCATGTATATATGGTTTCTTTTCTCTTCAATCAAGTCCTATATATATTTTAAAACATTACATACTCAGGATTTATGAGGCGAAAACGAAATTTGGACAGCAAGTATTCGAAAAATCTGTACAGCACCTCGGCTTTAGATTGTACTTCACAGTTGCTGTATTTTGTTGGTTTCAGGAGTTGTTTCGTTTCGAGGCACCCAAGGCTGCATATAGGCATGATTTAGAGTGTGTTAGGGTGTTGTGTGTCCATGGGTTTCAGTTCATACAATAAAAAAACGAAGGAATGACAGCAATATTTTCCATAGCTGCAGAAATATGTCACAGTTTTGTTTCTTGGATGATTAGGGTGTGTGTTCTGATCATGGCTGTCCAAGGGACTGTAGCCATGGTTAGAACCCTTCCTTATAATGTCTAGGACGTGACCACATCATCTTTTCAAAGCTTGTTTCATGGATCCCTCAAATTTTTACCGCAACTTGACAAGTGCTCTTCAGTTTTAAAAATCTGATTTTTGGTGCGAGTATATTTCGGTTTTGAGAGGTTGGATGAATTGTTGTTGGCTCCTAGCCCGTAGCCATGGTTCATACAACACTCCATCATGTCTAGATTGAGTCATGGTCAATCAAATGATCACTAGAACGACACAAGACAATAGAACAATTCAACACATCTCACTGCACAGAATTTTGTGTCCTCGGTAGAAGCTTGGTAATGTCCTGAGTTTTTGCTTGGGTTGTGGTTGGCTTTTAGCCCTTCGCCATGGTCTAAGCCATGCCTTAGGATGTTGGTAAGAGTCTCTGGTTGATGGTTCAAGCCAAGGGCCATTAATTTCAGTGTTTACTTCACATATACACAAACTGCCACTGCTGCATTTTGACAGCAACTATGAGTTCGGTTCATGAGGTTGGTTTGAGTTATTGGTTGGCTTTTAGCCCATGGCCTTGGCCTGGACACTACTTTACTGAGTTAGGAAAGTCGTGTTTTTGGCCGTTTGCGATTTGGTCGAGTTTACAGGTCGTACGAGAATTTACGGTGAAAGGTGCCAAAATGACTCTCGAAAGAGTGTTTTATGTTTTTGAGTTCCATTCATCTATTTTCATGTTTTACAGTCCTTGTGCATATTTTTCAGTATGTTTTGGGTATTTTTAATCATGGTTAAACATCGGTTTAATGTTGGTTCGGGTTGGTGCATGCCATGATTAAAAATCAAGTTGTTGGTCCGAATCGTCTCGTTTTTGGTTCAATTGTCAAGTTTTGGGCAAGTTAAGATTTGTTGCATGTGTCACATATTAGTAGTAAGTCGCAGCAAGCCTGGGAACGATCCAACTCATCCTGTAAAAATAAGGTTATAGTTATATTACGTGCATAAAAATATAAAATGTTTATTTTTGAGATATATGCGATATGTCTTGTGGCCACCTTACGCTTATGGGTTTGGAAGTCGGTAGGCACAACCGAGGACCTCTCCACCCGGTGACTTACGACCGGTTTATGATTATGTATGGGTACGAACATCCAGTCCAAGGGCTGTGATTGATCTCTACCGCCCAGTATACTGTGGTTTAGTCTGATCAGGCGCTTACGTTATGTTATGGGCCACTTGCTTAGAAACATTATCTCTACCAGAAAATTATGATATGACATGACAGAGCTCTATTGAGCAAAGCTTTTACGTATGATTTTCAGATATGCACGTAGTTATAATTATTCATGATACGATTTTCACCATGCGCTTTACGATACTATATTTTTACGTTGCATGCGATTTTATGATATATTTACTTGTTATTCACGATATATACATGTTGAGTCTTTAGACTCACTAGACTTGATTGTTGTATGTACTGATGAGGATGAGACGGAGGGCGTAGACCAGTGAGCGATCTTGTGGCAGCAGTAGTAAACCCGAGGACCTCATGTTTTAATTTATGCACCTTTTATTATTCAAACTCAGTTTTAATACGTTGGATTATTTTTAAATTATTGTTTGAAAACAATATTTGCTTCCGCTGTTATTTTAAAGTTAAAATTATTTACATGTTTATTTTATAAATTGGGCAAGTTATTTATTTATTTAGAAAATTTTTAATAATTCCGCAAAATTATGAATACGAAATACGACCATTTATGAATACGAAATACGGGCCTTTACACCATTACCATTTTTGGATTAAATTTTAGAAAGAGTGGCAGGTCATCCCTACTACTGTTTTCTTGATGGATATTCGGGTTATTATAATCAAATTCTCATTGCACTTGAAGATCAAGAAAAAACTACATTCACATGTCCTTTTGGAACATTTGCATTCAGAAGGATGCCATTTGGTTTATGCAATGCCCCCGCAACATTTCAAAGATGTATGTTAAGCATTTTTAGCGACATGGTTGAAAATTGTTTGGAGATTTTCATGGATGATTTAACTAGTTTTGGGAGTACATTTGATAATTGTCTTGAAAATTCAGAAAAAGTTTTAAAAAGATGTGAGGAAAAAGGTCTTATTTTAAATTGGGAAAAATGTCATTACATGATTAATTCTGGGATTGTTTTGGGACATATTGTGTCATCTCATGGAATTGAAGTTGATAAAGCAAAAGTTGATGTCATTGCCAATTTATCCCCTCGAAAAACCATTAAAGAAATTCGTTTATTTTTGGGACATGTTGGATTTTATAGGAGGTTTATAAAGGACTTTAGTTTAATCTCTAAACCCATTTGTAACCTCTTAACAAAAGACACTGTATTTGAGTGGACTCAAGAATGCCAAAATTCTTTTGATAAAATCATTCGACATTTAACATCAGCTCCTATCATGCAACCTCCTGATTGGTCTTTAACATTTGAAATCATGTGCGATGCGAGTGATTATGCAGTCGGTGCAGTATTGGGTCAAAGAAGAAACGGTAAGCCTTATGTGATATATTGTGCAAGTAGAACTTTAAATAATGCTCAAATGAATTATTTCACAACTGAAAAAGAACTAGTTGCTGTAATATTTGCATTAGATAAATTTCGCTCTTATTTGATTGGATCAACGACTATTGTGTTTACTGATCATTCTGCTATTAAATATTTGTTGACCAAACAAGATGCAAAGCCACGACTGATACGATGGATTTTGTTGCTCCAAGAATTTGACATTGTGATCAAAGATAAAAAAGGAACCGAGAATGTTGTAGCCGATAATTTATCGAGACTAGTAACAGGATCATCTTATGAAATGACACCAATTAACGATAATTTTCCTGATGAACATTTATTTTCAGTTACTACTACACCTTGGTTTGCTAACTTAGTAAATTTTCTTGTGACAGGAAAAATGCCACCGCAATGGAGTTCTCAAGATAAAAGAAAATTTTTGAATGAGGTAAAAAACTTTTATTGGGATGATCTGTATCTGTTAAAATATTGTCCGGATCAAATTTTTCGGCGTTGCATACCCGACAATGAGGTAACTAGTGTCATTAAATTTTGTCATTCAGAAGCATGCAGAGGACATTTTTCTTCAAAGAAAACTGCTGCAAAAATCTTGCAGTGTGGATTTTATTGGCACACTTTTTTTAAAGATACCCACGAAATCTGCAAGATCTGTGAAAATTGTCAAAAATTGGGTGCGATTTCAAAAAGAAACATGATGACTTTGAATCCTATCATTGAAATTGAAATCTTTGACTGTTGGGGAATTGATTTTATGGGACCTTTTCCACCTTCGTTTGGATACTTTTATATTTTAGTTGCAGTTGATTATGTTTCCAAATGGATAGAGGCAATTCCATGTCGAACAAATGATCATAAAATCATCATCAAATTTTTAAAAGAAAATATTTTTAGTAGATTTGGAATTCCTCGAGCCATGATAAGTGATGGGGGAACTCACTTTGTTAATAAACCATTTGCTTCGTTGATGAAAAAATATGGTATTACTCACAAATTAACTACTCCTTATCATCCTCAAACAAATGGACAAGTTGAATTAGATAATAGGGAGATAAAGCAAATTTTGGAAAAAACTGTTAACCCAAATAGAAAAGATTGGTCTCTGCGACTTAATGATGCACTTTGGGCATATCTAACAGCTTTTAAAACATCATTGAATATGTCTACCTATAGGTTGGTTTACGGAAAATATTGTCATTTGCATGTGGAATTGGAACATAAAGGTTATTGGGCGATCAAAACTTTTAATTCAAGCATGGATGATGCCAACAAATTGCGCAAATTGCAACTAACTGAACTCGATGAACTCAGAAATGACGCGTATGAGAATTTAAGGATTTATAAAGCAAAAATCAAATCATTTCATGATAAAACAATTCTTAGAAAATCTTTTGAGATTGGTAAAAAAGTTTTGCTTTATAATTCGCGACTTCACATATTCCCAGGAAAATTACGATCAAGATAGACAGGTCCATATGTTGTAAAACATTTGTATCCTTATGGAGCTGTGGACATTGAAAATCCTAAAAATGGTGATATTTTTAAAGTAAATGGACAAAGGATTAAACCATTTTTAGAAAATGAAATCTTTAAAGAAGAGTTTATTTCCCTTTCCGATCCTTGATTTTTTTTATTGCAATTAATTTTGTTTGTTTTATTTCAGGTTTCCTTAATATTTTTATTTTTCCTTTTAAATGGTGGATAACGGTACTCCGTGGCTCTCATAGTCGGTTTAATCAGTTTCCCACAATTGCTGATACAAAAAAAAAATCTTTTCTTTTCTTTTCAAAATGGATGAAATTCTCTCAAAAATTTGTAAATATTTTCCCTCTGTTTCTGAAAATGTTCTAAGAAAAATTTATGCAGGTAGGTGTGAAAGATTGAGATTGTTAATGCGAAAAAGAATTTCAGAAGATATTCGTCTTGTAATAGAAGCTAAGGTTTGATTAGGAGGAGAAGTTCAACAGTCATTACTCATTCGGTATATGCCTGGATTAGGAAAAAGTACTTATGCGAAAAAACGAAGGGCCAAAAGTTTAGGGGTTTGTCATAAATGTGCAAGATGGACTTGTGACAAACGATGCAGATCTTTGGGATATGTTTCCAATAACAGAGAAGATAAAATTTGTTTCATTAAGAATGAGCTGAGTAAGGAGTCTTTAGATAACATCTTATTGACTCTTGACACGCATTCTAGTGGACACATGCATAATGAACTTCTCCGTTTATGGAAACAATTCCAAGACGAGCGTCATTTTAATAGTCTTGGGAATCCGACTAAAAAAGACCCTGTTTGCCAATTTATAATAAAATTGGATGGGAAGCATATCCTCGACTCATAGAAGGCGTTGAAGCCGTTTCTGGACGTAAAATCAGAGGAAAATTGTGAGCCACAATCACACTACTGTTTAAATGCATGTGTGTTAGTATTGTTTTTACTGTTTATTCTGTTTACAACTGTGACCCATATTTTTGTCATGATAACATATAACCCCTATAAAATCTCTCATCTTTATTTCTATTTTCGCAGACCAAAAAGAAAGTAAAAACATGGCTGGATCCTCTGCACAAACATTGAAAAATATTTGTGTATTTTGTGGGTCGATTTCTGGAAAAACTGAAGTGTTTGTAGAAGAAGCAAATAATCTTGGAAAGATATTGACTGAGAGAAAAATTCACTTGGTATATGGGGGAGGTAATATTGGGTTAATGGGATCTGTTTCAACATCTGCACATCTTGGAGGTAGTCAGGTTTTGGGTATTATTCCTACAGCTTTAGCTGAAGGAAATATTACATGTGTTATGATTGGGGATGAATTAAAAGTTTCTTCAATGTATGAAAGAATCACCAAAATGATTGAAAATTCTGATGCTTTTATCGCATTACCAGGTGGTTTTGGTACATTAGAAGAATTTTTTCACACTGTTTCTTGGGCACAACTTAATATCCATAATAAACCTGTGGGCTTGTTGAATATCAATAATTATTATGACAGTTTGTTGACATTTCTTGATAAAGATGTGGAACAGAATTTCATTTCAGAAAATTCACGAAGGATGCTCATCTCTGCTTCGACTGCCGACCAATTAATTGATGATTTGAAAGCTTTTGTTCATAAACCTGATCCGATGATAGCAAAGATCAATTGGTCGCAATCAAGCAGTAAGAAAAGAAAGTTGGATCATTGATTCAAAAGTCGTGGATTGGTTTGCGTTTGTTTCAGTTTGTTATCTTCAATAAAATTCAAGGTGATATCTCTTTCATTATGTACTATTTATTATTAGTTATTTTGACATTAGGGACAATGTCATATTTTGTTTGGGGGCTAAACAAATTTATAAAAAAAAATAATAAAAAATTTCTAAATTTTTTTTAAAAAAATATATATTAAAAATATATATATTATTTTAAAATAAAATCATGTTTATTGTTTGTATCTTAGTAATTTTTTTAAAAATATCATACATTATATGTTTGAAGAACATGTACTAATCTATCTAAGGATGTTTTAATTTTTATTTGAAAAAAAAAAGTCAATTTTTATATTCTGATCATTATAAAAATATGATTTATGAAATCTTTTTGAGTGATTAACCATTGTGATAAGATCAGTTATTAAAGAATATGGCCCAAGATATAACTTATAAGAGTGCTTAAAATTTTAAACTCACACATATTTTGTGAGTGAGTGGAGAGGATTGAGAAAACAACTTTCGAGCCTTTATTGATCATAAGAGAGGCTATCTATTGTTTAGATCTCTAGTTCTTATTTTGAAAAATAAAATTGATATTTCTTGAAAAAAAAAAGAGAAATGTTGACGATCTTTGTTATTTCAAAGTTATATGTTACGACTCATTTATCTCTCTTAAAAAAAAGAGAAAGAAAGAAAGAAGGAAAAAAAATAGAAAGAGATAAATATATTGTAAAATTATATAAATATGTGGTCAATGAGCATAAACTTTGTCTGATTCTATGATGTTACGAAATAAAAGAAAAACAAATCTCAAAAGAAGACCAGGAAAAAAATATATATAAAATAAGAATAACTAGATTTTGAATCAATAGATTTCCTATCTTTTGATTAATCTGGCTCGTTTGTCTGTCTGCATTCTGTAAACAATTTTCCTGAGCATTTATCTGTATTCTAACTCCATGAGAGAAATCGTTCCCCTGTATTGAAACATTTATTAACCTGTGAGGATATGGAGTTGAGACTCTTATTAGGAATTTCTAAAGGCCATGTACATTTAATTACCTAAAAATAAGCTTTGAATTGATCACCTCAGATTATTTCATAAATTATAATTATAATGATCTTGATATAACTATGACAGTTTTCAAATTTAATTTAAACACTTGGATAGTTTCGATTACATTTCTATTTAAATTAATCAATATGTTTTGTATTGCTATTAACGCTTAAATTGCTAGGGACTAGCAATAAGCTGGTTGGGGGGTGTGATAAACATAAAAATTATACATTAAATAAATGTTTTATAATATAAATTAATAGTTTTTGTTTTATTAAATGTTTAAATATTATATGTTTTATAATAAATTGTATAAAAAATAAGTTGTTGTGTAATTATAAGTTTTTAATATTTTTACAGGTTCGATAAAACAAGAATAAACTTGGCGTTGCAAATGGGATTAAGATAGTTCTTGGACCTGTAGAAAGTTGATGATAATATCTACAATATTGGTGACAAGCATGAGATAAAAATCTTCTCATAATTGGGATCAAATTAAGCAACAAATAAAGTTATCGAAGGAGTGGCAGTTTTACCATGCTCTAGTATTTTGACCATATCTCTCAAACTACTTGGTCAAATGGTTAAAATAAAATACCACAATCCAAACAACTCAATTATCCACATGTTTTATTTTATGTGGAGAAGAAAATTCGGATGAGAATATTTTCAAAAGTGATGTGTAATATGATATAATTTCTTGGAACACCAATGAAGACTTTTGTGTAAAAAAAAATATTTTATTTGTGGTTGTCTCCCCAAATTTGGCTATAAATAGGGGTGCATTGTAATGAATTGAGATATCCCTCATTCTATGAACAAATCTTTGAGTTCATAATATTTCTCTCTTTATTTTTCCTTTATTTCATCATTTAAAAATAATTAGCATGTTAATTTCATATTCAAAGTTTTATACTTTGAATAATGAGTAGCTAACTTCCCAAGGTTGAGATGAAAAGGTGAAGCTCTTGGTATGATAATAAGGTTATTAAAAGGTAATAATCTATGTTTTATATTATTTAATCATTATTTATTGTTTATGTTATATTTATTTCTTTAAGCATTTTTATACCCTACTTATAAGTGGGAGTTTTGATTTATTGTTGCTATATGTTACACTAAATTCTTGGTACCATTTAAATGTTTGTTTGGTTTTACCAACCATTTAAAGTGGATGCCTTGATTTATTATATATCAATATATCATATTATTAATTTCTTGGTACCATTTAAATGTTAGTTTGGTTTTACCAACCATTTAAAGTGGGAACCTTGATTTAGTGTTTACAAATATATATAGCACAATAAATACTTGACAACATTTATAAGTTTTGNAACAACTATAATCTCTCAAAAATCACTCAAAAGCATAAATAAAAAGTCGTAAAAATCTTTAACATAAATCATAATCATAAATGCGGAAAGCTAGAAGCACTGGTCCTCGGATCGTGTGCACCTTAAGTTCAATCAGGTCAACCATCAAGACCTCCCATAACATTAATATCATAAACACCTGCATCAATCACACCTAGTGAGTCTAAAGACTCAACACACCATAATCTTGATAACAAGTAATACGTATAAAATCACATGAAATAGTGAAAAGTACTTGTACTTAAAATATCGTTTTCATGAAGATGCATAAACTTTAAAAATAAATATTTCATAAACATTTTCATGATGCACAACTTTTAAATAAAAACATTTTCATAATGATGCTTCAACTTTAAACATAAATATTTTCATGACATGCATAGCGTAAACATTGACTTTTCCTTTTTCCTCATTCCATAACATAAATCCTTTTATCATGATCATAAACATTTTTCCTTTTCCTTTTCTTTTGTTGAATTCAGATCATTAATTGTGACTTTCCTCAATCCTCAAAAAGTCGACGGATCCATCTACACGTAACCACAGTATTGGGCGGCGGGAGACACCAGCAACACTCTCACCGGTCAACTGGGCCCTGGCCTATCCTCATCGAATGGAAATACGATCGTCGGGCTCCCTCTGGAGCCTTTTCTCATAAATGGGCTCTCTCTGGGCCTTCTCCCCTCACGACATTCCCACTCTTATCCTCATATCTTCATATCCGTGTCAATGGAAATACGATCGTCGGGCTCCCACTAGGACCATAACCCTCACGATATCTTTAACATAACATCATTATAGTCACAATTACTACACTTCCTTCAACGTTTTACATTTTTATCACTTTATAAAAAAAATCAAGCATAACATATAATTTTTGTTTTGAAACCAAGCATGCAACACGTCTTTTAAATGTCAACCTTTAATCATAAAATGCATGGACATTTAATAATCATAAATTTAACATGTAATAATTCATAAATATTGAAATAATCATAATAGCATGTAAAACAGCTTTCAGAGCACTGCCATGACGATTACTAATTTTTAGATGTAAAAAGATCGTTTGACCCTTGGACGTATAATTTTACGTTTATGGCCTTTTCTTAATTTCTTTGGCTCTAACATGTCCCAAATAATTATTTAAGACTACACGAATTTTCTCATATTTTTATTTAGCTTAAATCGATGACTTTTAAATTAATCTTTAAACATAACGTATTAACGCGTTTTAATCCCGAATTAAACCAAAACTTAATATAAAATTCCCAAATTTAAAACTTAGGCTTTTAATAATTATTTGAGCTTAAATATAATTTTCCATAATTTTATAAAGCCTAAAACTAGGGTTTTAAATTAATTCGTTAATTAGCGTTTCGTGCGGCGATTAAATCCCGGATAAATCCAAAACTCGTTATTTTGATTCCAAATTTGAAACATAACATTTTTATTATTTATTCTACTCTTCCAAGTCATGATCCACACCCGTGGAACCATGGATTCAATTTTTGCCTTTTAATTTTCGTTTTTGACACCTTATAGAGCCACTCGAGCCATCTCCTAATTTACTCGAGCCACGCCCAAGCCACCTTGAGCCAAAACCTAGACAACCCATTTAGGGACCCTCTTGACCAAGCCCAGCCCAAATAACCAGCCTTGGACCGCTCGAAACCTCCAAGAACTTGACCCAAAATCTGCGCAAGTGTGTGTGAGGTATTCTATTTGCACTAGGACTCTTAGCAAGCCTAGGGCTCTTCCAGCAGAGCCACGACCAAACCACCATGACCCTAACTGAACTTGGACCACGCCCAGCCCCAGCCAAGACCAGCGCAACCCCTGGACCCCAAGTACGAAGCTTCTGAATCAGAATAAGTCACGCTCGTAACCCCCCATGCTCCCTCACGGTTCAATTTTTTTTCCTCATGCCAGCAGCAACCCAGCCGCACCAGCACCTAGCCTGACCCCTGCTCATGACCCTTGGACCCTGATGGACCTCCTAGCTTGCCCTTAGCCCCGCTGTAGCGAGCCCCTCCCCTTGGCTGCCCCTTACCTGCTCGCGCGAGGAGACCCTACTGCATGGGACTCCTCCAAAGCTGCGCTCCAGGAGTCCTAGCCATGCTCGGACCTTTCCTGACCCTGAACCTGACCCACGTCCAGCACGAGCCCTCCTCGATACCTTGTCGTGCCTCTACGCCCCATGAATAAGAACGAGTCCCTTGAACCCAACAAGCACACAAACCACTCACGGTTCTTTGTTCTGTTAAATTCCTACGGTTCCATCTTTATTTTACCCATGCTTGCAGCATTTTGTGGGTGATTAGGACTCTTTAAAATTGTGTAAAACATACCCCTAACCCTTCCTAATCATGGCAGCACCTTAGATACAAGAATTTCATGAATTTTGGATCAAATTACATGTTTTTAAAACCATATAATATGCATATACGAAAATAATAAGGTGCGTGGCTTGTTTTCTTGCAAAACAATTTTAAATAATTACTATGGTGTGAAAGATGAGAAAAGAAAGAAATATGGCGTGCCTTTGCGTTTTAAACGCACGATTTAACTTTGACAAATTGACGAACGATGTCATGAAGACGATGGCTTGAAGATCCCTTGATAGATTGATGCTTTTCCCTTCAATATTATGTGAGTGTCGTGAATTGTACAATAAGAGAGAGTTTGAAGTGAAAAGGGGTGGTGGGCGTGGGGTTCATGAGATTATGGGGTAGGTTTTAGTTTAAATATTGCTCAAAGCTTTAATTAAACTCTAATTGCTAGCTTAGGTCCATTAACCATGTTAATTATGTCCATTTAGCCCATTAGTGTTTAATTAAAAATATTAAAATAATTTTGCTTAAATAAATTTGTGAATTTATTAGTTGGGTTACCAAAACGTAGTATTTTTTGTTGAAAAACCAACACCGATAAAATTTACGTCCCGGCGTATAAAATTACCTCAAAACCCCATATTTTCAAAAATAAGAAAAAGCATCGCCCTTATTTTAAATAATTAAAAACAATTTTTTAATAAAAATATCTTCCATTTTCAGCCCCCGGTCTCCGTTCGTCGATCGCAACTCGAATAACCTTTTAAAAATATATTTTAATGCAACCATGTAGAAAATGTATTTTAAACATGCAAATGTGCACAACATAATTAATTTATGCAATTAAAACAAGAAATTAAAATACAAGAGAAATTAATAACTTGCGTGCATGTGGTTCGCGTGGACCTTTAAATTTTCGGGGCGCTACAATCTTCCCCCCTTAAATTGAATTTTGTCCTCGAAATTTGCTTATCCTTAATAACCCAAAGTTTAGATTCAGTTCTAGTATCCCAAAAATACACGTTTCCGCTGCGCTTCTCTGATCAAACTTAAGTTCTAGAATGTCCTTACGTCTCCTTGATCCCAATTAATTTTACCTTGTAAATCCTTAATTTCAAATCGCAACTTGAAAAGACCCAAATGACTTAGTGCTATTTCTATTATAACCTCGAATTTCAATTTTTCTTACAATTCCTAATATTAAAAGATCGATGACCATACTTATCGTATATTACTTTCCTTATTTTATACCCAAAATATTAATGAATTTATCAATTTCAATCCTAAAATTCCCAAACGCATCCGCTAACGCTTAGATTTCCAAGCCTAATATTGATTCATCCTTAAAACCTTTGATTTAAAATTCATTATAACCTTATAACCCAGATATCCCGATGTTTTAAATATTTTTAAAAGTCTAAATCATCGAAAATTCTTATCATTTAACACATTCAATTATCACTTATTGCTAAATTAGTCCCAAAATTCCGTAATAATTGCAAAACTAATTCTAAATTTCCTCCAAACTTTTCATAATTGGTCCTTAATTTCAAAATTCCTACAGTTAACCCATAAATTCTTTGCATTCTTAATTTCCTTCTACAGGTTTCCCATAACATAATTTTCAAAAATTTAAACTTATTTACCCAAAAATCAATTCCTATAACCAATCTTACCTTTCGTCAAAATTAAAATCCCAATTTATACATTTTTATACACCCAAAGTCGTTGCAAATCCTCGAATCATTATTACTTATGAGTAATTCCAAAAATTAATTCAACTAACAACCACGAATCATAAATATTTTCTTAGAAAATCTACGTGTCCCAAAGAAATTCATAATATTCATGATTAACTTATGACCCAAAAAGTAGAATGTCAATACTAAAACCCAAAAATCAACATAGTCCAATTCCACCACGAAGCCAACATGAAATCAAATAATTTCTTATTTCATATCGCATCACGTATAAAAATTTTAAAGCATATAAAACATATATCCTCATAGAACTATTAAACATATGACGTAAACATATAATTCATATAGTCTTGCAGGTAGCATCATAAAATCACATAAAGTAATTAAACTTACAAGTTTGAGGCTTGATGACTGATCTTTCCGACACTGATGGTGGCACAACCCTTTACAGAACCATTGCTCTGATACCAACTGAAACGTCTTATATTCGTTTCTTTAAATCGTACTAGAAAATTTTTTTTTCCAGACCTCACCAAATCGGCCGAGATGCATAATCACATGCATAAAATATTTTGAAACCATTTTAAAATAAAACAATCAACTATATATTTGAGAAGTACAGGCCATACTATAATCTCCCAAAAATCACTCAAAAGCATAAATAAAAAGTCGTAAAAATCTTTAACATAAATCATAATCATAAATGCGGAAAGCTAGAAGCGATGGTCCTCGGGTCGTGTGCAACTTAAGTCCAGTCAGGTCAACCATCAAGACCTCCCATAACATTAATATCATAAACACATGCATCAATCACACCTAGTGAGTCTAAAGACTCAACACACCATAATCTTGATAACAAGTAATACGTATAAAATCACATGCAACAGTGAAAAGTACTTGTACTTAAAATATCGTTTTCATGAAGATGCATAAACTTTAAACATAAATATTTCATAAACATTTTCATGATGCATAACTTTTAAATAAAAACATTTTCATAATGATGTATAAACTTTAAACATAAACATTTTCATGACATGCATAGCGTAAACCTTGACTTTTCCTTTTTTTCTCATTCCATAACATAAATCATTTTATCATGATCATAAACATTTTTCCTTTTCCTTTTCCTTTGTTGAATTCAGATCGTCAATTGTGACTTTCCTCAATCCTCAAAAATTCGATGGATCCATCTACATGTAACCATAGTACTGGGCGGCGGAGGACACCAGCAACACTCTCACCGGTCAACTGGGCCCTAGCCTATCCTCATTGAATGGAAATACGATCGTCGTGGCTCCCTCTGGAGCCTTTTCTCATAAATGGGCTCTCTCTGGACCTTCTCCCCTCACGACATTCCCACTCTTATCCTCATATCTTCATATCCGTGTCAATCGAAATACGATCGTCGGGCTCCCACTAGGACCATAACCCTCACGATATCTTTAACATAACATCATTATAGTCACAATTACTTCACTTCCTTCAACGTTTTACATTTTTATCACTTTATAAAAAAAAATCATGCATAACATATAATTTTTGTTTTGAAACCAAGCATGCAACACGTCTTTTAAATGTCAACCTTTAATCATAAAATCCATGGACATTTAATAATCATAAATTTAACATGTAATAATTCATAAACATTTGAAATAATCATAATAGCATGTAAAACAGCTTTCAGAGCACTGCCATGACGATTACTAATTTTTAGGTGTAAAAAGACCGTTTTACCCTTGGACGTATAATTTATGTTTATGACCTTTTCTTAATTTCTTTGACTCTAACATGTCCCAAATAATTATTTAAGCCTACATGAAATTTCTCATTTTTTTATTTAGCTTAAATCGATGACTTTTAAATTAATCTTTAAACATAACGTATTAAAGCGTTTTAATCCCGAATTAAACCAAAACTTAATATAAAATTCTCAAATTTAAAACTTAGACTTTTAATAATTATTTGAGCTATATAATTTTCCATAATTTTATAAAGCTTAAAACAAGGCTTTTCAATCAATTCATTAATTAGCGTTTCGTGCGGCGATTAAATTCGGATAAATCCAAATGTTATTTTGATCCCAAATTTTCAACATAACATTTTTATTATTTATTCTACCCTTCTAAGTCATGCGCCACACCCGTGGACCCATGGATTCAATTTTTGCCTTTTAATTTTTGTTTTTGATACCTTATCGAAACACCCGAGCCATCTATTAAATTACTCGAGCCACGCCGGAGCCACCTTGAGCCAAAACCTAGCCAACCCATCTAGAGACCCTCTTGAGCAAGCCCAGCCCAAATAACCAGACTTGGCCCGCTCAAAACCTCCTGGAACCTAACCCAAAATCTGCGCAAGTGTGTGTGAGGTGTTCTAGTTGCACTAGGACTCCTAGCTAGCACAGGGCTCTTCCAGCCAAGCCACCACCGAACCACCATGACCCTAACTGACCCTGGACAACGCCCCGCCCCAGCCCAGACCAGCCCAACCCATGGACCCCAAGTACGAAGCTTTTGAATCAGAATAAGTCATGCTCGTCACCCCCCATGCTCACTCACAGTTCCATCTTTTACCTCACGCCAGCAGTGACCCAGCCGCACCAGCACCTAGCCCAACCCTTGCCCATGATCCTTGGACCCTGATGGACCTAATAGCTTGCCCTTAGCCCCACTGCAGCGAGCCCCTCCCCTTGGCTGCCCCTTACCTGATCGCGCGAGGAGTCCCTACTGCATGGGACTCCTTTAAAGCTACACTCCAGGCTAGGACCCTTCCTGACCCTGACCCATGTCCAGCACAAGCTCTCCTTGAGACCTGGTCGCACCCCTATGCCTCATTCATAAGAACGAGTCCCTTGAACCCAACAAGCACAGAAACCACTCACGATTTTTTGTTCTGTTAAATTCCTTTGGTTCCATCTTTATTCTACCCATGCTTGCAGCATTTTGGGGGTGATTAGGACTCTTTAAACCTGTGTAAAACATACCTCAAACCCTTCTTAATCATGGCAGCACCTTAGATACATGAATTTCATGAATTTTGGATCAAATTACATGTTTTTAAAACCATATAATATGCATATACGAAAATAATAAGGTGTGTGCCTTATTTTCATGAAAACCAATTTTAAATAATTACTATGGTGTGAAAGATGAGAAAAAAGAAGAAACATGGCGTGCCTTTGTGTTTTAAACGCACGATTTAACGTTGACGAATTGACGAAAGATGGCACGAAGACGATGGCTTGAAGATCCCTTGAAAAATTGATGCTTTTCCCTTCAATATTATGTGAGTGCCGTGAATTGTACAATAAGAGAGAGTTTGAAGTGAAAAAGGGTGGTGGGCGTGGGGTTCATGAGATTATGGGGTAGGTTTTAGTTTAAATATTGCTCAAAACTTTAATTAAACACTAATTGCTAGCTTAGGCCCATTAACCATGTTAATTAGGTCCATTTAGCCCATTAGTGTTTAATTAAAAATATTAAAATAATTTTGCTTAAATATGTTTGTGAATTTATTAATCAGGTTGCCAAAACGTTAGTATTTTTTGTCGAAAAACTAACACCGATAAAATTTATGTCCTCGACATATAAAATCACCTCGAAACCTCATGTTTTCAAAAATAAGAAAAAGCATCACCCTTATTTTAAATAATTAAAAACAATTGTTTAATAAAAATATTTTCTATTTTTCAACTCTCGTTCTCCGTTCCTCGATCGCAACTCGAATAACCTTTTAAAAATACATTTTAATGCAACCATGTAGAAAATATATTTTCAACATACAAATGTGCACAACATAATTAATTTATGCAATTAAAACAAGTAATTAAAATACAAGAGAAATTAATAACTTGCGTTCATGTAGTTCGCGTGGACCTTTAAATTTTCGGGGCGTTACATAGTGAGTCTAAAGACTCAACACACCATAATCTTGATAACAAGTAATAAATATACAGATCACATGCAACAGTGAAAAATAATTGTACTTTCAAATATCGTTTTCATGAAGATGCATAAACTCTAAACAAAAACATTTTTCAGAAACTTTTCATGATGCATAAACTTTAAATGAAAACATTTTCATAATGATGCATCAACTTTAAACATAAATATTTTCACATAAACATAAACATGTTAATATTCATTTTCATATTCATATTAATATATTCGTATCATCATATTCAGATTCATATTTGTGTTTGTTGAATTCAGATCGTGATTGTGACTCGTATTCTTAAACGTATTGGGCGATGGATCCATCTACATGTAACCACAGTACTGGGCGGCGAGGACACCAGCAACACTCTCACTGGTCAACTAGGCCTAACATATCCTCATATGGAAACACGATCGTTGGGGCTCCCTCGGGGGCCTTCTCTCATAGACAGGCTCCTTATGGGGCTTTTTCCCACGCATGGGCTCCTTCTGGGGCCTTCTCCAGAAAAAAGGCTCCCTCTGAGCCTTTTCCCCTCACGTTATCCCAAAGCATATCATCATATTCGTATTCGTATCCGTATCCAAGGAAATACGATCGTCGGGCTCCTACTGGGACCATAACCCTCACGATATCTCCAACATATTTAGTCACAATCCCTTCACGTCCTTCAACATTTCGTATTTCCATCACTTAATAAAACATGCATAATAATATTGTTTTATTTTGAAACCAAGCATGCAACATATCTTTTAAATGCCAATGCTAACTATAAAAATCCGTAAACATTTAAAGTAAACGTTTTAACATATAAAAATCATAAAAAGTCATAAACGTTTTAAAATAAATATTTTAACATCATAAAAATTTAAAATTAACATTTAAATAATAAAATTGAAAATAAATATTTTAACATAAAAATCCATGAACATAAAATTCCATAAACCTTTAAAATTGACATATTAACATACAAAAATTCATAAATATCCATAATCATTGAACATAATCATATTAGCATATAAAACAGCATTCAGGACACTGCCATGACGTTTACTAATTTTAGGTGTAAAATGACCGTTTTACCCCTGGACGTAAAATTTCATGTTTTTGACTTTTCCTTAATTTCATTGACTCTAGCATGTCCCAAATAATTATTTAAGCCTACACGAATTTTGTCATATTTTTATTTAGCTTAAATCGATGACTTTAAAATTAATCTTTCCAACTTCTGTGCTTATGGCGAACCTCACGCCCAAGTCTCCTAGCCAAACCTGGACCCTTCCAACCGAGCCACCACCGATCCCACACGACCCTCACCATCCCTGGACCACACCCAGATCCAACCCAAGCCTGGCCCAGTCCATGACCATGCGCACAGACCACCTGAAGCCATAGCAGTCTGCGCGCTACCCTTTTTCTCTCACGGTTCCATCTTTCCCTCGAGCCAGCAGTGACCCAAGCCTCTCCAGCCCCTGCCCCAACCCTTGACCATCTCCCTTAGACCCTATAGGACCCACCTGGCTCGAGGGAAAGTCCCACCTCACGTGGACTCTTCCCCAGCCAGTTTCTGCGCGTGGCATGGGGGAGAGTCCCACCTCACGTGGACTCTTCCCCAGCCCATGGCTCGAGCCCTAGCCCTCATGGGACACTTCCTAGGACTTAACCACAACCCTAGCCAAGCCCCAACTAGACCTTGCCGAGCCCATCCCCCCATGCACAGTAACCAACCCTCATGAACCAAGCCATGCATGAAGTGCTCTTCAAAAATCCCACAGTTCTTTCCTGTTTGTATCCTACGGTTCCAGCATAAATTCCCTTCAATTCTTATTATGTTTTGTCCATAATTTACCATATTTTATCATGTATTGGCAGCGTGTCTAATGGTTTCAAAAACGATTTCAAAACAAGCGTAAAATCGATAAAACTTTGAAAATACGTAACGTACTGTAAAATAATCGAACAACATTGTTTTTCATACATAACACAATTAAATAAATACTATGGTGTGATGGATGAGTAAAAGAAGAATTATGACGTGCCTTTGCGTTTTAAACGCACGATTAACCGTTGACGATTGCGAAGAACGGTGACACGATCGACCTTGGCTTTGAAACCTTGAAGAACTTGATACTTTTTCCTTTGATATTTGTGTGTGTGCCATGAGTTGGTGTGCAAGGGAGAGTTTTGATTTGTTGGGGAAAGTGGGCGTGTGATATGAGGAGTGTTTAGGGCCAATTTACATATTAAATAGTTAATAAAAATACTAATCAAGCTTAGGTCCATTAAGTAAGTAAATTAGGCCCATTAGTGCCTAATTAGAATATTAAAAATAATTTTGTTTATTTAAGTTTGTGAATTTATTAGCCGGGTTGCCCACAAGTTTGTATTTTTGTTGAAAAACCAACACCGATAAAAATTACGTGTCGGCGTATAAAATCACATCAAAACTGCTTATTTTCAAAAATAAGAAAAAGCATCGTTCATATTTTAAATAATTAAAAACAGTTATTTAATAATAATATTTTCTATTTTTCAGCCTTCGATCTCCGTTCCTCGATCGCAACTCGAATAACCTTTAAAAATACGTTTTAATGCAACCATGTGGAAATGTATATTTTAAACATGCAAATATGCACAACATATTTAACCCATGCAATTAAAACATTTAATTAAAATACAAAGGAATTTAATAATTTAAATGCATGTGGTTTACGTAGACCTTTAATTTTCGGGGCGTTACAGTTCTTATGCTAAATGACCGAGTTATAGTCTATGCGTCGAGACAGTTGAAAGTTCACGAGAAAAACTACCATACTCACGATCTTGAGCTTGCTGAGGTAGATTTTGCATTGAAATTTGGAGACATTACTTGTATGGAGAGAAGTGCAAGATATTAACGATCATAAAAGTTCGAAGTACTTCTTCACCCAAAAGGAATTGAATATGTGACAGCGAAGATGGCTTGAATTAGTGAAAGACTACGACTATGAGATTAGATATCATCCGAAGAAAGCTAATGTTGTGGCAGACACATTGAGTCGAGAAGCAGCAGTTATCACTCATTTATCACTTCAAAGACCGTTGCAATACGAGATACAACAGTTTAAGCTTACAGTATATGCTAGGGGCGAGGACCCTAATCTTGTCACTTTGTCAGTACAGTTGACTTTGAGAGATAGAATCCGTGAGGGACTGTCTACTGATGAGCAATTGCATAAATGGAGAGCAAGGTATGAAGCCAAGGGCCGAAAGTTATATTCAGAAGTGGATGGTATAGTTCGTTATCGAGATAGTTTATGGGTTCCTAGTGACGACCCTTTGAGGGAGATCATTATGAAAGAAGCTCATGACACACCATATTCCATTCATCCGGGAAGCACAAAAATGTACAAAGATTTGCAGTTTTTATATTGGTGGCCAGGCATGAAGAGAGATATCCTGCGATTTGTATCTGAGTATTTGACTTTTCAGCAAGTAAAAGCAGAGCATCATAGGCCAGCGGGAAAGCTTAAGCCACTTTCTATTCTCGAGTGGAAATGAGAAAATATTACGATGGACTTTGTTGTGGGATTGTCGAGGACTATTAAAGGATTTAATGTCATATGGGTGAGAGTGGATCGTCTTACAAAATCAGCACATTTTCTAATTATTAAGACGACATTCACCATGACACAGTTTGCAGATTTGTATATACGAGAGATAGTTCGTCTACATGGGATTCCTGTATCTATTGTTTCTAACAAAGATCCGAGATTTACGTCATCTTTCTGGAAAAGTTTGCATACAGCAATGTGGACCAAGTTATTATTCAGTACAGCATTCCATTCTCAAACCGATGGTCAGTCCGAAAGAGTTATTCAAATTTCCAAAGATCTATTGAGAGCTTGTGTGATCGTTTTCCAAGGAAATTGAGAACCGAAATTGCCTCTAGTGGAGTTCACCTACAATAATAGCTTTCAATCATCTATTGGGATGGCTCTTTCAAGGCACTTTATGGAAAGAAATGTAGATCTCCTATTCATTGGGACGAGGTTGGTGAAAGAAGACTAGAGATTTGTCCGGATTTTATAGAAGAGACTGCCGAGCTAGAAGTCAAAATTCGAGATTGAATGAACACTGCACAAAGTCGACGTAAAAGTTATGCCGACAAGAGACGAAGGGACTTAGAATTTACCGTGGGAGACCACGTATTTGTGAAAATAGCACCTATGAAGGGTGTTATGCGTTTTGGCCAAAAAGGCAAGCTTAGTCCAAGATTTATAGGTCCGTTTGAGATTTTGGAGAGGATTGGAACACTAGCCTATAGAGTGGCATTGCCACCAATGCTTTCTGGAGTTCACAATATGTTTCATATCTCGATGCTATGAAAGTACATGTCGAACCCATCACATGTACTAAATCATGAACCTCTTCAATTAACTCCATATATGACTTATGAAGAAAGACCTGTCCAAATCTTGGGAAGGCAAGAAATAAGAATCCGAAACAAAGTCATTCCAATGGTCAAGGTCAAGTGGCTGAATCACTCGGAAGAAGAAGCTACTTGGAAAACCGAGAGGGACTTGAGGAGTCGCTACCCGGAGCTATTTGGTAGGTTCTAATTTCGATGATGAAATTTTATTTAGGGGGGGAAGGAATTGTAAGGTCCAAAAATTAATACGACGTAATCCAATTGCATGCGAATCTAGGGAATATGGAAAATAGTTAATTAATTGATTTTAATTGCTAAATTGATTATGAGTTAAGTTTATATGATGTTTTAGTAGTTTTCTACTTATATGCATTAAAACGTATTTCTAAGGATTATTCGAGTTGCGATCGAGTAACGGAGACCGAGGGCTAAAAAATGGAAAATGTTTTTATTAAATAATTGTTTTTAATTTTTTAAAATATGATTGATGCCTTTTATTATTTTTGAAAATAAAGAGTTTTGAGGTGATTTTATGCGCTGGGATGTAATTTTTATCGGTGTTGGTTTTACAATAAAAATACGTACGTTTTGATCACTCGACTAATAATTTCACAAACTTTTCTAAACAAAATAATTTCTAAATGCATTAAATTGCATTTTAATTACTATTTAAAGTGCAATTCACCCCACCATTTGAAACATAACTCACGTTCCTCTACCCTAGCCGCATACAAGACTCCCTTGCACTTGAAATTCACGGCACACACCATCAATAACAAGAGAAAGCTTCGAATTTTATCAAGGTCTTCACGCCATCGATCCCTCGTCGTCGTTCTTCAATTCGTCAACGTTTAACATTCGTTTTTAGGCACGTCATATTCTTCTCTTTACTCATCCATCACACCATAGTAGTTATTTGATTATATTTTGTATGGAAAAAAAGTCACACATCTTTTTATTTTCGTAATTATGCATATACATGTGTTAAACTCTTGATTTTTTTTATCCAAAAACATGTTTATTATGTTCTTAAGGGGCTGCTATGATTAGGATATGATCAAGGGTGTCTCACACGATTACTAGAGTCCTAGAACACACATGAATCACGCTGTACACGTACATGAACAAAGCTGGAACCACCGCGTGTGTTTTGAAGTCAAGGGCTCGGGTTAAGTTGTTTCCATGCATGGATTGGCACGGATGGGACCAAGGCTGGCTAGGGCCACGTGAGGGGTCAGGGAAAGAGTCCTTGCCACGCTATGACTCGAGTCAAGGGGCTGGAGAGGAGTTATAGAAAGCTAGGATACCACCCGCGCAATTCAGCGCATGCGTGCATGGGTGCGCAACAGCGTGCAAGGGAAGGGGCTCGGCCTAGGGGCTCTGGGCTGGGCTAGGTCAAGTCACTAGGGTCCTAAGAGGGTGTACAAGGGTCTCGTTGAGGGTCTGGTACGATGGCTAGGTCCCAGGCGTGAGTTCAAGGAGTCCATGTCAACTAGGAGTTCTCGGCCATATCACGCTATGTATTTGTGGGTTCGGTTTTGGGGCTAGGGTCAAGTCCAAAGGGTTCCAAGGGTCCAGTAGGGTCCATAAGGGGTCTGGTTCAAGGTTGGCTCTAGAGGGTTCGAGCATGGCTTGATGAAAAATCAAGTTGGCTCGAAGGAGGCTAAGGTTCGAGGGTTAGGGTTTTCTTTCCTTGTTTTAATTCGAAACATGGCTCACAGGGGTCGAGTCATGGCTCGCGAGGGCTAAAATAATATAAAATGTCTAATTTTTTAATTTAAGAATTTTATATTAAAGTTGGAATTAAATCAGGATTAAAACCCATTAAAAATGAATAATTAAAGAATAATTGAAAAGTCTAGAATTTAAGTTAAATAAAATTGTGATAAATTTAATTTAAGCTTAAAAAATTATTTGGGATATTTTAGAGTCGATGAAATTAAGAAAAAATCAAAAACATGAAATTTTACGTCTAGGGGTAAAACGTTAATTTTACACCCGAAAATTAGTAAATGTCATGGCAGTGCTCTTAATGCTGTTTTATGTGTTAAAATGTTTATTTTAATATTTATGGATTTTTATGATTTAATATGGACATTTAAAAAATGTTTAAAAGAAAAACGATATTTATATGCATGCTTTCATAAATTGATGGAAATATGAAATGTTGAAGGATGTGAAGGGATTGTGACTAATACGATGATACGAATACGATGATATGTTAATACGTAGGCCAAGGCTCAGTTAACGGGGTGAGAGTGTCGCTGATGTCCCCGCCGCCCAGTACTGTGGTTACATGTAGATGGATCCATCGCCCAATACGAATACGAATACAATACGAAAGTTACAATCAACTATATGAATTCAACGAACATGAATATGTATATGATGAATATGAATATGAATACGAATATGTTGATATGAAAATGTTTATGTTTAAAGTTTGTGTGTCTTCATAAAAATGTTATTTTAAGTACAAGTATTTTCACTGTTGTATGTGTTCTGTATACATATTATTTTTTTATCAAAATTATTGTGTGTTGAGTCTTTAGACTCACTAAGTGTGATCAATGCAGGTGAGTTTGATGTTAAGGGTAGTGGAGGTCTTGATGGATAATCTGACTGGACTGAAGGTGCACATAACCCGAGGACCAGCGCTTCTAGTTTTCTGCATTTTTATGATTTATGTTAAAGATTTTTCTGACTTTTTATTTATGCCTTGAGTTGTTTTTGAAAGTTTGATAGTATGTGCTATACTTTTAAAATATTACTTTTAGGTTTGGTAAAATGTTGGATGATTTTATGCTTTAAACTATTTCCATTGATTTTCACATATTAGTTGGTTGATTTTTTTATAAATGGTACAAAATATTTTATAAATATTTTTATGTATTTCGGCTTAAATTGTGAGGTTATTAAAATAAAAATTCTAGTACTTTTTAAGAAAACGAGTAGTGGACGTTTCAAAATGTCCTTGTGGTTATCTGATAGGCAAAATGCAGTAGAAATAGAAATAAACCGTGTAATAATAGCTAGGTATTATTAATAAAATTTTTATTCCAACTCATTTCTATTTATTTAGTTTATTGCTATATTCTTTGCAACCTCACTGATAACAACTGACTAACAATATTAACCAACAAGATATAATATAATTAAGACAAATCAATTAAACCAAGAATATTGCGAAAGTGAGAAAACTTAGTCCCGGGTAATGGCTTGGTGAAGATGTCAGCTGCTTGTTGATCAGTTGGTATGTACTCTAGCCTGATTTCTTTCTTTAGAGCATGGTCTCTGATGAAGTGATGTCTGACATTGATGTGTTTGGTTATAGAGTGAAGAGCTGGATTATATGTAATCGAAATTGTGCTTGTATTATCACAAAAGATTGGTGATTCTTCTGCAATGACTCCATATTCTTTCAGTTGTTGCTGAATCCAGAGTAGTTGAGCGCAGCAGCTTCCAGCAGAAGCTAGATATTCTGCTTCAGTTGTGGAAGCTGCTATGGATGTTTGCTTCTTGTTGAACCAAGATATCAGTCTGTCTCCTAGAAACTGACATGATCCACTAGTAATTTTACGATCAAGCTTACATCCTGCCTAATCTGCATCTGAATAGCCATCTAAATTTAAAGATGAGTCCTTAGCATACCATAAGCCCACATTTTGTGAGCCTTTAAGTTATTTCAATATGCGTTTGACAGCTGAAAAATGCGATTGTTTAGGATTTGCCTGAAATCTAGCACACATGCAAACAACAAATACAATATCAGGAGACTGGCAGTTAGGTAAAGTAAATAGCCTATTAAACCTCTGTAGATTGTCGTGTCAACTAATATTACCCCTTCATATTTATCTAATTTAATTGATGAGCTCATGTGAGCATTTGAGGCTGAACATGTTTCCATGCCAAATTTCTTCAGCAATTCCTTCGTGTATTTGGTCTGACTGATAAAAATACTAGTTTCCAGTTGCTTCACTTGCAGACCAAAAAAGAACGTCAGTTCACCCATCATGCACATCTCGAACTTATCCTGCATTAACTTGGCAAACTTCTCACATAATTTGAGGTTAGTTGACCAAAAAATAATATCATCAACATATATTTGTACAAGTAAAATATGGTCATTCTTAAAGAATTTGAACAAAATTTTGTCAACTGTTCCCACAGTAAAATGTGATCAGTTAAGAAATTTGAAAGAGTCTCATACCAAGCTCTTGGGGATTGTTTAAGACCATGCAAAGCTTTGTTCAAACAATAAACATGATCAGGGAAAGAGCGATAAACGAAACCTTGAGGTTGTTCAACATAAACTTCTTCTTGCAACTGACCGTTCAAGAATGCACTCTTGACATCCATTTGATAGACTTTGAAGTTTTTGAATGAGGCATAAGCAAGGAACATCCTAATTGCTTCCAGTCTTGCAAATAGTGCATATGTCTCGTCGTAATCAATTCATTCTTCTTGTATATATCCTTGTGCTACAAGCTTTGCTTTATTGCGCACAACTGAACCATATTCGTTTAGTTTATTTCTGTAAACCCACTTTGTACCTATAATGGTTTTATAAAACTAGTCTAAATTACAGACTTTGTTATGGGTAAACTGATTTAGCTCTTCTTTCATAGCATTTATCCAGTTAGGATCAGCAAGAGCTTCATCAGTTTTCTTTGGTTCCAGTTGGGAAACAAATGCTGAATGAATAAATAAATTAATCATTTTATTCGGAGTTCTTACCGAATAAGATGGATTACATATTACCAACTCAGGTGGATGTGATTTCTTCCATATGTATTCAGCATTGATTGGTTGGATTTCAGCAACAGATTCAGTTGGTAACTGAATGTTTTCTTCCATTTCAGTTGTTGCTGCTTCAGTTGGTATTTGAATATTACTATTTTGCTCTACCAACCGATTATCAGTAACAATTTCTTGTTCAACTGATTGATCCACTACTTCTGGTTCTGGTGTTTGAAGGAAATTTCTGTTGATATGAACTTATTCTTCACTATCATCCTCCAAATTTATATCTGTAAAGAGATCGGTTAGTTCAACTGGATCAGTTGGCTTGTCATTAGTCTTGATTCATCAAATACGACATGGATCAATTCTTCTATATTTAAAGTACATTTATTAAAAACTCTGTAAGCTTTAATAACTGATGAGTAACCAAGAAATATTCACTCTGCAGATTTTGCATCAAATGTTTTTAAATGATATTTGCCATTATCGTGAATATAAAATCTGCAGCCGAATACTCTGAAATAGGATTCCACACTTTTATGTCCATGTCATATCTTGTATAGTGTTTTTAAATGATTTTTATTAATCATTGATCTATTCTGAGTGTAACATACATTATTTACTGCTTCTGCCCAAAATTTTTGAGATATACCAGAATCAGCAAGCATTGTTCTAGCTGCTTCTTTAAGCATACGATTTTTTCTCTCAGCTACACCATTTTGCTGAGGTGTTCTAGCAGCTGAGGACTCATGCTTAATTCCGGTATTTTCTAAAAATTGATAAAGATTTTGATTGAAAAATTCAGTCCCTCGATCAGACCTTATTCTGTCAATTCCAACTGATTTTTCATTTAATAATATTTTGAAAAGCTTAATCAGTTGTGCAGCAGTTTGGTCTTTTTATTTAAGAAAGATAACCCAAGTAAATCTTGAAAAATCATAAACGACTACAAAGGTGTATTTCATTCTCCCTAAACTCATGACTGGTATAGGACCAAAAAGATCTATATGTAACAGTTCTAAGCATCTGGAGAAAGATTTACTACCCTTATTTTTAAATGAAGATCTTACTTGTTTACAAAACTGGAATGCTGTACAAATTTTATCTTTTGAAAAATCGATCTTAGGCAGACCAGTTACAAGATCATGGTTACTCAGATAAGCAATAAACATAAATTTTAAGTGGTTCAACATTTTATGACACAACCAGTTTTTAGAATATTTTGAAGCTACAAAACATACTGGTGCATTAGGTTGATTTGTCCAACTTACTTTATAAGTGTTACCACATCTATGTCCAGTTATGATTATTTCATCAGTTGAGTTTTTAAATGTGCACGTGTGTTTGTTGAACTGAACTGAGAAGTTGTTGTCGCATAACTGATAGATGCTAATCAAGTTATACTTCAAATTACAACAAGTAAGACATCTTTAATAATAATGTTACCATGGATAAGCTTATCCTTACCCACATTTCTACCTTTAGAGTTGTCCCCAAAACTGATGTTTGGTCCAGTGCATTTGATCAGTTGGGATAGCAGTTCAGCATCTCCTGTCAAATGTCGCGAGCAACCACAGTCCAGATACCAAATTGATTATTTGGCTGATGTACTTGTCACCTGCAATCACACACAATGAATAATTTTGGTACCCACATCTATTTGGATCCTAAACTGATTAGTCATTTAGGAACCCAGACTTGGATAAGTCTAATTGACTTTCCAGTTGCTGTGTTCCAAATGGCTTTTCCCGGCTTGTGAGTGCTTGGTGTGTTGTGTGCAGATGAAACAATATGTGCTTTAGCCTTGTTGAACTGGTTGTTCAGTCGATATCTTTTCTAAACTGGTTTACAATTATAGTAATTGGAATAGCCATTCGGAGAGTTTCGGTATTTATAGCTGAACCTTTTTGGTGACCAGCTTTGCGAATCAGTTGAACTTTTAGGGCTATAACCAATTCCATACCTTTTAGCCTTGTTCTTATTTTCAATCGGTTGCTCACCTTGTTTACTCGGATCAGGTTGTTCTTGTACCATAACTGATTTGACAAAGATACTATATTTCTCTTTGCACATTTTCAGTTCTTGTTTTGTATCGCTGGTAGAAGGTTCATCTTGGTTGCTAAAGCCTAAACCAGTTTTATCGATAACTGATTTTTGCATATCCTGCATTTCAGCTAGTGCATCTGATGATTTATTCCATGCCTGAATAAGTTCAGTTTGCTTTGAATTCTCAAGCGTTAACTGCTAAATTATTGATTGATTCTTGCTTCTTTCAACATTCAGCTCAGCAATCTCTTGTTTAAAACTCAACAATTCAATTGATTCATCAGTTTCAGTTTTATTGTCTTTGGGATCAATTTGCTTTGCTTTGGCCTTCTCAAATAAGAGAGCAAGCTTGTGATACTTATTGACCATGTCATGTAATGTAGAAATAAGTTCTTCAAGTTTAAAGTCAGTTGAACTGAAATTGAATAACTGTTCACTGGTTGATTCCAGTTCTGTGTCATTAGCCATCAGACATTTCACTTCCTCGTCATCGCTGGAGCTGCTCGAGCTCTCAGATTCTAATTCATCGTTGTTAGTTTCTGTCTATTTGGATTTGTTTTCCTCAGCTAGAAGATCTTCGTGTTTCTTTCTGAATGATTTTTTTTATCATACTTAGCTCTTCTCATGTGCTCAAATGAATTCTTTCCATTTTCAGCTGAGCATTGACTATCCTTCTTTGACTTAGGACAGTCAGCAATGAAGTGTCCAGTTTTGCCACAGTTGTAGCAAGCATTTGGTTCTTCTTTGGTGTTATTTGTAATGCCTCGAAAATTTAAAAGTCCACGCGAACCACATGCATGCAAGTTATTAAATTCTCTTGTACTTCAATTAAATGTTTTAATTACATTAATTAATTATGTTGTGCATTTTGACATATTTAAAATATATTTTTCTACATGGTTGCATTAAAATGTATTTTTAAAAGTTATTCGAGTTGCGATCGAGGAACGGAGACCGAATGCTGAAAAATAGAAAATGTTTTTATTAAATAATTGTTTTTAAATATTTAAAATTTGGGTGATGCTTTTTCATAATTTTTAAACTAAAGAGTTTTGAGGTGATTTTATACGCCGAGACGTAAATTTTATTGGTGTTGGTTTTTCAACAAAAATACGAACGTTTTGGCAACCCGGTTAATAATTTCAAAAACTTATTTAAACAAAATTATTTTTATACTTTAATTTTGCACTAATGGGCCTAATTATCTTTTAATGGGCCTAAGCTTGTTTAAAGGATTAAATAAAGTATAAATTATACAAACCCTCCCCATAAACCCTCATTGTGCACGCCACTTTTCAGAATTCTATTCTCCGAAATTTCTCTCTACACCACGGCACACACATCATAAACGAACAACAAGAAAAGCATCAATAATTGCTAGGAAAACTCAAGCCATCGTCTCCTCGTCATCGTTCTTCAATTCATCGATGTTTATTCGTGCGTTAAACACGCAAAGGCACGCCATATTTCTTCCTTCAAGCATCTATCACACCATATTAATTATCTAAGCATATTTTGAAGGGAAACATGGCACACAAAGTTGTTATTTTCGTAACTATATGTATACTTGTTCTGAATTTGTTTTTTTTTATTTATTTCAAATTCATGTTATTATGTGGTTAAGGAGGCTGCCATGTTAGGAGTATAATTAAGGATGTTTAAATGAGGCTTTAGGTTGATAAAAATCAACCAAAACGTTGCACAAACATGTATAATACAAGCTGAAACCGAAACATGTGGTCGTGTGTTTTGAGGGCTCGGTTTTTGGGGAATAAAAGGCTAGGCCTTGCATGGCTCGTCTGGGTCAGGGCTGGGAAGGGGTAGATGGCTTGGCCTGGGGGCTTTGGGCTGGGCTAGTTCGAGTCCTTAGGGTCCTAGGGGCTGGTTCGAGGTCTGGTTCGGTGGCTAGGTCCTAGGCATGAGTTCAAGGAATCCTTGCCAACAAGGAGTCTCGGCCAGGTTGTATTGCTGTTTGGGGGGCTTCGATTTTGGGGTTTGGGTTGGTTCTTAAGGGTGCTAAGGATCCTGTAGGGTCCATAGGGGTTCTGGCTCAAGGTTGGCTCATGATGGTTTGAGCTTGGCTAGAGGAAAAACGAACAGGGCTCAAGGGTAGTCTAGGTGGGTTTATTGGATGTTTCTGCAGCTTATGTTTAGCTTCGGTTTTGGAGCTTAGGGACAGGTCCAATGGGTTCTAAGGGTCCAGGAGGGTTCCTAGATGGGTTGGCTCGGGCGTGGCTCGAGTAATTTGGGAGATCGCTAGGTGTGTTTGAATATGTGTCAAAAACAAAAATTAAAAGGCTAAAATTGAATCCATGGGTCCACGGGTGTGGCTCATGACTTGGAAGGGTAGAATAAATATTAAAAATGTTATGTTTAAAGCTTAACATCAAAATAATGAGTTTTGAATTTATCCGAGATTTATTCGACACACGAAACGTTAATTAAATAATTAATTGAAATGCCTAGATTTAAGTTTAATAAAATTATGAAAAATTTTATTTAAGCTCAAATAATTATTAAAATATTAAGTTTGTAATTTGGGAATTTTATACTAAGGTTTGGTTTAATTCGAGATTAAAACACATTAATAGGTCATATTTAAAGATTAAATTAAAAGTCCTCGATTTAAGCTAAATAAAAATATGAGAAAATTCATGTAGCCTTAAATAATTATTTGAGACATGTTGAGTCAATGAAATTAAGAAAATGTAAAAAACGTGAAATTTTACGTCCAAGGATAAAACGATCTTTTTACACTTAGAAATTAGTAAACGTAATGGCAGCGTCCCGAATGTTGTTTTATAAGCTAATATGATTATTCCAATGATTATGAATTTCTATGAATTTTTATATGTTAATGTGTCAATTATAAATGTTTATGAATTTTAGGATGTTAATATGTTTATGAATTTTTAATATGTCAAAATTTTATTTTTATATGTTATGATTCAATATGTTAAAATGTTGGTTCTAAATGTTTATGGATGATTTTAAGATGTAATATGCCTAAACTTTCATTTTAAATATTTATGATTTTTAAATGTTCATGAATTTTTATGGTTTAATTTGGACATTTTAAAAAATATGTTGCATGCTTGGGGTAAAAGAAAAACGATACTATATGCATGTTTTTATTAAAGATGGAAATACTACATGTTGAAGGACGTGAAGGGATTGTGACTAATACGATGATATGTTGGAGATATCGTGAGGATTATGGTCCCAGTGAGAACCCGACGATCGTGTTTCCTTGGATACGGATATGTATATGTATACGATGATATGATAATACGCAAGGCCAAGGCACAGTTGACCGATGAGAGTGTTGCTGGTGTCCTCGTCGCCCCGTACTGTTGTTACATGAAGATGGATCCATCGCCCAATACGATTAAGAATACGAGTCACAATCACGATCTGAATTCAACGAACACGAATATGAATATGAATATGAAGATGAAGATGAATACGATGATATGAATATGTTGATATGAATATGGATACGAATATGAATATGTTTATGTTGATATGAAAATGTTTATGAAAATGTTTTTATTTAAAGTTTATGCATCATGAAAATGTTTATGAAAATGGTTACGTTTAAAGTTTATGTATCTTCAAGAAAACGATATTTTAAGGACAAGTATTTTTACAGTGCATGTGTTCTGTATATGTAGTACTGGTTATCAAGATTATAGTGTGTTGTGTCTTTAGACTCACTAGGTGTGATTGATGCAGGTCATATTGATTATGAATATGGTAATGGAGGTCTTGATGGTTGATCTGACTGGACTGAAGGTGCACATAACCCGAGGACCGACGCTAGTTTTTCACACTAGTTATGATTTATGATTTTAAGTTATGTTAAATATATTCTATGATTTTTATTTATGTTATGGGATATTTTTGAGAGGTTATAGTATGAGCTATATTTTTCAAATAATGTTTTTAAGTTTGGTAAAAGTTTGACGATTTAAACTATTTTTCTTTGGATTTTTAAATATTAGGAGGTTGTTTGTTTTGAAAATGGTACAAGGTATTTTTAAATTATATATATATGTATATTTTCCAGTCGGCCGAATTGTGAGAAGTTTGTTAAAAAAAAATTTCTAACACGATTTAAGAAAGCTAATAGCAGCCGTTTCAGTTGGTATCAGAGCAAAGGTCCTGTAAAGAGTTGTGCCACTATCAACGCCGGAAAGATTAGTCGTCAAGCCTCAACTTGTAAGTTTTATATGCTTTATATGATCTATATGTTGTTACCTGCATAATTATATGAATTATATGTTGACGTCACGTGTTTAATTGCTTTAGGAGAATATATCATTTATATGCTTTGGAATTTTTATACGTGATACGATATTAAATAAGAAATTATTTGATTTCAATGCATGTTGGCTTTGTGGTGGAATTGGACTATGTTGATTTTTGAGTTTTAGTATTGACATTATACTTTTTGGGCCATAAGTACTGATAAGAATTTTCGATGATTTAGACTCTTAAGAATATTTGGAACCTTGGGATATCTTGGTTATAGTGTTACAAGGAATGTTAATCAAGGGGTTTTTAAGGGTGAAACAACATTAGGCTTGAAAATCTAAGCGTTAGCGGAGGCGTTTGAGATTTTAAGATTGAAATTTGATAAGTTGATGAACATTTTGGGATATAAAATGAGGAAAGTAATATACGATAAGTATAGTCATCCATCTTGTAATATTTGGAATTGTAAGAAAAGTTGAAATTCTAGGATTATAATAACATAGTACTAAGTCATCATGGGTCGTTTTAAGTTGCGATTTTCAAACTAAGATTTAGAAAGAAAATTTAATTGGGATCAAGGAGACGTAAGGACATTCTAGAACGTAAGTTTTATCAGAATAGCGAAGCGAAACCGTGGATTTTTGGGATACTAGAACTAAGTTTAAACTTTTGATTATCGAGGATAAGAGAATTTCGGGGATGAAATTCAATTTAAGGGGGGAAAATTGTAACACCCAGAAAATTTAAAAATCCACACCAACCACATGCATGCAAGTTATTAAATTCTCTTGTAATTTAATTAAATTTTTTAATTACATTAATTAATTATTTTGTGCATTTTGACATATTTAAAATATATTTTCTACATGGTTGATTTAAAATGTATTTTTAAAGGTTATTCGAGTTGCGATCGAGGAATGGAGACCGAAGATTGAAAAATAGAAAATATTTTTATTAAATAATTGTTTTTAATTATTTAAGATTTGGGTGATGCTTTTTCATAATTTTTAAACTAAAGGGTTTTGAGGTGATTTTATATGCCGGGACGTAAATTTTATAGGTGTTGGTTTTTCAACAAAAATACTAACGTTTTGGCTACCCGATTAATAATTTCACAAACTTATTTAAACAAAATTATTTCTATACTTTTATTAAGCACTAATGGGCCTAATTACCTTTTAATGAGCCTAAGCTTGTTCAAAGGATTAATTAAAGTATAAATTATACAAACCCTCCCCATAAACCCTCATTGTGCACGCCACTTGTCAGAATTCTATTCTCCAAAATTTCCCTCAGCACCACGGCACACACATCATAAACGAACAACAAGGAAAGCATCAATAATTGCTAGGAAAAGTCAAGTTTTCGTCTCCTCGTCATCGTTCTTCGATTCGTCAACGTTTATTCGTGCGTTAAACAGGCAAAGGCACGCCGTATTTCTTCCTTCAAAATCTATCACACCATATTAATTATCTAAGCATATTTTGAAGGAAAACATGACATGCAAAGTTGTTATTTTCGTAACTATATGTATACGTGTTCTAAATTTGTGTTTTTTGATTCCAAATTCATGTTATTATGTGGTTATGGGGGCTGCCATGTTAGGAGTATAATTAAGGATGTTTTCATGAGGCTTTAGGTTCATAAAACTCAACCAAAACATTGCACAAACATGAATAATACAAGCTGGAACCGAAACATGTGGTGGTGTGTTTTGAGGGTTTGATTTTTGGGGAATAAAAGTCTAGGCCTTGGATGGCTCGTCTAGGGTCAGGGCTGGGTCATGTTCTGAGTCAGGAAAGAGTCCTAACCATGCTATAACTCGAAAACTACGGGTTGGGAGGAGTCTTAGCCAACAAGGACTCCAACCCGTGAAGCCCCAAGAAAAGTTGCGCAGGGTTCAGCAGTTGGGCAGGGGTAGATTGCTCGGTCTGGGGGCTTTGGGCTGGGTTATGTCGAGTCCTTAGGGTCCTAGGAGGGTGCACCGGGGGATGGTTCGAGGTCTGGTTTGGTGGCTAGGTCCTAGGCATGAGTTCAAGGAATCCTTGCCAACAAGGAGTCTTGGCCAAGTTCTGTTGCTGGTTGGAGGGCTTCGGTTTTGGGGTTTGGGTTTGTTCCTAAGGGTGCTAAGGGTCCTGTAGGGTCCATAGGGGGTCTATCTTGAGGTTGGCTCGGGATGTTTCGAGCTTGGCTTGATGAAAAACGAACATGGCTCAAGGGTAGTCTAGTTGGGTTTATTGGCTGTTTCTGCAGCTTATGTTTAGCTTTGGTTTTGGAGCTTAGAAGCAGGTCCAATGGGTTCTAAGGGTCCATGAGGGTTCCTAGATGGGTTGGCTTGGGTTTGGCTTGAGGTGGCTCGGGCGTGGCTCGAGTAGTTTGGGAGATGGCTCGTGACTTGGAAGAGTAAAATAAATATTAAAAATGTCATGTTTAAAGATCGGGATCAAAATAATGAGTTTTGGATTAATCCGAGATTTAATCGCCGCACGAAACGTTAATTAAAGAAATAATTAAAACGCCTAGATTAAAGTTTAATAAAATTATGAAAAATTATATTTAAGCTCAAATAATTATTAAAAGTCTAAGTTTGTAATATGGGAATTTTATACTAAGGTTTGGTTTAATTCGGGATTAAAACGCATTAATACGTCATATTTAAATATTAAATTAAAAGTCCGCGATTTAAACTAAATAAAAATATGAGAAAATTCATGTAACCTTAAATAATTATTTGGGATATGTTAGAGTCAATGAAATTAAGAAAATGTCAAAAACGTGAAAGTTTACGTCCAGGGATAAAACTATCTTTTTACACCTAGAAATTAGTAAACATCATGGCAGTGTCCTGAATGTTGTTTTATATGCTAATATGATTATTTTCAACGATAATGGATGTCTATGAATTTTTATATGTTAATATGTCAATTTTAAATGTTTATGAATTTTAGGATGTTAATATGTTTATGGATTTTTAATATGTCAAAATGTTATTTTTAAATGTTATGATTTAATATGTTAAAATGTTTGTTCTAAATGTTTATGGATGTTTTTATGATGTAATATGACAAAACTTTCATTTTAAATATTTTTGATTTTTAAATGTTCATGAATTTTTATGGTTTAATTTGGACATTTTAAAAGATATGTTGCATGCTTGGTTTAAAAGAAAAACGATATTATATGCATGTTTTTATTAAGTAATGGAAATACGACATGTTGAAGGACGTGAAGGGATTGTGACTAATACAATGATATGTTGGAGATATCGTGAGGGTTATGGTCTCAGTGGGAACCCGACGATCGTGTTTCCTTGGATAAGTTATGTATATGTATATGATGATATGATAATACGTAAGGCCAAGACACAGTTGACCGATGAGAGTGTTGCTGGTGTCTCCGCTGCCCAGTACTGTGATTACATGTTGATGGATCAATCGCCCAATACGATTAAGAATATGAGTCACAATCACAATCTGAATTCAACGAACACGAATATGAAAATGAATATGAATATGAATATGAATATGAATACGATGATATGAATATGTTGATATGAATATGGATACGAATATGAATATGTTTATGTTGATATGAAAATGTTTATGAAAATATTTTTATTTAAAGTTTATGCATCATGAAAATGTCTATGAAAATGGTTACGTTTAAAGTTTATGCATATTCAAGAAAACGATATTTTAAGTACAAGTATTTTTATAGTGCATGTGTTCTGTATATGTAGTACTGATTATCAAGATTATGGTGTGTTGAGTCTTTAGACTATCTAGGTGTGAATGATGCAGGTGATATTGATTATAAATATGATAATGGAGGTGTTGATGGTTGATCTGACTGGACTGAAGGTGCACATAACCCGAGGACCGACGCTAGTTTTCCGCACTAGTTATGATTTATAATTTTTAGTTATGTTAAAGATATTCTATGATTTTTATTTATGTTATGAGAGATTTTTGAAAGATTATCGTATGAGCTATACTTATCAAATAATGTTTTTAAGTTTGGTAAACATTTGAAGATTTAAACTATTTTCCTTTGGATTTTTAAAATTTAGGTGGTTGTTTGTTTATAAAATGATGCAAGGTATTTTTNTTCTAGCATGATTTAAGAAAACGAATAGCATACATTTCATTATTCCTCTGGTATTGTCTCTAGAAAGTACTTGATTTCTTCTAATGAATCTTCAAATTTTTTTGAAAAATAATGACATTGCGTCATTACTCAGTTGTTCTGCAGTCTTTTCAACTGAATCAGTTTGGTCCAATTTGATGGCACTTAGAGCAGCTATAAATGGTGGAGTCGAAGATTCTCCTTCTCTTGTCTGTAGTTCGAACTCGTAAGCTTTGAGATCTGCAAACAAGTCGTGGAGTTCCACTTTATTCAAGTCTTTTGACTATCTCATTGCCATTGTTTTGACATCTGTTGGAACTTTTCAAGTTCGCAATCTTTGCTTAATTTTGATGTTAACAAAACTTATTATTTTATTTTTAATAACCTACCTTAGTGCGCAGATAGCTGAAATTGAAATGATCAGTTTTTGAGCAAAAACTGAAGCTATCGGAAATGCTAACTGAAAGAACCAACTGATCGAACGAACTGAACCAGTTCAACTGATGCATCGCAACCAGCTAAACTGAATGTGCAGCTGATAGGTAGTTCAGCAGAAGATTTTCAGAAGCCCGGCAAGCTGATGAAGAGTTCAACTAGTGAAAAGCCCAGCTGACCAGGTAAAGTGAATCAGTGAAATCAGTTAAACTGACGAGTCAACTGATTTCACTAGATCAGTTCAAAGACCAATTGCTGATCAGTTTAAGAACCAGTTCAGAACTTCAATTAGGAGCAATCAGTTGCAGATCACGACAAGCTTACTTAATGGATGACAGCTATGCGCAAAGGTACAAAAGCAATTGTACTATCACAGTACAATCATGAAAGTTGCATCAGAAGCTTAAAGCCAAAAGTTCCGGAATGGATTCCAAAGAACAAATTCAAAATGCAACGGATATAATAATTGAGTCTCACCGTACGATCAAGCTTCGCGCCTATAAATAGAAGATCAGTGAAGACTCAGTAACAACGAAAAATACACACAGTGTGGTTAAAAAAGATAACACAAGAAAAGAAGAGAGGACATGCATATTGTATATCTGCTTTGAAGAAGCAAACAGCCCAGTCGAGGGAACACTTCAAAGTTATATCAGCTTAGATTAGAAGCTTATTTCCCTCAGTGTGTGAGAACACTTTTTGGTAGTGTTCATTGTTCAGTTCTCACACACACGCACACACACCACCACCCAAATTACAGTCTTGCACAAAGACAATAAACTTGTGTATGTAGTCTTTGACACACAGACGTTAAACAAGTGTTGACTGGAAGGTGCTTCCTTCAGTCTAGACTAAGAGTTCAGTTAGGCAGTGAGTAAGTCCTAAGCTGTGTAGGATTTATACACGATGTTGTATAAATCTAAGTCTTCTAGTGTATCCTACCCGTGGAGGTAGAAGGGGTGATGTAGGAGCAGTTGAAGTCTCCGAACATTCATAAACATATCCTGTGTCTTTTAACTGTTTAACTATGTGTTTTGTTCTTAATTGATATGATCAGTTCAGTTTTGTCCATAACTGAACTGATATAAGCTCTAAATGATTTTCTCGTAAATTCAGTTCTTCAGTTGCACAGTATATAAAACATATCAGTTTTCTTAACGAATGATTATTTCAAGGGTTTTCCGCTTGGTTTAATACCAAACTTGATCTAATTCATCGATGTATACATTCTTAAAACAAGAGCTATTGAAGCTCATTGATTTATTGTGTTGAAGCACCCATAAGGTGCCGAGCACACGATCCGGTGTTCTAAGAATGACATTTGAAAATTGATATCTTAAAATGTATTTTAAGATGGTATTTAAAATGGTTTTCAAAACCCTTTTAAATATTTTATATATCATGCGTTTATTGGAGAAGAGTGGATTGGCTCTGCAAGTAACATCGCAGCCACTTCACTCGACTCCGTAATTTTGCTGTTTGAGCAGCTTGCAGGGTTTTGAGTTCAACTGACAGGAGTTCAGCAAACTGATCTGTTGACAAGACTTCAGTTTCCAATCTACCAGTCCAACTGATCTGCAGACGAAACCCAATTACCAACTGAAACTGATGAGTTAAGTGGAGCTTAATCATCAGAAGTGCCGCCGCTTCATTGCCTTATCAGATCAGAAGAGATGATCAATGCGGTTCAGCAATCAGTTGAGTCCAGTTTGCATCAGCTAGACCAGTTAGCCAGCACATAAGTCAAGTTCAAAGCAGCTAGCTGTTCATCTGTCAAAGAAATTCAAGACTATGCAGTATATCAAGCATTCAAGGTGACCAGTAATTGGTACATTTAGTTTTACTATGTGTAAACTAATTGATAACTGATGTTGTTTAAAATTCAGCTAAATGTAATAGCATTTTTCCCTTACATAACTGATGCGCTTGATTATAATACAAGGGAAGTTTATTTTATTAAATAAACATCGTGTTATCCAGTTAGTTTAAATATAACTGTACTGATATTTTCAGTTTTTTTGTAACCTTAACTGCTTGAATGATAAATGCTGCTAAAAATATTTTAAAATCGCGTGACTGATTATATTTTTAAAGGGGAGTTTTTAATTCAGTTCTTGAGGGGGAGTTTTCTTTTTGTTCGAACTGAAAAATGTTTTTAAAATGTTTTCAACCCGTTTATAAATTCAGTTTTTGAGGGGGATTTTTATTTTAACTAATTTTAATTATGTCATCCCTCAAACTGAAACTTCTTTTATTTGTTTTAAGTTTTTCTCGCTTTAACTGTTCAAGTTTTGTAAGCATCAAAAAGGGGGAGATTAGTGGAACTTTTCAAATTCGCAATCTTTGCTTAATTTTGATGTTAAAAAAACTTGTTATTTTATTTCTAGTAATCTACCTTAGTGTGCAGATAGCTAAAACTGAAATGATCAGTTTACGAGCAAAAACTAAAGCTATCGAAAATGCTAACTGAAAGAACCAATAGATCGAATGAACTGAACCAGTTCAACTGATGCATCGCAACCAGCTAAACTGAATGTCCAGCTGATAGGTAGTTCAGCAGAAAATCTTCAGAAGCTCGGCCAGCTGATGAAGAGTTCAACTAATGAAAAGCCCAGCTGACCAGGTAAACTGAATCAGTGAAATCAGTTCAGCTGACGAGTCAACTGATTTCACTAGATCAGTTCAAAGACCAGTTGCTGATCAGTTTAAGAACCAGTTCAGAACTTCAGTTAGGAGCAATCAGTTGCAGATCACGACAAGCTTACTTAATGGATGACAGCTATGCACAAAGATACAAAAGCAATTGTACTATCACAGTACGATCATGAAAGTTTCATGAGAAGCTTAAAGCCAAAAGTTTCGTAATGGATTCCAAAGAACAAATTCAAAATGCAACGGATACAATAATTGAGTCTCACTGTACGATCAAGCTTCGCGCCTATAAATAGAAGATTAGTGAAGACTCAGTAACAACAAAAAATACACACAGTGTGGTTAAAAGAGATAACACAAGAAAAGAAGAGAGGACATCCCATGGGCATTATATCAGCTTAGATAATACACAGTGTGGTTATATCAGCTTAGATTATAAGCTTATTTCCCTCACTGTGTGAGAACACTTTTTGGTAGTGTTCATTGTTCAGTTCTACCACACACACGCACACACATTACAAACTCCAGTGCCTGGGCTGGAGGAGTCATTGAGTAATGGGCCATGGGATAACCGACTCCTGCCAGGTGGATCGGGAACAGCCCATGGGCATTACATCCTTTTTTGTTTTGCATATCTTAATTTTGCTAAAAGTACTTTTATACAAGGTTTTCTACATGATATCTTTAGCCACATTATCCAGGTTGGATTTCCTCTTGTCTTCAGTTGTCGACTCATCTCATGGTTTCTCTATGCGATGGGGAGCTCCTTCAGTTATGGAAACTTCTGTATTTGTCTTTAATATCTTCACTGGTTCGTCAGTTATAACGTACCACATGTCATCATCTTGTGCAGCTAGATGAGCCTGCATCCTTATCTTCCAATCATCAAAATCTTCTGTGGAGAACATTGGAATTTTATTGAATGAAGACATGGTATACATATGTAAGAATGGAAATATTCAGAAACAAGATTCAACAAGCTCTGATACCACTTGTTAGTATCGGTTGTGTTTGAAAAAGTGTTTAGAAGGGGGGTTGAATAAAAACTTTACAATTTTTCACAACTTTTTCGATTTATGAATTGGTTTATTGATAAACTGAATTCACGAATCTTGTTGTCAATGTCAATCAGTTAACTTGATAAAAGTGCAGAAATAACTGAAAGACAGATAGAATAAAACTTATAAGAAAGGCACACAAGATTTCTGGATGTTCGGAGATTTTAAATACTCCTACGTCACCCCTTCTATCGTTGTCTATTAGCATGTTTTTTTGGACAAACGACAATGGTTAGCAACCGCTGTGGATTAGCGTGTTTTTTGGACAAACAACAACAGTTATCTTAAACTGTGGCTATATCTAGCGACAGTTTTGGTTAAACCGTCTCTATATATTTAGCGACGATTTTAATAAACCGTCGAAAATTTTGAAATAGCGACGGTTTTATCTAGCGACGGTTTAATAACAGCCGTCGCTATAAATTTAGCGACAGTTTCATTAAAACCATAGCAATATTTAAAATAGCGACGATTTTATCAAACTAATAGCGACGGTTTTAGCTTAACCGTCGCTATTAGCTTGTTAAAAAACCATCACTAATGGCAAAGATTTAATAACAACGGTCGCTAAAAGCGACGGTTTAATAAAACTGTCACTAATTAAAAACTGTCGTAAATTGTCTATAAATATCCGCGTTTTCGGACCATTTTCTTCCACACAATAAATATTTCTCTCTTATACGATTTTAGTTTCGATTTAGGGTAAGTTTTTTTCCTTCAATTCTTTATAAATTTCTAAGTGTTAGTTAAGATTATGAATAATATTAACTTAGTCACATTGTAAGGTTTTTTTGGTAGATTTATTAAATTATAAAATTAATTTTTTTATTTTACGTAAAAAATTGGCGACGGATAGGCGACGAAAACCATATCTTAAACCGTCGCTAATTAGAGACGATTTTTGTAAATCCGTAGCAATATGATAGCTACGACAACGGTTTTAAACTGTTGTCGTTGAACACACTTTCAACAACACTCTCAATTACAACAATTTTAAATGGCCTATGACAACTGATAAAATCCGTTGTCGTTTAGCGTTTTTGTTGTAGTGGTTCCTTAACTGATGACGTGTCAAGATGATTCATCAATTGTCATAGCCGATAGGATTAACTGATTGTTGTGTAACTGATCAGTCTTAAATTATCATTCAGTTGACTACACAGTTCAATTAGCTTTGTTTAGTTCAATTGCCTTTGACTATATACGCATTAATATTCAGTTCAGGCAACTATCAGTTTACGAATATTTTATTCAGTTACTTTCAGTTTTCTCGATCATTTGTTCAAACTTTTCACGCTTTAATTTGTCAAACTCCGAAATTAAGATCTCAACACTTACACGATTCGTTTTAAAACTTGGATCGGGGTCCCTTTTTTAATCCGAATTAACCTTAAACTCAACCAAATCTTACCCAACTTAAACCGTGACTTGAACCTACATGCCCAACCTCTAAGCTACGTATTCTAGACCACTTATGACCTAGAAACCACACCCAAAGGTTGCTGGAATTTTCCAGCGCGTGCATACTCGAAACCCTAGTACACCCAACTCGCAATTATTCAATCATAGGCCCTACCAACTCGAACCAGCCTTGAACCAACCCTTCGTAGCCCACCTTAGGAGCCTCATGGACCAACCTACACCTAGCTCGCTGCCCCATGCACGTTGCACCACTCACACACTCTCTAACCACCAAGATCGCACAAACCGAGAACACACACCGGCACCACACGCTCGATCGGTCTCTTCACTAATTCCAGCCATGTTCGAGCCAGCCTAGGCCACGGCTAGACCCACCAGGGTCTGGTCCTAGGCTCGCGATGACATTTGCACAGCCAGCGCACCCAAATCTTCCGATCTAGTCACCCCCGACTCACGCGAACAAGAGTTATCCCTCAGCCTACGCTAGATCTCGACCCTCACCAAACTCCATCCCTTTGATGCCAAAATTATCAACGTGTACAGCCCTTTAGCAACAAAACTCGGCATTCCCCTTGCACAAGAATAAAAAAAACATGAGTAGGAAACGATTGAATGCATATTTCGTGTCAAATCTTTGCAAATACGTTGGTACATGATAGATCAAAGGGTTTCTATTGCAAATACATATATATCAGCATACAGAGCATGAATGATGAGAAATAAGAATGATACAAGGCGTGCATTAATGTTTATATGCTTGAAAACTCAAGGATCTACGCGCGGGATGTGAACCGAAGAGGCGGGGAAGACTTTGTCTTGAAAGCTTGAGGAATTTTCGAAGTTGTTGCTGGTTTGCTGCTGTAAAAACATGGGGAGGCTGCTGTTGAGAGGGTATGGGATGGCTACTAGGGAATAATGGGGTTAGGGTTTGCAAATCAAGGGTTTTAATGGTATAATTGAGCACTAATGGGCCCTAACATAAAAATTAAAGAGATTAAAAGGGTTTTGAGCCCATTAAACATTAAAATAAACTCATCAACCCAAAAAATACTCCTGAAAAATATTTCGTTTTGGTACGTTTTTGAAAATATTACCCGAGCTCTCAAAAAGTCTCCTAATTCGCTAAAATTTACGTACCGGTTAAAAATACGACACGAGGAGTAAAAATACCCACCAAGGCTCAATTTTAGAAAATACTCTTGAAATATTTCATATTAAATAATTAAAATTAATTATTCAATAAAAATATTTTTCTTAATTATCCCCGGTTTCCGTTACTCGTTCGAGCGCGAAATACACCTTAAAACCTTAATGCATGAAACCATGAAATAAACACCTAATCATGCAATATTCAAGCACTAGATGCATACCTTAAAAAACACATATTTTAAATTAAAAACCCTAGATTGCATGCAGTCATGTTACGTAGTTCGAATTTCCTTGACCTTACAATCCATCCCCCCTTAAACATAATTTCGTCCTCGAAATTTAAAATATACCGAATAACTCCGGATAGTGACTCCTCATCTCGGCCTCAGTTTCCCAAGTAGCCTCCCCCTCGGAATTATTCAGCCACTTGACTTTAACCATGTGAATTACCTTGTTCCGGAACCTCCTCTCCTGTCTATCTAGTATTTGAGTGGGCCTCTCCTCGAAAGACAGGTTCGGTGTCAGCTGAAGTGGTTTTCATAGTTCAGCACATGCGAAGGATTCGACATGTACTTCCACAGCATAGAGACATGGAACGCATTATGTAACGTCTCAGATTCGACGACTGTCCCCACTGTACAAAAACGAGTCTTTCCAGCATACTTATGTCCTCACTCACACGCACCTTAGGAAACTTCCCATGGGGTCACCCATCCTAAAATTTTCCCAAGTCAAGCACGCTTAAGCTTGGAGTTCTTATGTGATGACCTACCGAAAAGAAGATGCACCTCTTGATATGAGTAGCACCTATCAAATCTTTTAAGTCATCGTCAACTGAACAGTCCCGTACCTAAATAGTTCCAGAATCCATCTCCTTCCAGTGTAAGATCGGTTTATTCATGTTCTCTCCACCTAGAAGCCTACCAAGAGCCATTCATTGTCTGTGCAACCTCATGGCACCGGCGATCACCCTCCTCCCTCTTCGGCCCCGGGCCTATGCAAAATCCTGACCCTCTCCACACTCCAGCCCTTCAACACCATAAATTACAGCGTACACAGCCCCTTAGTAACCCAACGCAACAATCTTCTTGCACAAGAGTCATGAAACGTGAGCCTTAGTCTAGAAAAAGGCCAATCTTTCATATCAAATTTATATAAAAATGCATGCACATGATAGATAATAAAATTTCCGTGCCAATGCATAAACTTTAGCATAATTATTATGTGTATGAGGAGAAAACAAAAATACAAGCGTGCCTTGATGATTTTATGACCAAAAGCTTGAAGAAAAATGTGTCGGGGAAGCACCGGAGGAGCGGGGAGGAACTTGCTTGAGAAAAAAATTGAAGAAACCAACCTTGCTGCTGAAATTTACGTGGAGAGGTTGCTGAAGAAGGGGTGGGCGGCCGAGAGCTTTTGGATTGGGATTAGGGTTAATTACACTAGGTTAAGATAAAATAATAATTTAATAATGGGACCTTAATTAACTTTTAAAATGATTAAAAATGATTTATTAGCCCATTTGGCAATAAAACAAACTCATTAAGCCCAATAACACTCCCGAAAAATATTTTGTTTTGCTACGTTTTTGAAAATATCACCCGTGCCCTCAAAAAGTCCCCGAATCGTTAAAATTCGCATATCGGTGAAGAATTTGACCAAGCGAGTAAAAATACCCACTAAGGCCCATTTTTCAAAAACACCCTTCAAGACACTCCATATAAATTAATTAAAATTAATCATGTAATAAAAATATTTTTCATGATAATCACCGGTCTCAGTTCCTCGTCCAAGTGCGAAAAGCATCTAGAAACCCTAAAGCTTGAACTTTGAAAAATATCGTGAAATAACTCCTAACCATGCAATAATTAAGCACTGAATGCATAAAAATAAATAAACACATGATTTAAATAAAACCCTAGATTGCATGCATTCAGGTTACGTAATTTAAATTTCCTAGACTTCACAACTCTCCCCCCCCTTAAAAAAAAATTTCATCCTCGAAATTTAAGACATACCGAATATCTCCGGGTAGCGACTCCTCAACTCGGCCTCAGTCTCCCAAGTAGCCTCCTCCTCGGAATGATTCAGCCACTTGACTTTGACCATGTGGATCACTTTGTTCTGAAGCCTCCTCTCCTGTCTGTCTGAAATCTGAGTGGGTATTTCCTCGACTGACAACGGTGTCAGCTGCAGTGGCTCATAGTTCAGAACATGCGAAGGATTCGGCATGTACTTCCGCAGCATAGAGACGTGGAACACATTATGAACTCCCGCCAGATTCGACGGTAATGCAACTCTGTATGCAAGTGTCCCAACTATCTCTAGGATCTCAAATGGTCCGATGAATCTCGGGCCTAGCTTGTCCTTCTTCCCGAATCTCATCACACCCTTCATCGGTGCGACTTTCATGAATACATGATCCCCTACGGCAAACTCAAGATCTCTGCATTGCACATCTGCGTAACTCTTCTGCCGTCTCTGCGTGGACTTCATTCTGTCTCATATCTTGACCACTAACTCTGCAGTCTGACTGACAATATTTGGTCCCAACTCTGCCCTGTCTCCTACTTCGTCCCAATAAACTGGAGACCTACACTTCCTCCAGTATAATTCCTCATATGGAGCTATACCGATCGATGCCTGATAACTGTTGTTATACGTGAAATCCACAAGAGGTAACTTCGACTCCCAGCTGCCCTGGAAGTCGATCAGGCAAACTCTGAGTAGGTTATCTAGAATCTGAATCACCGTATCTGACTGTCCGTCGGTCTGAGGATGGAAGGCAGTACTAAATAACAATTTGGTCCCCAATGCCAGATGCAGACTCTTCTAGAATGCAGACGTGAATCTCGGATCCTTGTCGGACACGATGGACACTGGAATCCCATACATTCTGACTATCTCTCTAATGTACAACTCTGCGTACTGAGTCATGGTGAAAGTCTTCTTGATCGGTAGAAAGTGTGCTGATTTAGTGAGCCGATCAACTATCACCCAAATGGCATTATATCCTCCAGTTATCCTCGGAAGCCCTGTCACAAAGTCCATGGTAATGTTATCTTTTTTCCACTCGGGAATAGGGAGAGGTCTCAGCTTCGCTAAAGGCCTCTGATGCTCTACCTTTTGATATTGTCAAACACTCGGAGACAAATCTCAGAATATCTCTCTTCATGCTCGGACACCAATAAAGAGGCTGAAGATCCTTATACATCTTCGTACTCCTTTGATGAATGGAGTACGGGGTGCTGTGGGCCTCACTCAAGATATCTACTCTCAGGGAATCGCTGCTAGGAACCCACAGTCGGTCACGATATCTGACTATGCCATCCACAACTGTATATATCCTCCGGCCCTTAGCCTCATCCCTCTGTCTCTACTTCTGTAACTGCTCATTAGAAGTCTGTCTTGCTCGGATCCTGTCACTCAATGTCGACTATACTGCCAGGATAGAAAGACTAGGGGCACTTCCCCTGGCATAAAACACAAGCTCAAACCGCTGAATCTCTGCCTGAAACAGTCTCAATACTGAAAACCGAGTGATCCCTGCAGTCTTCCTGCTCAGGGCATTTGCGATAACGTAATCCAACTACATGCAAATCTAAGGAAAAAATAAAAAATGCGTAATTAAATTATGTTAATTGCATGAATTAAATGTGGTAGGCAAGTTTACATGTTAAAAATATGGTTTTCTATTAGAATGCATAAAACTGTGCTTTCAAGGGTTATTCGAGATGCGATCGAGGTACGTAAACTGGGGACTGTAAAAGACAAATATTTATATTAAATGATTATTTGTAATTGTTTAATATATGGTATATTTATGTATAATTTTAGAGAATGAGGTGTTTTTATGCGCCGAGTCATATTTTAAATCGGTAATCGATTTTTGACGAAAATAAAGACTTTTTGGAAACTCGGCTAATATTTTCAAAAACTTTCCTAAACGAAATATTTTACCTACATTATAATGGACCTATTACACTAAGGTGATTGTGCCTGAGAAGAATTACCCGACTCATGACCTCGAGCTAGCAGCAGTTGACACGTCTGTCATTTGTTTTGCTTAAAAAGTACTAGAAATTTTTTTTCTTAGTAAATCGGCCAAAAACATATATATGTACTTTAAAAATACCTTGTACCATTTTAAAAATAAACAATCAACTAACATTTGAAAATTCAATGGAAAATAGTTTAAAGATAAAACCATCCAACATTTTACCAAACGTAAAAACATTATTTGAAAAGTATAGCCCATACTATAACTTCTCAAAAACCACTCATAAATAAATCGTCGTAAAAATATTCTTAACATAAATCATAATAAAAAACTAGCACGGAAAACTAGCGTCGGTCCTCGGGTTATGTGCACCTTCAGTTCAGCAAAGTCAACCATCAAGAACTCCATTAACATTATTATCATAATCACCTGCATCAATCATACCTAGTGAGTCTAAAGACTCAACACATAATAATCTTGATAACAAATAATACATATACAGATCACATACAACAGTGAAAATACTTTTACTTAAAATATCGTTTTAATGAAGATACATAAACTTTAAACAAAAACATTTTCATGATGATGCATCAACTTTAAACATGAACATTTTCGTTAACATTTTCATATCATCATAAACATATTCATGTCCATATTCGTATCCATATCCATATTCGTATCTACATATTCATTTTCATATTTTTTTCGTTGAATTCAGATCCATAAATGTGACTCGTATTCGTATTCCTATTGAGCGATGGATCCATCTATAAAAACCACAGTACTGGTGATGAAACTTAAAATTAATAATTTATTATATGTTAAAACCTATATTTTAAAATTTAAGTTTCATTAAAATTATAAAATCATGTTATTTTAGTATTGTGTGTTTATATTTAAATGTTTTATTTTCAGGTTTTCTATGTGTTGGTAAAATAATGATAACTCAAGCTAAAAAATTCAAATGGAGGTGATTCAAACATGTTTGGAATCCTTGAGAAATTATCTACAACTTTTCAGAAGACATAATTGCCTAAAACGTTGGTTAAGATGATCAAATTGTGAAAATATCAAAAGGAGGACAAATTTACTTTCACCATGACCAGCATATAGTAAAAAAATTTACTTTCACCATTTAACCAAATGAGGTAAACCAAGTAGCCAAATTCATCTACAGACAATTCCCCACATGTTTGCTATTTTGAGCATAGTCAAATTCGGTGATTAAAGTCGAGGAACAAAGCATCGAAAGAAGGGACATGGAATTGAAGTTGGAGGAGACAAAGACTACTATTACAACTACATGGCATTAATAAAATTTTTGACCATTTCTCTCATTTGGCCTATAAATAGAGGCCTTGTGCTAGCTTGAAAATCATTCTATCTCATTGTAAAATATAGTGTGAGTGTGTATAAAAGTTCTAAATTCCAATATATTTTTCATTTTCCAAATTATGAGTAATGTTTTTAGTGTTGATCAAAAGTAAGTTCATGGAAAGCTAAATATATTATGTCAAGGTGAAGAGGATAAATTCTTGGTGAAGTAAGATTGTTTATATTTTGTATATTCTTTCTTTATTTCTTTTCATTTTTCTAATTTCTTTTTATTGTAGGTATAAAAATGAATTATTTGTTGTTATCAATTTACATCAAATGCTTGATACCATTGAAGTAGGTATCTTGATTTGTTGTTTTATTTTGATACAATAAATATTTCATTAATTAATATTGTTATATTAT
>NC_133317.1:15247105-15251824 GCF_012295235.1 Primulina huaijiensis | reverse complement strand
GATATTCAAGCTAAACTTGCATCTTTAGCAAGAAAAATTGAGTCATTAGAAATGAAAAAGAGTGGTCAATTAAAAAGTATTCAAGAAATTGTTTGTCATATATGTGATACACATGATCATGCTACAAAAGATTGTCCAACATTACCTTCATTTAAAGAATGTCTCCATGAACAAGCAAATTATGTTAACAATTATAAAAAACCAATACTAGATCCTTTTTCAACATCATATAATCCTGGATGGAAAAATCATCCTAATTTTAGTTGGATGAATGATAATAATGCACAACCCTCACAACAATATTTTCAAAATAACCAAAATCATCAAGGTTATATTCCTTATGTTACACCTCCAAAAAAAAACTTTGAAGATGTAATTCATGCATTTATCCAAAAACAAGAATCTATCAATATTCAAAACAGTCAATCTTAGAGTGATTTGAAAGAAAATCTTGTAAAATTTGTATCTGCACTTAATATTCATGAAAAAGGAAAATTTCCATCTCAACCTCAACTTAATCCTAAAAATCAAAATCAAGAATTAAAAAATGAAAAAATTGATCAAATAAAATCTTTTATTACCCTTAGAATTTGTAAAATAGTTAATGATCTATATAGTAATGAAAACAAGGATCATTTAAAATCAAAGAGTAAGGATGATAATTCTGATACTTTTGAGAATGATGATATCTTAAATTCTAAAAATAATATGTTGAATGATAAATCATCTGAAATAGTAAATGAATCGAATAAACCTCCACCATTTTTTCATGCATTAACAAATCATAAAAAAACAAAAAAATGATTCTGATATCTATGAAGTTTTTAAACAAATAAAGATAAATATTTCATTATTAAATGCTATTAAACAAGTACCTTCATATGCAAAATTTTTAAAAGACTTATGTACTGTGAAGAGAAAATTGCATGTGAAGAAGAAAGCATTCTTGGCTGAACAAGTAAGTTCTATTCTTCAAAATAATTCTAGTTTAAAATATAAAGATCCTGGTTGTCCAACAATTTCATGTATTATTGGAGAAAATAAAATTAAAAAAGCTTTGTTAAATTTGGGAGCAAGTGTGAATTTACTTCTTTATTCAGTTTATGAAAAACTTAATTTAGGAGAATTAAAACCAACTTCTGTTACTTTCTCACTGGCGGATAGGTCAATCAAAATACCTAGAGGTATTGTAGAAGATGTGTTGGTTCAAGTTGATAAATTCATATATCCTGTAAATTTTATTGTTTTGGATACACAACCAATAAAAGTACATAATGAAATTCCAGTAATATTGGGACGACCATTTCTAGTAACTTCAAATTATTTAATTAATTGTCGAAATGGAATAATGAAATTGTCTTTTGAAAATGTGACTCTAGAACTTAATGTGTTCAATTTATGTAAACAACCAAGTATTAATGAAAATGAATATGATAATGAAATTGAAACAACTGTGGAAGAAAATATACAAGAAGAAAACTTAAATCAACAATCTGAAGTTTTTTCAATAGAAAATTTTGATTCTGAAAATAATTTTAAAGAAGATGATAATACAAAACTTGAATTAAAAGTTTTACCATTTGAATTGAAATATGTATTTCTTTGTGAAAATAAAACATTTCCTGTTGTAATTTCTTCCACTTTTCTACCAAATCAAAAAGAAGATTTAATTAAATTACTAAAAAAATATAAAAATGCAATTAGATGGGACTTTGAAAGATATAAAAGGTATAAATCCTTTAATTTGCACACATAAAATTCATTTGGAAGAAAATGCTAAAACATATCAACAACCACAAAGAAGGTTAAATCCACATATGAAGGAAGTTGTTAAGAATGAAGTATTAAATCTATTAGACGCTGGAATTATCTATCCAATCTCAGATAGTAAATGGGTAAGTCCAACACAAGTAGTACCTAAAAAGTCAGGCATCACTATTATAAAAAATGAAAAGGGAGAGTTATTACACGCTCGGATTCCATCTAGTTGGCGTATGTGTATTGATTATAGAAAATTAAATGATGCAACTAGAAAAGATCATTTCCCACTACCATTTTTAGATCAAATTCTAGAAAAAATAGCAGGAAATTCTTATTACTGTTTTCTTGATGGATATTCGGGATATTATCAAATACCTATATTATTAGAAGATCAAGAAAAAACTACTTTCACTTGTCTTTTCGGAACTTTTACATTTAAAGAATGCCGTTTGGTTTATGTAATGCTCCGGCTACTTTTCAAAGATGCATGTTAAGTATTTTCAAAGATTGAAGAATTTGTAGAAGTTTTTATGGATGATATAACTGTTTTTGGAAACTCATTTGAAAATTGTCTTAAAAACATAGAAGAAGTATTAAAACGATGTGAAGAAAAAAATCTTGTTTTAAATTGGGAAAAATGTCATTATATGGTTAAATCTGGGATTGTGTTAGGTCATGTGATATCTGAAAAAGGAATTGAAGTTGATAAAGCCAAAGTTGGTGTTATTGCTAATTTAACATCACCAAAAATGGTCAAAGAAGTTCGATCATTCTCGGGTCATGCAGGTTTTTATAGAAGGTTTATAAAAAATTTCAGCATAATATCTAAACCAATTTCGAATCTTTTAACAAAAGATACACAATTTGAATGGACTCAGAAATGTGAAAATGCTTTTAAAAAAATAATTAATCTTTTAATTACATCACCTATTTTACAACCTCCAGATTGGTCTTTACGATTTGAATAATGTGTGATGCAAGTGATTATGCTATAGGAGCTGTGTTAGGACAGAGAAAAGAAGGAAAACCGTATGCAATCTATTATGCTAGTAGAACCTTAAATAGTGCCCAAATAAATTATTCAACTACTGAAAAAGAATTACTTTCAGTAGTATTTGCATTAGATAAGTTTCGATCTTATTTAATTGATTCTACTATTATTGTGTACACTGCTCATTCTGCCGTAAAATATTTATCAAATAAACAAGATGCTAAGCCAAGATTAATACGGTGGATTTTATTGTTACAAGAATTTGATATTATAATTAAAGATAAAAAAAGAATATAAAATGTCGTAGCCGATCATTTATCTAGAATAATGACTGAATCATCTCATAATGAAATACCAATAAATGAAAATTTTCCAAATGATCAGCTGTTTTATGCTACTATTATGCTCTGGTTTGCTAACATTGTAAATTTTATTGTGACAAATAAAATGCCTTCTCATTGGAATTCACAGGATAAGAATAAATTCTTGATAGAAGTTAAAAAAATTTATTGGGATGATCCTTACTTGTTTAAGTATTGTCCTGACCAAATTTTTCGACGATGCATACCCGACAATGAAGTAAGTAATGTTATTAAATTTTTTCATTCTGAAGCATGTGAAGGTCATTTTTCATCTAATAAAACAGCTGCAAAAATCTTACAATGTGGATTTTATTGGTCGTCTTTATTCAAAGATACGCATTTATTTTGCAAATCTTGTGAAAACTGTCAGAAAATGGGATCAATTTCAAAACGAAACATGATGCCTTTAAATCCAATCATAATTATTGAAATATTCGATAGTTGGGGGATAGATTTTATGGGTCCATTTCCATTATCTTTTGGATATACGTACATTTTAGTCGCTGTTGATTATGTTTCAAAATGGATTGAAGCAATTGCATGTAGAACTAATGATCATAAAGTTGTTATAAAATTTTTAAAAGAAAATATTTTTAGTCGATTTGGAATNTATGGGTCCATTTCCATTATCTTTTGGATATACGTACATTTTAGTCGCTGTTGATTATGTTTCAAAATGGATTGAAGCAATTGCATGTAGAACTAATGATCATAAAGTTGTTATAAATTTTTTAAAAGAAAATATTTGTAGTCGATTTAGAATACCTAGAGCAATAATTAGTGACGAGGGAAGTCATTTTATAAACAAATCATTTTCTTCTTTGTTAAGAAAATATGGCATTACACATAAAGTTTCTACCCCTTATCATCCTCAAAGTAATGGTCAAGTTGAACTTGCAAATAGACAAATAAAACAAATTTTAGAAAAAACAGTTAATCCAAATAGAAAAGATTGGTCTTTAAGATTAACTGATGCATTATGGGCATATAGAATTGCATTTAAGACATCATTAGGGATGTCACCATTTAGGTTAGTTTTTGGTAAGCATTGTCATTTACCGGTTGAACTGGAACATAAAGCTTATTGGGCAATTAAAGCATTTAATATTAATTTAGATGATGCATCTAAATTAAGAAAATTGCAATGAAATGAACTTGAATAATTAAGAAATGATGCATATGAAAATTCAAAGATTTATAAAGATAAAACTAAAGCCTTTCATGATAAAAATATTATGAGAAAGTCATTTGAAATTGGACAAAAAATTTTACTTTATAATTCTCGTTTGCATTTATTTCCAGGAAAACTAAGATCGAGATGGTCAGGACTATTTATAGTTAAATTTGTTTATCCTCATGGTGCTGTTGATATTGAAAATCCTAAAAATAATGACGTGTTTAAAGTTAATGGGCAAAGACTTTAGCTTTTTATAGAAAATGAAAATTTTAATGATGATTTTATGCCTTTATATGATCCACAATAGTTGGTTGATAGTTTCATTTTGTTTTTGCAGATTCTAGTTCATTTCCCGGTTAAGTGGCGGATAACGGTACTCTGTGACTATCTAAGTCGGTTTTTTCAGTTTTCCCAAAATAATTGAAATA
>NC_133317.1:15245776-15246989 GCF_012295235.1 Primulina huaijiensis | reverse complement strand
ATAATAATAATAATAATAATAATAATAATAATAATAATAATAATAATATGGATGCTTGTATTGTGAATCTTCGTAAATATTTTGCTTGTTTACCTGATAATGCGTTGAAAAAAATTTATAAAGCTAGATGTGAGCGACTAAGGTTGATGATGTCATATGGCATACCGAATGATATCCGTTTGATAATTGAAGCAAAAGTCCGATTGGTTGGGGAAGCAAGTGAAATAATAATAAGACATATGCCAGGATTTGTTAAAAGCACATATGCCAAAAAGCGACGAGCTAAACGTATAGGTGGATGTCATAAATGTGCAAGGTGGACTTGTAAAGGGAAATACAAAAATGTTGGAATGACATCAATGAATAAAGAAGATAAAATTTTATTCATTAAGAATTGTCTGAGTAAAGAGTCTTTGGATAATTTTCTAGAGGTTCTTGATACGCATTTTAGTGGGTACGCGAAAAATGAACTTCTTAAACTATGGTGGCAATTTCAACATGAGGAATATCAATATGGATGGTGGAATCAGCCTTATAAAGATCCTACTGTAGTAACGCATATCTGTTTAGATAAATAAATATATATATACAATTTCGTCTCGGGAATCTGACGTTAAATGACCCTGTTTGCCAATTTATAAGAAAATTGAATGGGAGGCATATCCTCGACTCATAGAAGGCATTGAAGCCGTTACTGAACGTAAAATCAGAGCAAGATGTGAGCCACAATCACAACTACGTTGTATATATGTGTTTTAATTTATGTCATTTTTATTTTCTTTTAATAATAATAATTTCATGTTCAAATATTGACTTTTGGCATGTTACGTTTATAAATTCATATGCTGTGATTTAACAATTGCAGAAAACATATTTCTCAACATGTCGACGTCCACGGTAAGTAAAATCCAAAATATTTGTGTATTTTGTGGATCTAGTGCAGGAAAAGATTCAATTTATGAAGAGGTAGCAGAAAAGCTTGGAATAACACTTGCTAAAAAAAAGATTCATTTGCTATATGGTGGTGGTGAAGTTGGTCTCATGGGAAAAGTTTCAAAAGCTGCGCATGCAGGTGGAAGTGAAGTCTTAGGCATTATTCCGATTACCTTAGCCAGTCTTACTGGACCAACAATAGGAGAAGAAATGAAAGTGGACAACGTGTATGAACGAATTACTCAAATGATTGAACATTCAGATGCTTTCATTGCTTTGC
>NC_133317.1:15213668-15245570 GCF_012295235.1 Primulina huaijiensis | reverse complement strand
ATAATTTTTAGTTCAATGACGAGTAAGGTGTCAGTAAAACGCACCTGAGACGCATTAGTTAATAATTATTGGAAAATCACAATACGCTAGATTTTAATATTCATTATATTCAAATTACAGATTACAAGAAAAATTAGTTTTTCATATGTACAAATTTATATATATATATTTTTTATCAGTAAATATAAAATGTATAATAGATGTGTTTATATATATATATATGTGTGTGTGTGTGTGTGTGTGTTTTCAAATAAAATAATTTCTAAACTTTTTATGATAATATAGTTAAAAGATATGGTTTGTATGGTTGTTAATATGTATAATTGAAAGAATTCTTTTTTTTTTTTGTAAAAGTATAATATATACTCACATATCTTTTGTGAGTAAGTGGTGAGAAACGTGAAAACAATTAATAAACTTTTATTGATTATTAAAAAATGGTTAATTACAATAATATAACTCCCCTATAAAAAAAATATTAATTATATAAAAAAAGAAGATAAATAACATACTGCAAAGTTCTTTGTTCATTGTAATTGTTTTTTTCTAGATTTGATTGATGTACTATAAATGTGTTCTAAAAAAAATCCAACAATCAATATGTTCTAAAAAAAAGATTTGTTTGTGTTGGATAAGTTTCAAAGGTAGTCGAATGTATCCGTTATATAAATGTTTATATATATAGACATTTAAGGTAGAATGTTTGGATAAAAAAAATTTATGTTATTGTAAAACTTTGCAGTCACGTTAATAAAAAAAGAAAAAGAAAAAAAAGAGGGATTTTATTCTTTGTAAATTTTCCTATTTTGTTTTCAATATTAGTTTATTTAATTGTCTGCTTTAATAATTAGCCTTTTTCAATGAGAGTTAATATTCATTCCAACTCCATGAGTGTAAATCAGCTATCCATTAAATATTTTGACCTGAAAGAATATGGAGTTAAGGCTTTTACAAAAAAAAAATTCTCGATATTATACATGTTATGGTGGGTGGTGTGAATTATCTTTTTGACTATATTATCATAAAAAAATTTAGAAATTAAAAAATATATATATATTGTTACTTTATATATTATGTGAAAATAATAATAAAAGTACATCCAATTACATATTATTATATTAAATGAAAATATATATATATATATATATATATAACGGTATATGAGTTTGTTTTTAAAATGAATATGTTTGTATATTTGAATATAAAAAAGGAATAAAGAATCTAGGTTGTGATTTTCCGATAAATTTTATTACTAAGGGACTAGTAATAAGATAGTGTAGGGGTGTGATGAAACTTAAAATTAATAATTTATTATATGTTAAAACCTATATTTTAAAATTTATGTTTCATTAAAATTATAAAATCATGTTATTTTAGTATTGTGTGTTTATATTTAAATGTCTTACTAAATATAATTTATTTTCAGGTTTTCTACGTGTTGGTAAAATAATGATAACTCAAGCTAGAAAATTCAAATGGAGGTGATTCAAAAATGTTTGGAATTCTTGAAAAATTATCTACAACTTTGCAGAAGACATGATTGTCTAAAAAGTTGGATAAGATGATCAAATTGTGAAAATATCAAAAAGAGGACAAATTTAATTTCACCATGACCAGCATATAGTAAAAAAATCATAACTATTTCAATATTTAACCAAATGAGGTGAACCAAGTGGCCAAATTCATCTACAGAAAATTTCCCACATGTTTGCTGTTTTGAGCAGAGTCAAATTCGGTGACTAAAGTCGTGGAACAAAGCATTGAAAGAAGGGACATGGTATTGAAGTTGGAGGAGACAAAAACTACTATTACAACTACATGACGTTAATAAAATTTTTGACCCTTTCTCTCATTTGGCCTATAAATAGAGGCCTTGTGCTAGCTTGAGAATCATTCTATCTCATTATAAAATATAGTGTGAGTGTGAATAAAAGTTCTAAATTCCAATATATTTTTCATTTTCCAAATTATGAATGATGTTTTTAGTGTTGATCAAAAGTAAGTTCATGGAAAGCTAAATCTATTATTTCAAGGTGAAGAGGATGAATTCTTGGTGACGTAAGATTGTTTATATTTTGTATATTCTTTCTTTATTTCTTTTCATTTTGCTAATTTCTTTTTATTGTAGGTATAAAAATGAATTATTTGTTGTTATCAATTTACATCAAATGCTTGATACCATTGAAGTGGGTATCTTGATTTGTTGTTTAATTTTGATACAATAAATATTTCATCAATTATTATTGTTATATTATACATACATATATATATATATATAATTATATCATATATTTAATTTAGACGATAGCGTGGCTCTGCCGGTTGTTCTAAATGAAATATTATGATTTAATACTAATATCTAACAATCTAACATTTACTTTATCGCAACTAACTTTTACTTTCCGCATCTAACATTTACTTTATCGCAACTAACTTTTACTTTCCGCAACTAACTTATTAAATCATATATTTCATTTAGGCAATAGCGTGGCTCTGCCGGTTGTTCTAAATGAAATATAATGATTTAGTTTAACATTTATTTTATGCAATTATATATTTATATAGTTATATATTTATAATCATAGGTACCATATATAAAATATCGGTGAATTCGGTATTTTCTATAGTGGGAACTATATTATATTAGGTGTGTGTTTAAATATTTAATTTTCTTGGAACCATTATTTATGGTGGTTTTCTTTGTTTTACTTTTAGTTAAATAATATTGCATAAACCAAGAATAAATCCTCAAGCGTTGACAAAATTTATAATTTGTAAACTTCGTTCTTGCATCTGGTAATCTATAAATTAATAAATTTAAACTTAAAATAACCTTTCTGTGGATCGATCTCGTACTTACGAAATATATTACTTACAGACAACCTACTACTTGGGTGAATTATAATTTAAGTAGTAGCAACTGGGCGGCGGGGAAATCAGCACACTCTCACCGGTCAACTGAGCCTTGGCCAACGTATTAACATATTGACGTATTCGTATTTGTATCAATGGAAATTCAATCGTTGGGCTCCCCATGGGACCGTCACCCTCACGATATCTACAACATATTTTGTCACAATTACTTCATTTCCTTCAACGTTTCGTGTTCTCATCACTTAATAAAAATTAAACATGCATATAACGTTTTACTTTAACCCAAGCATGCAACATATCTTTTAAATGCCAATATTAAATCATAAAAATCCGTAAAAACTTAAAATAAATGTTTTAACATATAAAAATCATAAAAAGCCATAAACGTTTTAAAATAAACATTTTAACATCATCAATATTTAAAATAAACGTTTTGGCATATAAAATCATAAAAACATCCATAAACATTTAGAACCAACATTTTAACATAATAAAAATCCAAAAACATTAAAAATAAACATATTAACATCCTAAAAATTCATAAACATTTAAAATTGACATATTAACATAAAAAAATTCATAAACATCCATAACCATTGAAAATAATCATATTAGCACATAAAACAGCATTCAGGACACGGCCATGACGCTTACTAATTTTTGGATATAAAATTATCGTTTTGCCTCTAGACATAAAATTCTACGTTTTTGACATTTTCTTAATTTCAATTACTTTAACATGTCCCAAATAATTGTTTAAGATTACCAAAATTTTCTCAAATTTTTATTTAGCTTAATTCGATGACTTTTAATTTATTTTTTAAATATATCATATTAATGCGTTTTAATCCCGAATTAAACCAAACCTTAGTATAAAATTCCCAAATTAAAAACTTAGACTTTTAATATTTATTTGAGCTTAAATATAATTTTTCATAATTTTATCCCACTTAAATAAAGGCTTTTCAATTAATTCTTTTAATTAACGTTTCGTGCCGCAATTAAATCTCGGATAAATCCAAGACTCGTTATTTTGATCCCAAATTTTAAACATATAATTTTTATTATTTATTCTACCCTTGTGAGCCATGAACCACACACGTGGACCCATAGTTCCAATTTTAGTTCTTTAATTTTCGTTTTTGACACCTTATCGAACACACCGAGCCATCTCCCAAAATACTCGAGCCATGGTCGAGCCACCTCATGCCAAACCCGAGCCAACCCATCTAGGAACCCTCTTGACCAACCCTGTCCCCTGGACCTAGAGGTGTTCATTAAACGGTTTACACCGAAAAACGACCGGACCATAAATTTCGGTTTTTTTTGTTCGGTTTAAACGGTTTTTCGGTCGGTTATGGTTTTTATTTTTTGTACTTTCGGTTTTTCGATTCGGTTATCGGTTTTTGAAATTTTAAAATCGAAAAAACCGAACCGACCATTTAAATTATTTAAAGGAAAAGTATTTTCCTCATTCGATTTAAAATCAAGATTTTATCAAATTCTTCTAAAAGAAGAAGATAAATATAAAACAGTTTTTACTGTACCATTTGGTCATTATGAATGGAATGTAATTCTATTTGGATTAAAAAATGCTCCAATGGAATTTCAAAATATAATGAATGAAATTTATAATTCATATATAGGTTATATCATAATTTATATTGATGATGTGCTTATTTATTCTGATAATATGATCAACATTTTAAAAATCTGAATATATTTATTTAAGTCACAAAAAGAGCTGGTTTAGCAGTAAACCAGAAAAAAGGTCAAACTTTTTCAAACTAAGATAAAATTATTAGGACATTATATTGAAAATGGAATAATGATTCCTATAGAAAGAGCAATTGTTTTTGCCGACAAATTTCTTGATAAAATCACTGATATAAATCAATTACAAAGATTTCTTGGAAGTCTTAATTATATAGGAGATTTTTATAAAGATCTCGCTCAAGACTGTAAATTATTATTTCAAAGGTTGAAGAAAAATCCTCAAGCATGGACTGATAGTCATACTTTAGCAATACAAAAAATAAAAGAAAGAGTTAAACAACTCCCATGTTTATTTATTGCTAATCCAGAAGCATTTAAAATTGTCGAAACAGACGCCTCTGATATTGGATATGAAGGAATACTTAAAAAAAATTACATAATAAATCTAAAGAAATTCTAGTCAGATATACTTCTGGAACTTGGAATAATACTCAAAAGAATTATTCTACTATAAACAAAGGAATTTTTTCTGTTGTTAAATGTAATACAAAATTTGAAAGTGATCTTTTAAATAAGAAATTTTTACTAAGAGTTGATTGCAAATCTGCAATAATATTCTTTTAAAATATGTTAAAGTAATAGCATCTAAACAAATATTTGCTAGATGCCAAGCTATATTAGCATGTTTTGATTTTGATATTGAACATATCTCTGGAAAATCTAATTCTTTACCAGATTTTCTAACCAAAGAATTTTTGCAAGGATCAACCTTGGAAGACGGTTCTGAAGAGACCAGCAACGGGTAAAAATCCCATGAATAAACAACCTTTTAAAAGAGGTACCACTACTATTCCTCAGCCTGATACGACTACTACAGAAGAGGAAAAATTTGACCCTATTAAAGAATTTTCAAATGATCCCACTGCATATGAAATTCATTATTATAATAATGCAATATTTGCCCTAAGAGGATCAAAAGAAGAATTAAAATATCCTTACTTAATTTCAGGATGTCTTAATTGATGTCATGTTGACAAAGACCTAAAAGGTCTATCACCAATTCATATAGCTCAAAGTTATTTAATTAAATATTTACAACCTATATTAGGAAGAAAATCCTGAGAATACTTTGAAACAATTTTAGTAGAAACCGGTTCAGTTGAAATACAACACATGGATCGTAATCGCGATTTCGTATTTTCTAAAATGATTATAAAGAAATTATCCCAGCTGCCAATTGGGGTTTACCTCTTGGTCAAGCTAGACAATTAAACACATTTCAGGCAATGCCAAATATGTTTAATTATCATGATTATATCATGGCTTTGGAAACAACTCTCATATATGAGAATTCTCAATGCAAACCCTTTTGGTGGATAAAATTCCAATTAGATGATATTCATAAGTTTCTACCTACATGGTTCAAAACTTTCTTCTTCTCTTGGGGAGTAATGCCCTCTATTCTTCCTAAAAATGTTAAAAATATATGGATCAAGTTCTAACAAGCTAATCCACATTTTGACGGATTGACGGCCATGATCCAATTCTCCATAAATTATAATGTTCCCTGGACCATACGATGGGAATATGGACTCCAAGACATTAATAAAGAAAAGTTTGAAATCAAATTTGCCCCCACTATCTTAATTAGAAAGGTTTTAATAAAATGGTGGGGAAAGGAAGACTTTTTTGGATAAGGAAAAGTCTATGATCGACATGGGGTAATAGCTCTTGGACCTGCCAGAGAGACTATGAGAAATATGAATAATGAAAACCCAACTCAAACCACATTACTTAAAGAACTTTTTCAACATCAGGATAAAGATACCATTACTTCTATGTTTTCAGAAGTATTCGGTGAAAAATCAAATTTATCTACACAAGCATCTACCTCCTCAAAAGGAAAAGATAAAATCGAAGAAGACACTTGTATGACAGAGAATGATGATCAAGATGCACAGGACCCCTATGATGGGGATGACATTTTCGCATTATTGAATGCATAAACCAGTGGATGCATGAGCTGGATGTCACGGGTAAAAGTCATTGTAAAAGTTTGTATTATTGTTGTGAATTATTGCAGCTGTATGATTATCTTTTACTTTGTACGTGTCATGTTTTTATTTGTGGTGGTACTGTAGCTAGTGGTTGTACTATTTATTTTTGCCCTATTTAAGAAGTGGTCTCTCTTTGTGAACCACACAACGGAAAAAACCTTAGATTCTATCTAAATAAAAGAAGTTTGCGAGCAATATCTTCAAAGTTCTACTTTCAGCTTTAAGATTTCAGAATTTTAATATGTAAGTATATGTCTTATGATTACATTTATGATCCTCCCTTCGATTATATCATGCCATCTGCAAATTATTTCATAATATTAAAAAGAAAAATTAAATTAATAAATTCTCAAATTGAGAGTCTTGAGAATCGATTAAAAGATCCAGAAATCAATCTTATTTATAAACAGTGGTTTATATATCCGCATCTGGAAAGATCCAGAATTACCTTAAAGGCTTACGAAAAACAGAGCTCACAGCTAGCTGCTTAAAGGCGAAGATTTGAAGATTGTCTGTTGGAATAAGCTTTAAAAGCATTGGCATTGTTAATTTTGTTGTAGTGTTGTAGTGGTATCAGAGCCATTGTAACTGAAGAAATTCTTCTATAAAGACTTTATTCTTATATCAAAGATTTTTATTCTTTTATTCTACAAGGATATTAGTAGTACCCGGGAGAAATCCTTAAGTCAGGTTCCGTAAAGCCTGTAAGGCCAAAGGGCAAGGTAGGAGTAAGTCCTTGACAGTGTCTACTTAATTTCTAATGGATAAAATAATAAGATCTTTTACTAAGAATAAATGTTCATGTAGTAATACTAAGAACAAAGAATTAATTATTTCCGAAAATTTCGAGAAGAATATTCAAAACTGGAAAATACCAGCATCATCTAATATGAAGATCTATAGATCTAATGGATTTAATTTTAAATCTGATTATATTAGTAAAACTATAGAAGAAGCGATTCCTCTAAAAGGAAGATATGACTCATTTAGTCTATTATCTCAAAGCCTTATTAATATTCATAAGCAATCTTACAAATTTATGCATTTGGAAATGATACAAGTAGGTTTAAACTTTTTACTAGATTAGGCTTAAATACTTCAGCCTTAATTCTAGTAAGGGATCAAAGACATAATAAATTTGAAGATTCCTTATTAGGAATTGTAGAGTCCTCGTTATGCGAAAGACTAATACATTTTAGTTGTTTCCCTAATTTTCCTATTTCTCTTTCTGATCCAAATATCATGAAAGCCCTCACTTTAAATATAAAGACTAAAGGTTTTGATATGATAGATGGAACAGAAAATATTGTTCTATTATATAGAATTTGTTACAAAGTTATGAATTCAAAAATTTCTAATTTTAAAATTAATACTAATCAAATTAGTTCAAAAAGAGGAGAAACTACTCTTTTTATAACTGATATTACTAAAAGCAATATCATGATTCCTAGAACAATTAATTGGAGTCAAGTCACTTTGCCAGAAATCTGGAAAATGGAGAATATTACTCCTTCTCTTAAAGAATATTCCAGGAAACTAGAAAGTATAGTTCAATATGTTGATGGTGATGTTGAAATAAATTTTTCATCTCAAAGACATCTACGAATTAAACTTCCAGAAGAAAGTAGAAGTTCTACTTCTTCTATATCTGATTTTGAAAAAATTAGTATATCAGGCATACAAAAAACTATAGATAATATATCTCAACCAGAATATAAGGTTGATTTACCTGAATCCAGTACTTCTCGATTTCAGATAAGTTATTCTGTTAATAATAGAAATTCTAATTCTCCTAATTTTTCTGATATGGGTTATAATGTTATGGTAATTAGCAAAAATAATCTTATTCAGAAAAGTTTAGAAAAAATTAAAAATAAAAATAAGAAAAAATGGTTTTTAAGTTGTTTAAATTCAAAACAACAGACTTTATATTCTTTAAGATATTTAGAATGGGTTGAAGAAAATGAATTAAATTTAGATTTTTTCAAATGGATGGAAAATATATATTTTCCAGCAAGAAATAAAATATTTCCAAATTTTAACGATGAGTCTTTTATAAATACTCTTGAATCAACATATAAATTATATGTTCATGAAACAGGAGAAGACTCTTTTGAGATTCATCCTCCTTTTACTACTTTACAAATTTAAAAGGGTAATAAGGAGATTTATGCTGCTTCTATAAAATCCGAGTTAGGACAAGGTAATTTTGTTCATATCATTCAGCAAAATAATTTTATCAATCTTACATTACATTCTTTAAGAAATCAAACTACCATAATAGAAGAAATTCTGTCAAAATCTAAATCAGAAATTTCTAGTGGTGAGAGTTCAAAAACTCTAATGATAAAACCTCCTCCGAACCTTAAAAAAGAAAATTTTCTTTTAAGTTCTAAAAAATATGAGGATTTTATGGAAGGTCTAATAGACAGATTACAAAAAATTAACATAAAAGAAAAAGGTTCAGTTTCGGTAATTACTAAAGCTGAACAACATGAAAATTCAAGTTCTTTTGATGATGAAATGCAAATTAATAAAATGCATAAGGTTTCCATTGTAAAGCCTTTTTATAAAAAGTCAACACCTATTGATCTTCAAATTGAAGAAAAGAAATATTACGTTCAGTTTAATGGGGAAGCCATTACTGAATGGAATATAGATGGAAAGTCTGAATATCAGATTAAAACTGTTATTAAACAAATGTTAATATACTCTTCTGCCGCTAAAATTAAAGGTAATAATGATAGGCAAATTGCTCAATCTATTATTACTGGTTTCACAGGCCAACGTCAAGGTTGGTGGGACTTCTATCTTTCTAAAGACACAAAGAATAAAATTCTAAAATCTTCTATAATTGACATTAATGGAAGAGAAGAGTCAGATGCGGTGAATACACTTATTTACACAATTCTATCTAATTTTATTGGAGCTAATGAACTCCAATTAGATAGATCTCAAGAACAATTAATGAATTTGAGATGTCCAACTCTATCTGAATTCAGATGGTATAAAGATGTGTTTATGACCAAAGTTTTAACCAGAAATGATTGCAATGCAAATTTTTGTAAAGAAAAATTAATTTCAGGACTTCCAGTTCTTTTTGCAGAAAGAGTCAAGAATAGATTAAAATCTAAGTCTCCAACAAACTCTATAGATTGGAATTTACTCACCTATGGTGATTTATCTGCAGAAATAACTGCAGAAGGAATTACTCTTTGCAATGATATCAAGTTAAAAAGACAACTTGATATGCAAAAAGAAGAAAATCGAAATATTATCGGTGATTTTTGTGAGCAAATAGGCTTTCAACGAATACAATATCCTAAAAGGGATAAGAAAAGAAAAAGATTTCCTTTTAAAAGAAAGAAACATCATCTAAAAGACAAATAGAAATCTAAAAAATATTCTAAGAAAATGTTTAAAAAACCTATAAAAAATGATTCTAAAGTTCCAGTATGCTGGAAATGTGGAAAAATTGGACATAAGGCTAACAAATGTTATGTCAAGAAAAAGATTAATAATCTTAATATAAATAATGATTTAAAAGAATCATTAATAAATATTCTTCTTAATAAAGAAGAAAATTTAGAACAAAAAGATTTTTATATTAATATTATTGAAGAAATATCTGAATACTCTAATAATAGTTCTATAATTATTCTGATATATCAGAAAATAAAATTTGTGACCCAGATTGTGATTGTGATGCATGTATCATAAATTTTATGGGATTAGAAATAAATGTTATATCACATGAAGAAACTATCATTTTAGATCTTATAGATCAAATAAATGACCCTATAAAAAAAAGAAAAGCTATAAAACATTATTTGAATATGGCAAATCATAAGCCTACTAAACTTGTACAAAATATTGTACAAGAACATGAATTATATTCTTATAATAAAATATTAGAAAAAGCTAAACAAAAAGAAAGAGAACCAACTATCTCTGAATTAAAAGGAGAAATAGATCAGATAAAATATTTAAAAGAAAGAGTAAATACTCTCAGTATTAATAATAATCATATTTGGGAAAAAGATTCTACTTCTGATGAAGAAGAAGAAGAAAATATTTTAGCCAAAGATGATAATGAAATAAATCAAATGGTATGGGTCAATAAAATTGATCAGATTATTTCTCAAAAGTGGTAATCAAAAGTAACACTCATTATTAATAAAAAAATTTAAAATTACTATTGAAGCATTATTAGACACAGGAGCTGATGTAAATTGCATCAGTGAAGGAATTGTAAATACTATAAAAAGACTACTAAATTTATAACTGCTGCTAATAAGCAACTTCTTATAGTTAATTACAAATTGTCTGATGTGACAATATGTAATTCTGGGGCTTGTCTTTATACTACTTTAAGAATATCTCTACTCCTGTTATTTTAGGAACACCGTTTTTTCAAATATTGTTTCCTATTAATAAAATTAATGAAAAGGGTTATATACAAACATTAAAGGAAATGATTTATTTTTTCCATTCATAACAATACCAGTTTCAAAATCTATTAATATTTTACAAAAAATAGTAAAAAATAAAGAAAATTTTGTTACTTCATTAAAAGATGAAATTATTTTTAAAAATATTAAAGAAAAAATAAATTCTGAGAAAATTCAAGAAAAAATAAAAATTATTTCTGAAACCATATCTAAAGAGATATGTGCTGATGTTCCTAATGCCTTTTGAAATAGGAAAAAACGTCAAGTTAGTCTCCCTTATACAGATAATTTTACTGAGGATAAAATTCCCACAAAAGCAAGGCCTATTGCTATGGGGCCTAGACTTTTAAATTATTGCAAAGAAGAAATCGATAGTCTTCTTAAAAAAAAATTAATTAGACCAAGTCATAGTCCTTGGAGCTGTCCAGCATTTTATGTAGAAAATGTTGCTGAGATAGAAAGAGGAGCTCCTAGACTTGTTATTAATTATAAACCTCTTAATAAAGCATTAAAATGGATAAAGCATCCATTACCAAATAAGAGAGATCTGTTAAATAGATTATTTAAAGGAAAAGTATTTTCCTCAGTCGATTTAAAATCAGGATTTTATCAAATTCTTCTAAAAGAAGATAAATATAAAACGGCTTTTACCGTACCATTTGGTCATTATGAATGGAAAGTAATGCCATTTGGATTAAAAAATGCTCCAATGGAATATCAAAATATAATGAATGAAATTTATAATTCATATATAGATTATATCATAGTTTATATTGATGATGTGCTTATTTATTCTGATAATATTGATCAGCATTTTAAACATCTGAATATATTTATTCAAGTCACAAAAAGAGCTGGTTTAGAAATAAACCAGAAAAAGGTTAAATTTTTTCAAACTAAGATAAAATTCTTAGGACATTATATTGAAAATGGAATAATGATTCCTATAGAAAGAGCAATTTTTTTGCCGACAAATTTCCTGATAAAATCACTGATATAAATCAATTACAAAGATTTCTTGGAAGTCTTAATTATATAGGAGATTTTTATAAAGATCTCGCTCAAGACTGTAAATTATTATTTCAAAGGTTGAAGAAAAATCCTCAAGCATGGACTGATAGTCATACTTTAGCAATACAAAAAATAAAAGAAAGAGTTAAACAACTCCAATGTTTATCTATTGCTAATCCAGAAGCATTTAAAATTGTCGAAACAGACGCCTCTGTTGGATATGGAGAAATACTTAAAAAAAATTACATAATAAATCTAAAGAAATTCTAGTCAGATATACTTCTGGAACTTGGAATAATACTCAAAAGAATTATTCTACTATAAAAAAAGAAATTCTTTCTGTTGTTAAATGTAATACAAAATTTGAAAATGATCTTTTAAATAAGAAATTTTTACTAAGAGTTGATTGCAAATCTGCCAAAGATATTCTTTTAAAAGATGTTAAAGTAATAGCATCTAAACAAATATTTTCTAGATGGCAAGCTATATTAGCATGTTTTGATTTTGATATTGAATATATCTCTGGAAAATCTAATTCTTTACCAGATTTTCTAACCAGAGAATTTTTGCAGGGATCAACTTTGGAAGACGGTTCTGAAGAGACCAGCGACGGGTAAAAATCCCATGAATAAACAACCTTTTAAAAGAGTTGTCACTACTATTCCTCAGCCTAATACGGCTACTACAGAAGAGGAGAAATTTGACCCTATTAAAGAATTTGCAAACGATCCCACTGCATATGAAATTCATTATTATAATAATGCAATATTTGCCCTAAAAGGATCAAAAGAAGAATTAAAATATCCTTAATTAATTTCAGGATGTCTTAATTGCTGTCATGTTGACAAAGACCTAAAAGGTCTATCATCAATTCATATAGCTCAAAGTTATTTAATTAAATATTTACAACCTATATTAGGAAGAAAAGCCTGAGAATACTTTGAAACAATTTTAGTAGAAACCGGTTCAGTTGAAATACAACACATGGATCGTAATCGCGATTTCGCATTTTCTAAAATGATTATAAAGAAATTATCCCAGCTGTCAATTGGGGTTTACCTCTTGGTCAAGCTAGACAATTAAACACATTTCAGGCAATGCCAAATATGTTTAATTATCATGATTATATCATGGCTTGGGAAACAACTCTCATATATGAGAATTCTTAATGCAAACATTTTTGGTGGATAAATTTCCAATCAGATGATATTCATAAGTTTCTACCTACATGGTTCAAAACTTTCTTCTTCTCTTGGGGAGTAATGCCCTCTATTCTTCCTAAAAATGTTAAAAATATATGGATCAAGTTCTAACAAGCTAATCCACATTTTGACGGATTGACGGCAATGATCCAATCCTCCATAAATTATAATGTTCCCTGGATCATACGATGGGAATATTGACTCCAAGACATGAATAAAGAAAAGTTTGAAATCAAATTTGCCCCCACTATCTTAATCAGAAAGGTTTTAATAAAATGGTGGGGAAAGGAGGACTTTTTTGGATAAGGAAAAGTCTATTATCGACATAGGGTAATAGCTCTTGGACCTGCCAGAGAGACTATGAGAAATATGAATCATGACACCCAAACTCAAACCACATTACTTAAAGAACTTTTTCAACATCTGGATAAAGATACCATTACTTCTATGTTTTCAGAAGTATTCGGTGAAAAATCAAATTTATCTACACAATCATCTACCTCCTAAAAAGGAAAAGCTAAAATTGAAGAAGACACTCCTATGACAGAGAATGATGATCAAGATCAAGATGCACAGGACTCCTATGATGGGGATGACATTTTCGCATTATTGAATGCATAAACCAGCGGATGCATGAGCTGGATGTCACGGCTACAAGTCATTGTAAAAGTTTGTATTATTGTTGTGAATTATTGCATCTGTATGATTATCTTTTACTTTGCGCGTCATGTTTTTATTTGTGGTGGTACTGTAGCTAGTTGTTGTACTATTTGTTTTTGCTCTATTTAATAAGTGGTCTCTCTTTGTGAACCACACACCGGAAAAAACCTTAGATTCTCTCTAAATAAAAGAAGTTTGCGAGCAATCTCTTCAAAGTTCTACTTTCAGCTTTCAGATTTCAGAATTTTAATATGTAAGTATATGTCTTACGATTACATTTATGATCTTCCCTTCGATTATATCATGCCATCTGCAAATTATTTCATAATATTAAAAAGAAAAATTAAATTAATAAATTCTCAAATTGAGAGTCTTGAGAATCGATTAAAAGATCCAGAAATCAATCCTATTTATAAACAGTGGTTTATATATCCACATCTGGAAAGATCCAGAATTACCTTAAAGGCTTACGAAAAACAGAGCTCACAGCTAGCTCCTTAAAGGCGAATATTTAAAGATTGTCTGTTGGAATAAGCTTTAAAAGCATTGCCATTGTTAATTTTGTTGTAGTGTTGTAGTGGTATCAGAGCCATTGTAACTGAAGAAATTCTTCTATAAAGACTTTATTCTTATATCAAAGATTTTTATTTATAGTTGTGACTTGCAATCAGGTTTGTTAAGTTGATCAAATTTATATGAACTTATTCTTTTTCATAATAGGTTGACATTTTCATTTTCCTACATATGAGGATTTTTTTTGTAGGAGTTGATGGATCCAATGCTGAAATTATTCACTATCAACATATCCAAACTCTAAATTCCTTACAATTGTCATAGCTATATTTTTTATTATTTTATTTTGATATTTGTGAGATACTTAACAAATTGGTTAGAAGAATTATAGCTATGTCTGTTTTTTATTAATTTATTTTGATTTTTGTAAGATCAATTTGATTGAGGTTTTTTATTATATTTTTTTTAAAATTTATAACGTACAACTTCATTTATAACTAATTTTATTAAACAAACCGTAATAACCGACCGTAATAACCAAACCGTAATACAAAAAAACCAAACCGGACCAAATTAAAATGGTTTGGTTTAGGATTAGGCAATCGAAAAATCGTAAACCAAAAAACCGAAACAAAGTTTACTAAAACCGAACCAAACCGACCGTTGCACACCCCTACCTTGACCTAGCCTCTAACTCACGCACACACTCCTAGACAGACCCCCAATTATGTACGTGAATCTCTTCCACATGACTAGGACTCCTAGTTAGCTTAGGACTCAACCAGCCCCTTAAACCTTGACCAGCACTGCCCCTGGACACGCTCAGACCATGCCCAGACCAGCCCAAGCCCTGAACCCAGTAGCGAGCCACCTGAATTAAGACACACCAACCTGCACGGATGTGCCTTCCTCACGGTTTACGCTCTTGGTTCGAGTCTGGCTCGAGCCCATGACCAAACCCTTGTCCAACCCCCTTGACCCTGATGGACCAGTCTGGCTCGAGCCCAGGCCAGCCGCAAGCCACTCTTCTTCCACAAACAGATTCTGCGCAAGCCTTGGGAGAGAGTCCAACTTCATGTGGACTCTTCCGCAGCCCAAGGCTCGAGCCCTAGAACTCCTGGGACCCTTTCTCGGACCTAACCATGACCTTTAGGACCCAACCACCAGACCTGGTTGAGCCACCTGCCCCCATGCATCAATTTCCCTTCAACTGATCCCATAATCTACAATAGTGATCAATTGGGTTCCAGCTTTGTTCATGTGCATGTTTAGCCTGTTTGTGCGTGTCCTAGCCCCTTAAACTCATGTAAAACATGCCTTTTAGCATCTTAATTCATGGTAGCACCTTTAGTTACATATAAAACTTGTTTTTGGATATTTAAATTCAAATTTACGTGCATATTATGATATTAGTATAATGTTCATGCATGTTGGATTTACATGTTGGGTAAATTTTGGAGCAGTATGCCTCCTAGGCGTAGGATTGCGCGTGAAGCTGGCGATGAGAATAGGGAAGCCCAGGATGGGGAGAGGGTCCACCCCCAGATATGCAGGCTCAGATGCTTGCAGGGATGACTCAGTTCTTTGCACAGTTTGAGGGGAACCAGGCTGCAGTGGATACAGGGGCGAGGCCCAGACCTGAGGCCGTGTATGAGAGATTCAAGAGTATGGATCCGAATGACTTCTCGGGGACTACTGACCTGATGATAGCTGAAGGATGGATTAAGTCCATCGAGATAATCTTTGCGTTTATGAAGCTGTAGGATGCATATAGGGTCAGGTGTGACACATTCTTTCTGACCGAAGATGCCAGGCTTTGGTGGGAAAGTGCGTGAGTGTCAGTGAACATGCAAACACTGACGTGGAATGGGTTCAAGGAGGTTTTCTACTCCAAGTACTTCACTGAAGAAGTACGCTCCCGCCTGACCAGGGAGTTCATGTCGCTGCGACAAGGAGACAACAGTGTGGCAGACTTCGTCAGGAAGTTTGAGAGGGGGTGTCACTTTGTGCCCCTGATTGCAAATGATGCCCGGGAGAAGGTGAGTCATTTTATGGATGTGTTGTGGCCGATCTTGCGCCATGACGTCCAAGTTGTTGGTCCGACTACTTATGAAGTTGCCGTATCGAGAGCTTTGGCGGCAGAGCACGACCAGAGGGACATTGAGGTCGATAGGCAGGGCAAGATGTCTTATCAGGCACCTCAGCAGCAGCAACAGCAATGACCCTAGTTTAAGAGGCCCGTTCAGAGTCAGCATGGGAAGAGGCCCTTTCAGGGACCGCCGAAAGGCAAGGGTCCTGTTTCACATCAGAAGGATCCTCAGAAGCCTGGTGAGTACCCAGTGTGCCCGAAGTGCAACCGCCAGCATCCTGGAGAGTGTTTAATTGGATCGGGCAAATGCTTCAAATGTGGAGCCATTGATCATATGCTGAAGGACTGCCCACAGTGGAGGTAGCCGACCCAAGGTAGAGTGTTCGCCATGTAGGCAGAGGAAGCGAACCCATACACGACCCTCTTGACATGTAACTTATTTAATTCAGCACCGCATTTTTTGCTATGCATGTTGGAACTTGTTTTGGGATTATTAGTGTGATGTTTCGTACTTTTGGGTTACTTAGGATAGAAACCTTCTACCTTGCATGCGGTTGAGATTAGTATTTTGGGATATAAGTTTTGTGTGTTGTGCTAACGTCTCTCAGTAAATTATTTCATAAAGAGAGTATCTATGAAGGCCCTGATAGATTCAGGGGCCACACACTATTTTATCTCAGAGACGTTCGCTAATCATCTGGACGACAAGTATATAGGACTCGATGTGAGCTATTCAGTGACAGTCCCATCAGGACAAGAGCTATCAGCTACTAGCGTGGTCAGATACATTGATATAGAACTATAGTGCCACCTAGTGTATATCGATCTGATTGTGTTGCCAATGACAAAATTCGATATCATCTTGGGGATGTACTGGCTGATGAAGAACAGAGTTCATATTGACTTTCAAAAAAGGTCAGTGTTGGTAAGACCGTTGGACATGGAGCAGTTTCCCTTTGAGACGGATAGATGGAGAAGTTTCCCTCGCATGATCTCTTGCATGCAGGCACATAGACTTATTCACAAGGGGTGTCAAGCTTTCTTGGCCAGCATTATATTCCGCACCTGACGTACCCACTCCGTCGATATCTTATGTACCTATAGTCAGAGATTTTCCTTACGTTTTTCCTGATGACGTCACAGGCCTTCCACCACAGAGAGAGATGGAATTTGCTATTGAACTTGTGCCAGGCACCGTGCCCATCTCTAAGGCACCATACCGGTTAGCTCCAGCTGAGATGTTTGAACTCAAACAGCAGATTCAGGAGCTTCTAGATAAAGAATTCATCTGCCCTAGTTTCTCACCATGGGGCGCACCAGTACTCTTCGTAAAGAAGAAGGATGAGAGCATAAGGTTGTGTATCGATTACCGAGAATTGAACAAGGTAACGATCAAGAAAAAATACCCACATCCAAGGATCGAGGACTTGTTCGATCAGTTGCAGGGAGCTACAGTGTTCTCTAAGATAGAACTTTGATCAGGGTATCATCAACTTAAGGTAAAAGAAGAAGATGTTCATAAAACAGCCTTCAGAACCAGATATGGGCATTTTGAGTTCTTAGTGATGCCGTTTGGACTGACGAATGCTCCAGTAATTTTTATGGACCTCATAAATCGAGTATTTTATCCTTACCTAGATCAGTTTGTCATAGTGTTCATTGAAGACATTCTCATATATCGAAGAGCCATGAGGAGCACAGACAGCATTTGGGTACAATTTTGAAAATCTTGTAGAGGCACAAGTTGTTTGCAAAATTCCGTAAGTGTGAATTCTGGTTGCAGAAAGTAGCATTTTTGGGTCATATAATTTCCAGTAATGGTATCGAGATGGATCCAACTAAGGTGGCAGCAGTAAAAGAATGGGTTGAGCCGAAGAATGCGTCAGTGATCCACAGTTTCCTAGGCTAAGAAGGCTACGACAGGAAATTTATTTAGGGATTTTCTTCGATAGCAGTGCCACTCACTTCGTTGACTAAAAAGAATGTTAAATTCTTATGGAGTGATGAATGTCAGAAGAGCTTTGATACTTTGAAGCAAGCTCTTATATCAGCGCCAGTGTTAGCCATGCCAGCAGGGCAAGGAAATTTTGTGCTATACACCGATCTTCTAAGCTTGGTTTAGGTGCAGTTTTGATGCAGCATGGTCGGGTTATAGCTTATGCCTCCAGACAGTTGAAGGTGCATGAGAAGAATTACCCGACTCAAGACCTCAAGTTGGCAGCCGTTATCTTTGCGCTAAAGATTTGGAGACATTATTTGTACGACGAGAAATGCCAGATATTTACCGATCACAAGAGTCTCAAGTATTTCTTCACGCAGAAAGGGCTAAATAAGAGACAAAGACTGAAACGTCTGCTGCCTTTTTTATTGCTTGAAAGTACTAGAAATTTTTTTCCCACTGACTATTTCGGCCATATACATATATTACATAAAAATATTTTTATAAAATATTTTACCCTTAAAATAAAACATCAACCAACTAGTATTTTAAAAATCAAGTGAAATAGTCATAAAATGAAATCGTCAAATGTTTTACCAAACCTAAAAAGCAATAAATTTAAAAAGTATAGCCCATACTAAACCTATCAAAATCTCTCAAAAACATAAATAAATAGTCTTAAAATTTTTAACGTGAATCATGAATCATAAATGTGGAAAAAGTAGAAGCGCTGGTCCTCGGGTTGTGTGCACCGAAAGTCCAGCAAAATCAACCATCAAGGCCTCCCGTAACATTTACATCATCATTACCTGCATCCATCACACTTAGTGAGTCTAAATCCTCAACACACCATTTTCTTGATATCAAATAATACGTATAAAACCACATGCAACAGCGAAAATACTTTTACGTTAAAATAACATTTTCATGACATGCATAACATGAACCTTAATCTTTTCCTTTTCCCCCAAAACATAACATAAAACCTTTTATCATGATCATAACATTTTTTTTATCCTTTATTGAATTTATATCGTTAATTGTGACTTTCCTCAATCCTCAAAAAATCGATGGATCCATCTACATGTAACCAAAGTACTGGGCGGCAGGGACATCAGAGACACTCTCACTGGTCAACTGAGCCCTGGCTTATCCTCATCGAATGGAAATACGATCGTCGGGCTCTCTCTGGGGCCTTCTCCCGTAAATGGGCTCTCTCTGGGGCTTTTTCCCTCACGATATCCCCATTCTTATTCTCATATCCTCAATGGTTTCATTGGAAATACGATCGTCGGGCTCCCACTAGGACCATAACTCTCACGATATCTCCAACATAACATCATAATAGTCACAATTACTTCACTTCTGTGAGAACCCGGATTTTTCGAAGCAAAGCACCTCAAAAAGCTCGGAAAGTAGCTCAAAAAGAAGCCGAGGCAATGCAAAACCTTGAGAAATGAGAGTACGTCACTTGGAAAAGAAACCTCAGCTCAAGGAAGCTCCAAGATTCTTGGAAAAGAAACCCTCAGCTCATAAGCTGAAACCCTCAGCTCAAGGAAACTCATTGATTGCCGGGGAGGAAATCCCTAGCTCATGAATTCAATATCCTAGCTCAAAGAAGCTCATGTTTTCTTGTCCTAAAAGAACCAAAATGAAGCTAGAAGAAGAGCTAAAGGATTGGACAAATTTAATGTGCATGAAATGACATTTGAGTTAACCAAGAAGAGGAGCTAAAGGAGCAAAAGGTTTGGACCAACTTATTGTACAAGAGATGATCATTGAGTTAACCAAAGAAGGAGCTAAAGGTTGGACAAACATAATGTGCAAGAAATAACCTTTGAGTTAACCCATGAAGGAGCTGCGGGAGAAGCTAAGAGCTAGGACATAATAATGATGCAAGAAGTGACCCTTTAGAAAATCAAGGTGACTCTTAAAGCTTACATGGAAATTTGGAGTGCAATAATGGCTAGCATGGGAATTGAATAATGCATGGAGATTTGAAACACAATAATGACTAATCTTGGAGGCCAAGATTTCGGCCAAGGCTAGGTGAAAGGGCCAAGATTTTTCTATAAATACCACCTAGTCACATGCAAGAATGCACTTCAAAAATCCCTCAAAAACTCTCCAAAATTTTCGGCCCTCTCCTCACCCTTCAAGCACTCGGCCGAACTCAAGCAAAGGAGAAGAAGAAAAGTTCGTGCAGTCCGGAGTTGCAATACTGCGTCGAAGTGCTGTCGAAATCACGACTCAGTCTACTCGAAGTTATAATCGAAGTGCTGCTCAATTAGAGATCACAGTTGTTGAAATAGCGTCGAAGTGCTGCCCAATTTTCAACCAGAAATTTCCTTCAAAATACGGTAAGTGGGCTTTTGTTATGTACTTCGTTTTTATTTTAAACTTTGATATAAATAACATGACATGAATGTTGGTGTGTCACTTTTTTTTTCGAAAATGTCAGTGTGTTCTATTTTAAATTTCGATCGATTATGTGTTCTATTCTAAGTTTCAAAATTCTTGGTTCCGCTGTGTCTGTATGAATAACTCTGAAATCTGAATATCTAAAAACTTTTGTCTGTTACTTCTGAATTCTGTAGCACTGTTACGATTCGAATTTGAAATGGGACGAGAATTGTAATTCTGTTCTGGCCCCAATTGGTGGGTATAAAACCATGTTCTGGCCTCACCCCTTAGAGGACTAACATATTGAGGACAATTTGACCATGGAAATGAGATGAGTAACAGTGTGTTTTGTCTGTTCCGAAATGATCTGAATTGTTTCTGTTTTGTTCTGAATCATTTGATAAGCTCCGTCTTTTATTCGTTTCGTTTCTGTTGTGTCAAGTCAAGAATATTGAGTTTTGAAAGTATGCTATGAAAGTATGTTAAAAGAAATTTTTAAAGAATTAAGTTCTATATTTATCTTTGGAATCGATCGGCCCCCCACTTGCTGAGTGTTTCTCAAAACACTCACCCCTTACAAATTTCAGATAAAAATGAAGAACAAATGAACGAGGAGGAGCAAGAAGCATTTTGGGGATGGTGATCAGAATTCGAGAAATCAAGAAATTGTATTCTTTTTTGTTTAGCCTCTGAAAAACTCTGATGTAAAAGTTTATTTCCTTGTCATTGTAAGACAATATATTATTTATGAAAAAGACTGGTTTGATTTGATACGAGGCTTTATTGGTTTCAATGTAATTGTTAAACAATGCCGGATGTCACTGATGCTTCGGACTCGGGGCATGACATTTAAGTGGTATCAGAGCCGCCAGGTTCATAATCCCGCTAGGATTTTGACAGACAAAATTTGACAAAGTCAAATTTTGGCAAAAGCCTAGTGCATTCCTCTCTGAAGTAAATTCACCCATCGGATTCATTCACGTGTTACGTCGACGTCATTTTCTTCCAAATTCAAGGTCTATTTCCTTCAATGATTCTGAAATTTCTAATATAGAAAGTTCCACGAAAACTTTGTTTCAATCCAAATTTTGTACCTTTTTATCCTTTACTTTGATATCATTCTGAAATTTTACCTCAAATTGTGGTCTTGTACTCGTGCTCAAACCGCACTTTGCATGCGTCAAATTACTAGAAGAAAACAAGATAAACAAGAACTCACGAAGATTAAGAATCTGCTTCAAACTGATATACAGCATCTCAACCATCACCTTGATCGAGCAAAGAGCTAGCTCGCCCTAACACTACGTAACCCATCTCACGTGGTATGACTAGTTTCCCCTAATCAAAAGTTGATAGTAAGGATTGAAACTGAGAAGTATCTTGCTAACCGCTCATGTCATCAACATGAAGACATTTCTAGCAAGCAAGAACGTTACATCGCCAATCTTCATGGCGCAATGGATAGACTGCGCACCTTGTCGTGGAAAACATGGAAGAAGAAGAAGAAGCACCTATGGATGTAGTGAAAAAAGAACAGTAATGTTGTGAGATGATAAGGTAGGCTAGACTGATATTATGGTTATATGATACGATAAGAAAGAAGTGTAATATTTCTTTGGGAATTTACAAAAATAAAATTGAATTATATTTTTGGGAATACACCTATCTGATATAAGTTAACTTACATTTTTGGGAATCTACATATCGAAGATAAGCTTCCGACTTAAGATGAAATGTTTGACTCGGAGATAATAAATTATGAGATAAGAATTATATAAGTTTTGATATTCAGACATAGAAGTTGATTTTTGTGTCAATTTATGGACTTAATTTGGGATGATAAGCAATAAATTTTAATATGTAAGATTTTAGAATATTTAATGAAGGTAAGAAACAATAACTTAAGAAATCAAGGTCATTACTTGAGGTAAACAAAGAGAGTTATGAGATATTGGTTTACATCGAAGAAAGTGTAACGTGTATAATAAGTTCTGACTCTTCTTATAGTATAAAAAAAATAAGGGGAAGAATTGAGGAAAAAAGCATCAAAGAAACTTGTTTAACGGAAAAATTGAGGAGAAAAGCATCAAAGAAACTTGTCGTGTTAAAGCATGCTAGGATCATAGTCAAAGAAAGATTTAGTAAAAGAAAAATTTTTTAAAGAATTAGTTTCTTCCGTATAAGGTTGAAAGAAATTTTAACTAGGTTATAATTATTGGGACTTGAGTCAATAAGCTGAAAAGGAGTTATGTTATAAGATTCTATATTGGTTTTAAATTTTGAGATAGTAATCGTGACAATTTTAAAAATAGAACAAAATAAGTATGGATACACATATTCAGTGTACTATGGTAAATTTCAACGTCTTTCTGAGAATTGATTGGTCGTACAAGAATCATGCAATGGAAGATTGTCGGGGTAAAAATGCCAAACTCCAATCCAAGAATAAAATGTATTTTATGTCAAGGATAAGGAACGGAAATCCTTCCTTTCTGCTTCTCAGACCTAGAAAGGCAAGGAGTATGGCGAAGAAGTCTAACTAGCAATAAAGAGAGAAGCAAAAGAAGGAATTGAGCTCAAGATATAAAATATTCCTGTGAAAAGAGAGCTCCGGAAGCGTTACTTTGAGTTATCTCAGACTGTGAAGTAGAATTCGAAATTAACTTGATAGCTCGTACTACACTAAAATGTAAGGAACCCTAGCAAATGGCTTCAGTTGAACTCAAGAAGCTAAAGGATCAATTCCAAGACTTGTTAGTCAAAAACGAATCAGACCAAGTGCCTCTCCTTGGGGAGCTTCAGTCTTATTGACACAAAAGAATGGTGAAAGCACAAATAGTGTGTCAACCTAAAAAAAACTCAATAGGATCAAGAACAAATGTCATCTTTCAAGAATAGATGACCTTTTCTATCAGTTAAAAGGAGCTAAGATCTTTTCGAAGCTCTATCTAAGGTCAGACTACCACAATTGAAGGCCAAGGTAGAGAATATTCCTAAAACAGCCTAAAAAGAAAAGGGTATGGACAATATGAGTTCACGATAATACCTTTTGGCCTGACCAATGCTCTAGCAACATTCATAGAACTCATGAACATAGTGTTCAAGAAAATTCCTCGACAAGTTTGTGGTTGCATTTATTGATGACATTCTTGAATATTCAACAAGTGAGGAAGACCGCAAGGAAGATCTTCGTCTTGCTCTACCGATGCTCGGAGGAAAATAACTATATACTAAATTTAAGAAATGTGAATTTTGATTAAAAAGTGTCACATTCTTCGGTCATATAATCTCTGAAATGGGTATATCAGTGGATCACCAATAAGGTGGAGGCAATCACAGACTGGCCTTGACCAAAAAAAACTAGAATAGAAGTTCGAAGCTTTCTGGGATCAGCTGGCTATTAAGAAAATGTGTTGAAAAATTTTCTTCCGCTCACCAAGCACACTCAGAAGAACTCTAAATTCAATTAGAGTGAAGAATGTAAGAAGAGTTTTAGATCCTGAAAAAGAAACTCGCTTCTACGCCATTATTAGTACTTTCCGAATAAACCAAGAATGTCACCATTTACAATGATGCATCAAAAGAGGATTGTGATGTGTTCTCATTCAAGAGGGCAAGCAATTGTCTATGCATCGATGAAATTAAAATCATGTGAGCAAAATTATCCAACACATGATATTGAATTAGCCACAATTGTATTTGTGCCAAAGATCCATAGAATCAAATTCTTTGGTGTCATATGTGAGATATTTACCGATCACCAAAGCCTCAAATACCATTCACACAAAAAGAATTAAACATGAGACAAAGATGGTGGATCAAACTATTGAAGATATTTTTAGGGCGTGTGCCATGGACCTCGGAGGAATTAAATAAACACCTTCCTTTGATTGAATTTGCCGATAAAATTAATTATCATGGAAGTATTGAAATCAGAGAGAAAGCTATCATGAAACTTGAATTTTTGATAAAGTAGCTATTATCAAGGAAAAATGCAAGGCAGCTCATGAGCGATAAAAGAGTTGGACTGATTTAAAGTGAAGACCGTTGGAGTTTGAAAATGGTGTGAATGTTTATGTTAAAGTTTCCCCTATGAAAAGAGTGGTTCGATTCAGCAAATCTAGAAAGATAACTCCAAGATATGTTGGACCCTTCGAAATACTGAGAAAAATGGGAAACCTAGCTTATCAGCGGGCTTTAACACCAGGCATGTCAAGGATTGACAACGTTTTCCACGTCTCACAGCTAAGGAAGTATGTCTCATATCCAAGTAGCATTCTTGAAGTTGAATCGCTACTAATGAAAGAAAATGTAAACGAGGAAATGAAATTGGAAAAAGTCCCTATTCGAGTAATGAACACCAAATACCAAGTGCTGAGATGCCGAACAATTCCATATGTCAAGATCCAATGTTCAAATCATATGGAACGAGAAGCAACTTGGGAATTTGAAGAACGTATGCGCACTCGGCATCCTCACCTCTTTAAAGATTTAGCTACACTCAAGTTTCGAGGACGAAACTTCCAATAAGGAGGGCGGGATGTGAGAACCCGGATTTTTCGAAGCAAAGCACCTCAAAAAGCTTGGAAAGCAGCTCAAAAAGAAGCCGAGGCAATGCAAAACCTTGAGAATTGAGAGTATGTCACTTGGAAAAGAAACCCTCAGCTCATAAGCTAAAACCTTCAGCTCCAGGAAGCTCCAAGATTCTTGGAAAAGAAACCCTCAGATCATAAGCTAAAACCCTCAGCTCAAGGAAGTTCATTGATTGCCGGGGAGGAAATCCCTAGCTCATGAATTCAATATCCTAGCTCAAAGAAGCTCATCCTTTCTTGTCCTAAAAGAACCAAAATGGAGCTAGAAGAAGAGCTAAAGGATTGGACAAATTTAATGTGCATGAAATGACATTTGAGTTAACCAAGAAGAGGAGCTAAAGGAGCTAAAAGTTTGGACCAACTTATTATACAAGAGATGACCATTGAGTTAACCAAAGAAGGAGCTAAAGGTTGGACAAACTTAATGTGCAAGAAATAACCTTTGAGTTAACCCATGAAGGAATTGCGGGAGGAGCTAAGAGCTAGGACATAATAATGATGCAAGAAGTGACCCTTTAGAAAATCAAGGTGACTCTTAAAGCTTACATGGAAATTTAGAGTGCAATAATGGCTAGCATGGGAATTGAAGAATGCATGGAGATTTAAACACAATAATGACTAATCTTGGAGGCCAATATTTCGGCCAAGGCTAGGTGAAAGGGCCAAGATTTTTCTATAAATACCACCTAGTCACATGCAAGAATGCACTTCAAAAATCCCTAAAAAACTCTCCAAAATTTTCGGCCCTCTCCTCACCCTTCAAGCACTCGGCCAAACTCAAGCAAAGGAGAAGAAGAAAAGTTCGTGCAGTCCGGAGTTGCAATACTGCGTCGAAGTGCTGCCGAAATCACGACTCAGTCTACTCGAAGTTATAATCGAACTTCTGCTCAAATAGAGATCACAGTTGTTGAAATAGCGTCGAAGTGCTGCCCAATTTTCAACAAGAAATTTCCTTCAAAATACGGTAAGTGGGCTTTTGTTATGTACTTCGTTTTTATTTTAAACTTTAATATAAATAACATGACATGCATGTTGGTGTGTCCCTTTTTTTTTTCGAAAATGTCAGTGTGTTCTATTTTAAATTTCGATCGATTATGTGTTCTATTCTAAGCTTCAAAATTCTTGGTTCCGCTGTGTCTGTATGAATAACTCTGAAATCTGAATATCTAAAAACTTTTGTCTGTTACTTCTGAATTCTGTTGCACTGTTACGATTCGAATTTGAAATGGGACGAGAATTGTAGTTCTGTTCTGGCCCCCATTGGTGGGTATAAATCCATGTTCTGTTCTAGCCCCCATTGGTGGGTATAAAACCATGTTCTGGCCTCACCCCTTAGAGGACTAACATATTGGGGACAATTTGACCATGAAATGAGATGAGTAACAGTGTGTTTTGTCTGTTCCGAAATGATCTGAATTGTTTCTGTTTTGTTCTGAATCATTTGATAAGCTCCGTCTTTTATTCGTTTCGTTTCTGTTGTGTCAAGTCAGGAATAATGAGTTTTGAAAGTATGTTAAAAGAAATTTTTAAAGAATTAAGTTCTATATGTATCTTTGGACTCGATCGGCCCCCCACTTGCTGAGTGTTTCCCAAAACACTCACCCCTTACAAATTTCAGATAAAAAGGAAGAACAAATGAACAAGGAGGAGCAAGAAGCGTTTTGGGGATGGTGAGCAGAATTCGAGAAATCAAGAAATTGTATTCCTTTTTGTTTAGCCTCTGAAAAACTCTGATGTAAAAGTTTATTTCCTTGTCATTGTAAGACAATATATTATTTATGAAAAAGACTGGTTTGATTTGATACGAGGCTTTATTGTTTTCAATGTAATTGTTAAACAATGCCGGATGTCACCGATGCTTCGGACTCGGGGCATGACAACTTCCTTCAACATTTTACATTTTCATCACTTTATAAAATCATGCATAACATAACCTTTTTGTTTTTGAAACCAAGCTTGCAACATGTCTTTTAAATTTCAACCTTAAATCATAAAAATCCATGGACATTTAAAAATCATAATTTAACATATAAAAATTCGTAAACATTTGAAATAATCATAATAGCATAAAAAACCGCTTTCGAAGCACTGCCATGATGATTACTAATTTTTAGATGTAAAAATACCGTTTTACCCATGGACGTGACATTTTACGTTTTTTACTTTTTCTTGATTTCATTGACTCTAACATGTCCCAAATAATTATTTAAGCTTAAATTAAAATTCCAATAATTTTATTTATCTTAAAAACGAGACTTTTTAATTTATCTTTAATTAATCATTTTGACGGTGTTTTAATCTCGAAAAATCCCAAACTTTAATATAAAATTACTAAATTTAAAACTTAGACTTTTAATAATTATTTGGCCCTCGTGAACCATGACTCGATCCCCGTGAGCCATGTTTCAATTATTTTTCTCAAGGAAAACCCTAGACCGAACCCTACCCAACAACCCTCGAGCCATCTTGATAAACCATCGAGCCTAGCTCGAGCCGACCTGAACCAACACTGATCCAACCCTTCCCTAGACCCTACTGGACCCCAAGCACCCAAGTAACATGACCCTAGCCCCAAAACCGAACCACACCAGCTGATGCATGGAGTGGCCGAGACTCCTTCCTTGCTTAGGACTCTTCGAACTCGCCCCTAAGATCTAGCCACTGGACCAGCCCCTGAACCAAACCCGTGTGCACCCTCCTATGACCCTAGTGACTTTACCTGACCCAGCCCAGAACCCCCCATGCCGAGCCCCTCCCCTGCGCGCTGCTGCTCACTTGCGCACAAAGGCGCTACCCTCTCAGGTGGGAGTTCTAGCTTGCTAGGACTCTTTCCCAGCCCTGGTTTCCACGTCCTATTGTGGCTAGGACTCCACCCCTGACTCCTACTCACTCGTAGCCAAGCCCTGGTCCAACCGAACCCAGCCCTACCGCTAATCCCCTTAAACCAAGCCCTACCAAACCCATGACAGAAAGTCGGTTCTTGCTTGCGTGTTTCGTGCTTGTGCATCGATTTTGTGGTGTTCTATGACTCTAAATTGTGTAAAATCCTTACTTGATCATGTCCTAATCATGGCAGCCTCTAGAACAATATAAAAACGTGAATTCTTAACGTAAAATCATATGTTTTTTACCATGTCCATGCCCTATTACGAAAATATTAATAAGAACTTCATGATTTCATACAAACGTGTTTTAACAACGATAATACGATGTGATAGACGAGAAAAGAAGATGTATGGCATGCCTTTGCGTTTTAAACGCACGAATATCCGTTGACGACGAAGAACGATGACGCGGAGGACCTTAGCTTGACAACCTTGAAGCTTTCGAATTTTCTTCCAAAAAATGTGTGTGTATCGTGTATAAGGGGGTGGGGAGAGTTTGATTTAGCTTGGAGTGTGTGGCCGTGTGTATGTAGGGGTTTGGGGAGGGTTTACTTATTTTTATAAACTAATTAATTCACTAATTAAGGCTTAGGCCTATTAAGAAAAAATTTAAGCCCATTAGTGCTTGATTATGATTTAATTAAAACATTAAAATAGTTTTGTTAAAGTAAGTTTGTGAATTTATTAGCCGAGTTGCCAAAACGTTCGTATTTTTTTTGAAAATTCAACACCGATAAAAATTATGTTCCGGCGTATAAAATCACCTCAAAACTTCTTAGTTTCAAAAATATGAAAAAGCATCACTCATATTTTAAATAATTAAAATTAATTATTTAATAAAAATATTTTACGTTTTTCAGCCCTCGGTCTCCATTCCTCGATCGCAACTTGAATAATCCTTAAAAATACAATTTTCTGTATAATGATAATAAAATCCTATTTAACATGTAGTCATGTATGTCACATCATCAATTAGGCAATTAAAATCGATTAATTAGCCATTTTCCCATATTTCCTAGATTTGCATGTCGTTGGGTTACGTCTTCTTAATTTTGGACCTTACAAAGACGGTAGTTGGAGTTATTGAAAGACTACGATTGTGAAATTAGCTACCATCCATGGAAATCTAATGTTGTGGCAGACGCCTTGAGCAGAAAAGTTGCAGTCGTAGCACAACTACGAGTGCAGAGATCTCTTCAGTCAGAGATTCAGATATTTGGGTTAGAGGTTTATCCTAAGAGCAGAGCTCCTAAGTTGTCTAATCTAATTGTCCAGTATTCTTTGCTAGACCGAATCCGTAAGGGTCAGCCTTCATATGAGCAGTTACAGAAATGGAGACTGAAGGACGAGGCCAAGGGCAATGTACTCTACACAGTGTCCGATGGTATTGTGAGATACAGATGGAGAATGTGGGTGCCTAGTGTTGATTCGATCAGAGAGGATATTCTGACAGAGGCACATGCATCTCCGTATTCCGTCCATCCAGGAGGTATCAAGTTGTACAAGGATTTGTAGACTTTGTATTGGTGGCCAGGGATGAAGTGAGATATCCGCCGATTTGTGTCTGAATGTCTCACTTGTCAATAGGTGAAGGCAGAGCATCAGAGGATAGCAGAGATGCTTAAGCCACTCCCTATCCCCGAGTGGAAGTGGTAGAATTTTACCATGGACTTCGTTGTTGGTTTGCCGAGGTCAGTCAGAGCATCCAATGTCATTTGGGTTATAGGGGATCGACTTACCAAGTCAGCACACTTCTTGCCAGTGAAAACGACTTTCTCCATGACGCAGTATGTGGAACTCTATATCAGGGAGATAGTTCGATTGCACGGAATCCCAGTTTCTATTGTGTCCGACAGGGACCCGAGGTTCACATCATCTTTCTGGAAGAGTTTTCATGCAGCTATGGGGACGAAGTTGCTATTTAGTACCGCATTCCACCCTCAGACAGATGGCTAGTCTGAGCGTGTGATTCAGATTTTGGAGGATTTATTGCAAGCCTGTGTGATCGATGTCCATGGGAATTGGGAATCGAAGATACCACTATTGGAGTTTACCTACAACAACAGCTTCCAATCATCTATAAGTATGGCTTCCTACGAGGCATTGTATGGGAAGAAGTGCAGATCTCCGATTCATTGGGATGAATTCGGTGAGAGATCAGAACTTGGTCCAGAGATTGTTCAGTAGAATGCAGATGTGGTGGTCAAGATCCGAGACAGGATGAAGACCGCCCATAGTTGTCAAAAGAGTTATGCTGACAAGAGAAGAAGGGATCTTGAGTTTGCCGTAGGAGATCACGTTTTCCTAAAGATAGCACCTATGAAGGGTGTTATGAGGTTTGGGAAGAGAGAAAAGCTTAGTCCGAGATTTATTGGACAGTTCGAGATTCTTGACAGAGTTGAGACACTAGCTTATCGTGTAGCCTTATCGCCGAATCTGGCCGGAGTACACAATGTGTTTCACGTCTCGATGCTGAGGAAGTACCTAGCAAATCCTTCGCATGTGTTGAGTTTTGAGTCGTTGCAGCTTGCTCCGGATCTGTCGTATGAGGAAAGACTTGTTCAAATCCTAGACAGACAAGAGCGGAGACTTCGGAACAAAGTAACCAAGCTGGTCAAAGTTCAGCGGCTAAATCAATCGGTGGAGGAGGCCACTTGGGAAGCCGAGGCAGATATGAGAAGTCGCTATCCAGAACTGTTTGGTAAGATTTAATTTCGAGGACGAAATTTATTTAAGTGGGGGAGGAACTGTAGAGCCCAAAATCAGTACACGTAAATCTCATGTATTTATTTAATTGTTAAATTATTTAATCAAATTTAAAATGATTTTTGAGATGCATGATTTATGAAATTGCATTAGTTTAAATTATTTATGTTTATGTGATGCACGTTAAATTTTTTCTTGAGTTTCATGTTTTAGGCGAATATTCGATGCGGGATCGAGGAAAAGAGACTGTCGACGATTTTGGCAATTTGAAAATGTGATATTTTATTTTAAGTTAAGAATGGGGCATTTTTGTTGTGAAAAAGTAAAAATTTACGGTAAAAAGTAAAAATATCAAACTCTCAAAATTATCACACTACACACTTTATAATATTTTTCTCTCAACTCAATTGTGATTTTCTTCACAAATGAGATATCTATTTATAGAAAATCTTTACAAATAATCCAAAAATAAAATCACCATTACCTACATCATCACACACTAATTTTCAATATTTACAACTCTTATTTTCAACATTCAAATATTCAACATACACATTTTAAATATTAATTTTCAACACTCCCCCTTGTGATGATGATCATGATAAGATGATGTCTTCATTATGTGTTTTTGTACTGCATCATTAAAAACCTTACTAGGAAAAACCCATTGGGATAAAAACCATAGTAAGGGAAAAAGAGTGCAGTCACGTAAACTCCCCCTCATGTTGATACGAACAATTCTTCACAAATTTCGTAGATTGCGCATCCCAATATTATATATGTGCTTTCTGAATATTGTCGTAG
>NC_133317.1:15108493-15213296 GCF_012295235.1 Primulina huaijiensis | reverse complement strand
ACGGCAAAAGATATATCAGGCCTTGTACAATTTGTAAGATACATAAGGGCACCGATAGCACTTAGATATGGTACTTCTGGACCAAGAATATCTTCATCATCTTCACATGGACGGAATGGATCCTTTTCTATGTTTAATGATCTAACAACCATTGGAGTACTTAGAGGATTTGATTTATCCATATTAAAACGTTTAAGGATCTTTTCTGTATAATTTTTCTGGTGAACAAATATTCCACATTCTTTTTGTTCAATTTGTAAACCCAGACAATACTTAGTTTTTCCAAGATCCTTCATTTCAAATTCTTCTTTCAAGTATGACACAACTTCATGAATTTCATTGTTCGTTCCAATGATGTTTAAATCATCAACATATACAGCAATAATTACGCATCCGGATGTTGTTTTCTTAATGAAAACACAGAGGCATACTGAATTATTTACATATCCCTTTTTCATCAAATGATCATTTAGCCGATTATACCACATTCGGCCAGATTGTTTTAACTCATATAATGATCTTTGTAATTTCACAGAATAACATTCTCTGGGTTTTGAACTTTGTGCTTTAGTCATCTTAAATCCTTCAGGGATTTTCATTTATATATTACTATAAAGTGATCCATATAAATAAGCTGTAACAACATCCATAAGACGCATTTCTAAATTTTCAGATACTGCCAAGCTAATCAAATATGGAAACGTAATTGCATCCATCACGGGAGTATACGTTTCTTCATAATCAATTCCAGGCCTTTGAGAAAAACCTTGTGCAACAAGTCGAGCTTTATATCTTACTATTTCATTTTTCTCATTTCGCTTTCGAATAAAAACCCATTTGTATCCAACAGGTTTTACACCTTCAGGTGTAAGGACTATAGGTCAAAAAACATTACGTTTATTTAGCGAATCCAATTCAACCTGGATGGCATCTTTCCATTTTATCCAATCCTGCCGATTTTTACATTCACCAAAAGATTTTGGTTCATGATCTTCATTATCATTTATGATGTCGATTGCCACATTATAAGAAAATATATCATCAATTTCTTCTATATCTTTTCGGTTCCATATTTTTCCAGTATTAATATAATTGATAGAGATTTCATGATTCTCGTCAGTTTGTGGTTCTGACAAAACATTTTCATCATCATGTGTTTCTTCAGGAACATCATTCTCTATTTTGTGATCATTATGTGTTTCTTCAGGAACATCATTCTCTATTTTGTGATCATTGTGTTTCTCTATGAATTTTCTTTTTCGAGGATTTTTATCCTTGGAACCAACTGGCCTTCCACGCTTCAGGCGTTTAATGACATCATGACTATCTTCAATTTGTTTCTTCGGAATTTCAATTCGAGCAGGGGCATTTGCAGCATGTATATATGATTTAGTTACCCCTTTTGTGTCTGCAAATGCATCTGGTATTTGATTTGCTATTCTTTGCAAGTGCACAATTTGCTGTACATCTTTTTCACATTGTTTTGTTCTTGGATCCAGATGTAACAATGATGATACATACCATGTAATTTCTTTTTCGGTATGTTTCTGTTCTCCCCCTAACATTGGGAAGATTTCCTCATTAAAATGACAATCAGCAAAACGTGCTGTGAACACGTCGCCTGTCTGTGGTTCAAGATATCGAATGATCGATGGACTATCATAACCAATATAAATTCCAATCTTTCTTTGAGGTCCCATTTTCTTTCGTTGAGGTGGTGCAATAGGCACATACACCATACATCCAAAAATTCTCAGATGAGAAATGTCTGGTTCTTTACCAAATGCAAGCTGCAATGGGGAGTATTTATGATATGCACTTGGTCTGATGCGAATTAATGAAGCAGCATGTAAAATTGCATGTCCCCATATAGAAATAGGGAGCTTTGTTTTCATAATCATTGGTCTAGCAATCATTTGCAGACGTTTAATCAATGATTCAGCCAATCCATTTTGAGTATGTACATGAGCAACAGGATGCTCAACAATGATTCCCATAGACATACAATAATCATTGAAAGTCTGGGAAGTAAATTCACCAGCATTATCAAGTCTAATTTTCTTGATTGTATAATCGGGAAATTGATTCCTCAATTTTATTATTTGAGCAAGTAATCTTGCAAATGCAACATTTCGAGTTGACAATAAACATACATGTGACCATCTGCTGGAGGCATCAATCAATACCATAAAGTATCTGAATGGTCCACATGGTGGATGGATTGGTCCACAAATATCACCCTGAATACGTTCAAGAAACATTGGTGATTCAGTTTGGATTTTGGCTGGTGATGGTCTTATAATAAGTTTTCCAAGAGAACATGCTTTACATTGAAACTTATTATTCTGAAAGATCTTCTGGTCTTTCAATGGATGACCATGTGTATTTTCTATAATTCTTCGCATCATTGTTGAACCAGGATGTCCTAATCGATCATGCCAATTGGTTAATATTGAAGAATTATCAATTACCATGTTTGATTCAATGGGACGTATATGTGTATAATGCAATCCAGTAGGGAGCATTGGTAGTTTTTCAATCACATATTTCTTTCCTGATTTATACGTGGTAAGACACATATATTTCTCATTCCCTTCATTCATTGTTTGAGTATCATACTCATGGGAATATATATCATTAAAACTCAACAAATTTCTTTTCGATTGTGGTGAATATAAAGCATCATTGATCAAAAATTTTGTACCATTAGGTAACAAAAATTGTGCTTTACCACATCTTTTAATCAAGTCTATAGGACCTGATATTGTATTCACCATTGTTTTTGTTGGTTTTAGTTCTAAGAAATATCTTTTATCTCGGAGGATAGTGTGCGTTGTACCACTATCAGGTATGCAAACTTCAGCTTGGTTCATAGCATTTTCCATATTTGAACTTAAAAAAAATGTGCAATGAAATAAAATTACTGACAATACATTTATAAAAATAAAATACAATACAATACATATTTAAAAATTTAACACACGAGAAAATATTATCATACAAGTACGTGGAAAAATAAAATTTTTTTTACATATCTATTCCACCAGCAAATTGGTCATTGTCTGAGAAATCAATCAGAAAATCTCCAGCATCAAAATGAGTTGAGTTATTCAAAGGTTCATTGTGTTCAGTAAAATTGGTCTCCTTTTCTTTTCTCTTTAATGATTCTTTATAATGTTTACAAAGGTGCTCAGAAGCTCGACAAATACGGGACCAATGTCCTAGAGTACCACATCTGAAACAAGTACTTTCAAATCTTTTTGAGTGATTCTCATTAACACTCATATTCTCATCATGCCTTTTCGGTGGATGGTTTGGGACGCTATTTTGAGATGAGTTATAGAAATAACTATCTCGATTATTATCAAAACCACGGCCGCGTCCACGACCATGACCACTTCCATGTCCACGTCCACGTCCACGTCCACGACCACGACCTCGATTTTGTCCTCGACCAAAATCTTGTCTATAACTATGATTTTGGTTTCCAGGTTTACAATCATTTTTGCTTACGACATTTACTTCAGAAAATGCCGTTGAACCAGTGGGTCGTGCCTGATGATTTCTCATTAACAGCTCATTATTCTCTTCCGCCACGAGAAAACAGACGATGAGTTCAGAATAGCTCGCAAATCCACGCACTCTATATTGTTGTTGTAGAGTTATATTTGATGCGTTAAAAGTGGAAAATGTTTTTTCAAGCATTTCCGATTCTGTAACCTCATGTCCACAAAATTTTAGCTGCGAGATTATTCGATACATCGCTGAATTGTAATCACTGACTTTCTTAAAATCTTGTAATCTCAACGTATTCCATTCATCCCGGGCGGTCTGAAGTATAACTTCCCTTATATGTTCGAATCTTTCTTTTAATCCCTTCCACAAAACCATGTGATCTTTTTAAATAAGATATTCACATTTTAATTCGTCGTCGAGATGTCGACGCAAAAATATCATGGTTCTTGCCTTTTCTTGTGATGTGCATATGTCATTTTCTTTTATGGTCTCATTTAGACCAAATGACTCAAGATGCATTTCTACATCGAGAGTCCATGGCATATAATTTTTTCCCGTAATATCAAGAGCAATGAATTCGAGCTTTGCCAAGTTTGACATGGTGTTATTAAAAAAATTACGATGCATTTTATTTGTTAATGAATATTACAATACAAAGTAATGGATAAACAACAAATACAAGCATTCGTAAAAATAAAGAAAACACACGAGGAGGATATTCTCCGATAAGTACAAGATTCGTGAGTATTATAACCAAAATAATTAAAAATAACTTTGTGAAAGCCATCTTCTTTTTTGTTCAAAAATTTGATGAAGAATAATTTTAGAGAAGAAGAGAAAGTTAGAGTGATTGAATATGTTTGTGAGATCATATTTATAGGGCAAAAACTAGCTGTTTTGTTACCGTTTATGACCGTTAGTGTACAAGAAAATAAATGTATGTATTTGTATAATTTTATGGTAATAATATGGTTTATATAATATTAGTCATGTTTTAAATAATTATGTATATCATAACACAGTATTATAATGAGGTGTCATAAGATATTTTGTTTAAAATCCTTATAGGCTTTTATACTTGTCGTATCCCTTACCGGGAGTGTGGGATGTCGTCTTAACATCCTCCCAAGATTTATAACAAGTTTTTGAAAAATTTATTTTATTATAACACTATATTATATATTAAGTATATACACAATAAATAAATAAACAGTAAAATAAATATTATTACTTTTGTTACCTTTTTCTTCTGTTTGGAGCTTGGAAAAGTATGGAGGACTTTTAGAGCTTCGTGCTGATAACGTGTTGTGAAAAAGTAAAAATTTACGGTAAAAAGTAAAAATCTCAAACTCTCAAAATTATCACACTACACACTTTATAATATTTTTCTCTCAACTCAATTGTGATTTTTTTCACAAATGAGATATCTATTTATAGAAAATCTTTACAAATAATCCAAAAATAAAATCATCATTACCTACATCATCACACACTAATTTTCAATATTTACAACTCTTATTTTCAACATTCAAATATTCAACATTCAAATATTCAACATACACATTTTAAATATTAATTTTCAACAATTTTAAATTATTTATTTAGTTTTTAGCATTTTAAAAGCCTAATTTATTTAATTAGTGATTTTAGGATTCTAAAACTTTTAAAGTTTAGCAAGTGTGCATTTTGTTTTAAATTAAGAGATTTTATTTAAAGTTAGAGAAAGGTTAGTATTTTAATTAGTTTTTAATTATCTAATTAAGCAATTTTTATTCCCTAATTACTTTAAAACTCACGCACACACCCACATCCACACACACACATACACATTTCACTACCCTTCCTTTCAATTTTTTTTTTTTAAAAAAAACTTAGGGTTCTTGAGAGCAAGAGCAGACGCCCCTCCCTATCCAATTCTTCCAGCAATTCTCGTCCATTTTGTAACAAGAGAATCGTGCCACGTTTGTCTCGGATCATCCCTCGCATCATTCTCGCTTCGGTATCGTCGTTTCGGTATTTTAAATATCAAAAGGTATGTATATTCTTTCGTTTTCATATCGATCTTATCATAGTAATAATTTTGATGTTTATTGCATGAAAAACATGTGTATGTTATGCAAAAATTTGAGCAAAAATGGTTAGATCGATTTTGAAATGATTTTTTGATCTACAAACTCAAAATTTGCTGTCATTTTAAATACTGCAACTTTTTGGTCGATTTTTTGGAAAAACTTTCAACATATGAAACGTAGAACTTTTTGATGTTTTCGATCTGACAGATAATTTAAAATCTTTGGATAAGAAATGAGAGAGTTATGATTGATTTCGTGGGACTGCTCAAACTGCGATTTTCTGAAAATGCGTTCTTAATGTGTTCTTGAAGTTTTATTGTTGCAGGATTCGTCGGGAATTGACGGTTGATCGCTGCTGTGTTTAAGTATGTTGAGTATGATGTTGCGATGATTTTCGGTGTGTCGGTTCACGTCGATAGGCACTTGATTGCATTAGAAGTCGTAGGAAGCGTTTTGAAGTCAAAATATCGTGTTTCCGGGTTGTGTTTCGTTTTTTGGTGTGCGTAGTTGTTTTGGGACGTTTGTTTGAGTTTGAATCAGTGCCGTAGCATCATAGGATGGGTCTTGAGGTGTTGGTCCACGGTTCTTATGATCTAGTGAGTAGAATTAAGTCACAAGTGTAGGGAATTCCGTTTGTTCACAACTCCAGTAGGTACATGGACCCGAAGCTGGACCCTTAAACAAAGTCCATGCCCTTGTTCCTTCGAAGTGTGAATTTCCAACACCTACACGGACCCCGATCCGGACCCTTACACGGGGTCCGTGTACTCCATAAAAAAATTTATTATTATTATTATTATTTTTTGGGATTGTTTTGGGGTTTGATGTCATGATTTAGTACGATGATTAAACGAGGTCAAGTCCCGCGAGAATTAGAACGTCATAAGGAAATTTATCATTTTTGGGTGTGAGCATGACTAATACGCCTAAGTTATGAAAGATAAGTGTTTGAACTCATGTTAGTACGTGCAGCAGTGGCCCAAAGGAGATCCAACGAATCCCACAACGCCAAGTAATTATGTTCGACGTGCAAAAGAAAATATTTTAAGTTTTTGAGGTATGCTAAATGTCTTGTGACCAATTATGAACAGGTTTTGAAGTCGGTGAACGTGGCCGAGGACCTCTCAACCTCGGTAAAGCATGACCAGGTTTAGATCAGGATTGGAAAGCGGTAAATCATGACCAGGGACCAATCCACCTGGTAAAGCATGACTGGGGATCTCATATATGTGGTAGTGGATTTTTCCTTGTCAACCCAATACTGTGGTTTACTCTGACCAGACGCATTTATGTATGGGTCACTTGCTTTGAAACATATTTTTACGCAAAATGATGTTATTTATGCTCAAGTATGTTTAAGAAAAGTTTTATGATGATGGCACGTCTACGTTTATGCTACTATGTTCAAGTTTCAAGTATGTTTATGCTATTACGTTCAAGTTTCAAGTACGTAAGCCCTACTTTAAAGATGCATGTGGTTTTATTATGTAGTACTTGCTATCTCCAGTTTATACATGTTGAATCTTTAGACTCACTAGACTTGGTCGATGCAAGTGAGGATGACTTTGAGGAGACGAGGGGTGGGGACCAATGAGCCGTCTTGGACTTCGTAGGAGGCTAAACCCGAGGACCGCCAATGTTTTCAGATTTGATGCATGACAATTTTAATACTCTGATTTCACGTGGTTTACAATGTTTAAACAAGTATTTTTCTTGAGCAAATTTTATTTGTGATATCTTTTATTGCAAATATTTTGGATGAACAGTTTATTGATGATCACAATTTGAAAATTTATTTTGTATTTAAGAAAATTTTTAATTTTTCCGCAAATTTTAAAATAGTTCAAAAAGTACGGTACATTATATATGAGGTTATTGATCGACTATAGGGAGATAAATAGAGTGACAGTAAAGAATAATTATCTATTGGCCTGAATTGAGGATTTATTTGATCAATTGCAAAGAGCTTCGGCATTTTCAAAGATAGATATTAGGTTTAGATATCACCAATTAAGGGTCAAGGAGTCTAATGTACACAAGACGGCTTTCAGAACGCCTTATGGGCTTTATGAGTTTCTAGTGATGCCTTTTGGATTGACTAATGTTCCAGCGATCTTCATGGATCTCATGAATCGCTTATTTCATTCGTATCTCAATCAGTTCATTATTGTTTTCATCGCTGATATGTTGATCTATTCCAAGAGCCGTGAGGAGCATGATCAGCATTTGAGGAAGACCTTGCAAGTATTACGAGAGCGGAAATTATATGCTAAAATCAATAAGTGGGAGTTTTGGCTAGAAAGGGTAGTATTCTTTAGCCACATTGTGTCGAAAGAGGGAATTGAGGTCGACCCATCTAAGGTTAAGTCAATTAAGCAATGGCATGTTGCTAAAAGTGTGACGAAAATACGTAGTTTCTTGGGTTTAGCTGGCTACTGTCGCAAGTTCATCAATGGTTTTTCATCCATTGTAGTACCCTTGACGTCGTTGACAAAAAAAATGTGAAGTTTGTATGGGGGCCGGAATTTCAAAAGAGTTTCGATAAGTTAAAATAAGCGCTCACTACAACGCCAGTTTTAGCTATGCCGACAGAGCAAGGGGAATATGTGGTACTTACTGATACTTCAAAACTTGGATTGGGCGCTGTTCTCATCACTACAAGAAAGTTGATTTATGGTGACAAAAATTTAATGAGGGTATGAAAATGGGTCACTAAAAACATTATTTTTGAAGTTTTTATGAGGGTAAAAAAAACCATTATTAAAGAGTTAAATTATTAGTGACGAATTATCAATTTCGTAGCTATAGATAACTAATCCTGTCATTATTTGATTACAAAAAAATCCCTGTCATAATTGCCTACAGATTTTAGGAACCATGTATAAAATTATTTCCCTCCAATTACTCCAACAGAATTTAGGCGCCTACATAATGTATTTTTATTTTTCATTATTAAAAAAATAAAAATATCTTTTACCCCAAATACAATTATATTTCTCACTTTCAATTAATTTGTGTAAACCCTCCTCTCCCCTCCCTTCCGACTTCGATGTTTTTTCTCACCTACTGATTTTTCTCGCCCCTCATGATAACTTATCTCTCAATCTCGATGCTCTCTCATACTCGGTGCGACTGAGAGAAGGGGAATCCCAGCGGCGGCGTTTGTGGAAGACGTGTAAGGTTGCCTCTCTAAGTGAAAAGTCGATTTGCGTTTGTGGAAGACGTGTAAGATTTGCCTCTCTTTTTGTTGTATCATGTATGTAACACGCAGATGAAGATTAGGTTCTCAACTTTGCTCTCTTTATTACTTGAAACATTTGATTGATAATCCAGCAGACAAGGGTGGGTTTATGCTACCTTTCCAATTATTCTCAACCGAAACCGAGAAATCTGAATTTTTTGGTTCGAATCGGTTCTATTTGTCCTTTACCACCCCACTTTTTTAAATCTGATCCCATTAAAAAGTTTTTTAGTGTATACATTTGATATGTTTTCTTCTTTAAAGTACCACAGTCAACAACTTATATAATTTTCATAGTTATCTCCGATGGTGGTTCATCTTGAGTTATTCGGAATTTATTTCTTTTTCATTTCCTTCTCTCATTTGGTGATGGGTTGGGTTAGTTTACTATTATTCTCTCTTTCTTGGGTTTCAAGAGTGCTAAGTCTTTTCCATCAATGTCAGGTTAAATTAAGTCTCCAACACTATTATTTTTTAGCATGTTTTTCTTTCTTTTTTCTTTAGTTTTTGTTTTTCTAGAAGATTATACTCGTTAGTTTTAAGGAAATTTATCCTAATAAATTTACATACGCTTGATGATATTTTGTCTACGAAAATGGTTGTGTTCGTTCTCTATTAATCATGTTTATTTTTCATGAAACATAACAGTATGAAGTCCTAATGAAGTTTTATGAGCTTTGTCATATTGAAGTTTTCCTTTGCTATCAGTAACAGCTACGAGTTTATACATATACCTCCTGGAGTTTTTTTAAAGAAACTGGTAGACATCGTATATATGTATTCTCTAATCTGTGTTGTTTTTTTTTTAAAAAATATTTATTTCTCTACAATGCATTCCAAAACTTATTTCTTTACTTTTTTCATCATTATGTTTGGTCGATATAGGCTTGTTACTTTAAAATGTTTATACTTAAAAGAGACCAATATTGCCGGCACCACTCACTCCATGTTTTTCTTTTCCAGAATCTTCAGAGAAAAAACTTACCTCCATTGAAGAGCTATCCTCTTTGGACTTAAAAACTTGAGTTTGACAGTCTGTTGAATCTATGTTACTGCAGTGGGAAATCGTTCTTTATTGTTGCTTTCCTAATGTTAAGGATTGAAGATTCATTTGCGTTTGAATATCTTGACTGGGTCAATCATCGTCATTATACAACTAGGTCATGTTTATTATCGCTGCCATTGGACATGGATTGTGTTAATATTACTCTAAGCTTCTGTAACTGGTTGCTTATATGTGCAATTAGTATTGCGAAATGCCACATAGATACATTGTGATGCAATAATTGGCTTATATCCAACTAATACAATGTGTTTTCAATCCGAGGGGAAATTTCTAGTGATTTGAATTATTAGGCTGTCTTTAACTATTACGAAAACTCTAGTGATAGAAGTTGTACAAACAGCTCGTAAATCCTGAAAATTACTTTCATATATGCGAAAATGGGGTTTTGAAGCGCTACTGTTGCTAGATATAAAATATGTCCGCGTTAATTATAAAATATGATAGCATATTTGGTTAGTTTATTATAAAATATAATAGCATAATTGAAAGTTGTATTATTATAATAGTAAGCTGAAACTATCGTTTTTTAGCATCACAAAACATATCTTTTTGTTGTGTTGCCTCTAAATATGTTGCAAATTCTTTTGAGCAAGAATTCATACTCGTAAAAGGAAAATGGCACCTAGTAAGGAACGGATGATGTTTTTCAATGATCGATTCAATGAAAAATACAAGGTTGGAGTTGAACAATTTTTGAATTATGCTTTTCAGAAGACAAGTGAAGAGAATAGTATTCAGTGTCCATGTGTGAAGTGTAATAACACTGATTATGGATCTCGTGAAGTGGTTGAAATGCATCTAAATGTGAATGGAATAATGCCAAATTATACAACTTGGTATCACCATGGTGAAAGGCTTGATGAGTCTTCATCTAATGATGAAGAATCATAAGGAAGTGATTGTGATGAAATTTTAAGGGATTTGTATCCTATCATGGATGGTTTTTATAGAAGTGGATCTGAAATTGGTTCATCAAGTGAGAATAAGCATGGAGAGGAACCGAATGATGAAGCAAAGAAATTTTACAGATTGTTAATGTAGAGGCCTGTGTTTCGTATTTGTAAATTTAGGAATAATTTAAAATTTTCTTTAAAAATAAATAACTTGCCTCATTCATAAAAATAACTGATAAAAGTTTGAATGTTAAAGAAGCAGCGGAAGTAAATAATGTTTTCAGAATAACAACTTAAAATAATTCGACAAAATAAAAACTGAATTTGGAATAAAAATAGTAAGTGCTGAAAATGAGGTCCTCGAGTTCCTACTACTGCCGACCCAAGATGGCTCACTGGTCTCCGCCATCGGTCCCGACCTCATCAGTACCTACAACAATCAAGTCTAGTGAGTCTAAAGACTCAGCATGCATATATCGTGAAATAACAAGTAAATATATGATAAAATCGCATGCAACTTAAAAATATCGTGTCGTAACGTAAACATGGAAATCGTGTCATGATTAATTATAAATACGTGCATAACTGAAAATCGTACGTAAAATGTTTGTTCGATGGAGCCCTGTCATAAAATAGCATATCATAATTTTCTGTTGAGAATATGTTCTACGCGAGTGGCTCATACGTAACGTAACATAACATAACATGAATCATCTGATCAGACTAAACCACAGTATACTGGGCGGTAGAGATCATCACAGCCCTTGGACTGGATATCCGTACCCATACATGAACATGAACCGGTCATAGGTCACCGGTTGAAGTAATAATCCAATAAGCTACATCCCATAAGCGTGAAGTGGCCACAAGACATATCGCATATATCTCAAAAATAAACTTTTATATTTTTATGCACGTAATATAATTAAATATCCTATTTTATTTTACCGAATGGGTTGGATCGTTCCCAGGCTCGCTGCGACCTAATTCTAACATGAGGGCCATGCAAATAACTTAACTTGACCAACCCTTCAAAATTGAACAAAAAACGAGACAATTACGCCCAACGAACTTAGTATTCAGTCATGGCTTCGTACCAACCCGAACCAACATCTAACCATCGTTTAGCCACGATTAAAATACTGGAAAACATGACCGTAGGGCTGTAATACACGAAAATTGTGCATTGAGGCCAAAATCATGAAACGCTTTTTCGAGAGTCACTTTGGCACATTGCACCGTACATTCTCGTACGACCTTTAAACTTAACCAAATCACAAACGGCCAAAAACAAGACCTTTCTAACTCAATAAGGTACTGTCCAGTCCAAGGCCATAGACAAAAAGCCAACCGAGAACTCAGATGACACCTCTGAACCGAAGGCAAAGTCGCTGTCAAAAAAAAATTACAGCAGCAGCTGTTGCGCTTCCTTGCGTCGTTTACAAGGCTAATGGCCATTGGGGCTTGAGCCACTGACCAGAGCCTCTTACTAACATCTTAAGGTCTAACTTGAACCATGGCTAAGGGCCCTAGTCCAACCACAATCCAAGAAAACACCCAAGGGAACCGAAACTTGAAACCGAGAACACCAAAAAAAATATGTACTGTGATGCATTGGTTCGCTTGCTATCTTTCATTATTCCAATGGCTATATGATTAACCATGGCTCGATCTAGACATCATGAGGGATTGTGTGAACCATGGCTAATGGCTAGAAGCCAACCAAGATCCACACAACACCATAGAAATCGAAACGAAACTCACACACAAAACCAGAAACTTGAAAACCGAAGGGGCACTTGTCTTGTTTGTTTTAAAATCCGATGGGACCATGAACCAAGCCATGAAAGGGCATCTTGGTCACGTCCTAGAAAGCCAAGGAGAGATTCTAACCATGGCTACAGCCCCTAGGGCAGCCAAGATCAGAACCCTTCCCCTTTGACAGCAAAGCAAGAAAAACGAGACACAACAATGACATGATGGGGAGTTGCTGTCAAAACTCATTTTTCTGGGGTGAATGGCATGCAACCAATGGACTAAACCCTTCCTAACACACCCTATAACATGACCATAAGCAGCCTTGAGCGCCTGGAATGAGCCATACCCTGAAACCATCAAAACAAATACCAACGTGAAGCATGAAGGGAAACAGAAAAATCTGTGCAGAATTTTTTGAAGTGTTGCTGAACAAATTTCGGTTTTTGATATTAAAATCATGAACAAATATGGTTTAAAAATATGTATATGACTTGATTGAAGAGCAAGGAAAGATATAAACATGCCTGAAAATCGTTTGAAAAGAAAACGAATTAATACGACGATACGGCGCGACGGAGGTGGAGTTGCTTTCTTATTTCTTGTTGCAAGTTCTCGATTCCTAGCTGCTGAAAGGGGACGATTTGCTGCTGATATTTCTTCAGAATTTCGAAGGTCGGGAGGGAGAAAGAGTGATATGGAATGAAGGGAAGGTAGCAAATTAAATGGGCAAGAATGCACTAGATGGAAGGATTTCAAATGAGGAGATGGAATGATACCAAGAAATGATTTTCTCCCTTTATTATGTGGTTCGAAAATGAGGGAATAGATTGGCTAATATTTTTGTTTAATTAAGTGCATGAAATTGCTTAATTATTAATTATTGAGATTAAAAATGAGGGAATTATCAAGCCAAGAATTGATTAAGGAATGATATCAGATGGAGAGTTGCCAAAACAATCAAGATTTGTTTCTAAGGAGGGGCCAAAAATTTGGATACTAAATTAGGTAGAAATATTGCTTAATTAATAATTTTTGTTGATTAAAAGTGTAGAAATTATCTACCAAGAAATGATAAGGTAAGGAAATAAAAATGGAGAGTTGACAACTTAATTAAATCTTCTAATGGGGTGGCTGAAATCTATGATTAAAATGAGGTAAAATATTGCTTAAATCTTGTATTTTAAATTTTTAAAGTTTTATCTACTAATTAGGTTTTTTAGTGAATTAAATAAATTAGTTTAGGATTGTAATTATCTTGCATGCATGGCTAATTCTTTTAAATTAAATTACTAACATGTTAAGTTATAATTTATTAAATAAAATAAGCCTAGGTTAACTTATCTCAATTGGTCACATATTTTATTTTAGGCTTTTAATTAAATTATTGGACATAAAAGAATTTATTTAATACTTATCTCTAATTAATTAATTAAATTCTTAAACTTTCTTTTACATTAAAATAAATTATTCTTTGACTTAAATTAAATTTAGGAATATTTTCTTATCATTAAATTTTATCTTAAACTCCAACTCCGGTCCGGCCTCGCTTATTTAACTGAAAAGATAAAACTAAACTTATGCGATTAAAAATGAATAATCATGACCAAACAACTTTAAAATGCCTTAAATAATAAAGAAATAATTTTTAATTTAAAATAGTAGAAATTATGTATGGCTTATATGTAGTCTAATTTAACGGGTTCTACAGTTAAAGGACTCTCAGCAACCAACTTATCCAAGATGTGACACCTCAAAATTATCTGTGCTTGTCAAACTATTACACAATAAGAGTATTGGTCGATGGAGTAATGAACCATTTGACTTTCATTAGCTGCACCATTTTGTTCCGAAGCTTCTTCTCCTGTCTGTCTAAGATCTGCACTGGTGTTTCTTCATAAGTCAGGTTCGGAGTGAGCTGCAACGGTTCGAAGTTCAAGATATGCGAAGGATTTGCCATATACTTCCTCAGCATAGAGACGTGGAACACATTGTGTACTCCGGCCAGGTTCGGCGGAAGAGAAACACGATAAGCTAGCGTCCCAACCCTATCGAGGATCCCAAATGGTCCGATGAATCTCGGACTAAGCTTCCCTTTCTTCCCGAATCGCATGAAACCTTTCATAGGTGCTACCTTCACGAAAACATGGTCGCCAACAGCAAACTCTAGATCTCTCCTCCGCTGATCCGCATAACTCTTCTGTCGACTCTGAGCGGTCCTCATCCTATCACGGATCTTGACTACTACATCAGCGGTCTGCTGAATGATCTCCGGATCCAATTCTGATATCTCCCATACTTTATCCCAGTGAATAGGCGATCTGCACTTGCGGCCGTACAGTGCTTCATACGGAGCCATACCTATAGACGACTGAAAACTGTGTTATAGGTGAACTCTACCAATGACAATTTCAACTCCCAACTCCCTGAGAAATCAATAACGCAAGCACGGAGAAGATCCTCTAAAATCTGGATAACCCTGTCTGACTGCCCATCTGTCTGAGGGTGGAAAGCTGTGCTAAACAACAACTTCATACCCATAGTCGAATGCAAACTCTTCCAAAATGAGGAAGTGAATTTAGGATCTCGGTCAGAAACGATAGAAACGGGAATACCATGAAGTCGGACTATCTCTCGGATATACAACTCTGCATACTGAATCATGGTGAAAGTCATCTTAATAGGCAAGAAGTGCGTTGATTTGGTAAGACGATCAACAATCACCCAGATAGCATTTGATCCTCTGACTGACTTTGGCAAACCGGTCACTAAGTCCATGGTAACATTTTCCCACTTCCACTCGGGAATAGGAAGAGGCTTGAGCATACCTACTGGTCTCGGATGCTCCGCTTTCACTAGCTGACATGTCAGGCACTCGGATACAAAACGTCTGATATCCTTCTTTATGCCGGGCCACCAATACAACAACTGCAGATCTTTGTACATCTTCGTACTCCCAGGGTGAATAGAGTACGGTGACATGTGGGCCTCTGATAAAATATCCGCTCGAATAGAATCGCTGCTAGGAACCCACATTCTGCCTCGATATCTCACAATACCTTCGCTAACTGTATACAAGATACTGCCCTTGGCCTCATCTCTCTCCTTCCAATTTGCCAACTGCTCGTCTGCTGACTGACCATTGCGAATACGGTCTAGAAGAGAAGACTGGATCGTCAAAGTAGATAGACGGGGAACTCAACCTCGAGGATAAGTCTCTAGATCAAACCTCTGCATCTCAGACTGAAGAGGTCTCAAAATCGTCAAATGAGCCATCACTGTGACTTTCCTGCTCAATGCATCCGCAACTACATTAGCTTTACCAGGGTGGTAGCTAATGTCACAGTCGTAGTCCTTCACTAGCTCCAACCAACGCCTCTGACGCATGTTCAGCTCTTTCTGCGTAAAGAAGTACTTGAGGCTCTTATGGTCGGTAAAGATCTGGCACTTCTCTCCGTACAAATAATGCCTCCAAATCTTCAAAGCAAAAACTACAGCTGCCAACTCTAGATCGTGGGTAGGGTAGTTCTTCTCATGGGTTTTCAACTGTCGAGAAGCATACGCTATCACCTTCCCATGCTGCATCAACACTGCGCCTAGGCCGAGCTTCGAAGCATCGGTATACAAAACAAACTCGCCAAGCCCTGACGGCATGGCCAAAACTGGTGCTGAGATAAGAGCTTGCTTCAAAGTATCGAAGCTCTTCTAACACTCATCGCTCCACACAAATTTAACATTCTTCTTTGTCAACGACGTGAGTGGAACTGCGATAGAGGAGAATCCTTGAATAAACTTACGATAATATCCTGCTAGCCCAAGAAAACTACGGATTTCTGATGCATTCTGCGGCACAACCCAATCTCTTACTGCTGCAACTTTCGTTGGGTCTACCTCTGTTGGGACCCGAACGCTAATCAACTTCTTAATCATTCTTTGGGAATAAATGGATCAATTAATTAACCTGGGTCTATATTTTTTTATATATAAATACGGAACATATAATAATCAATCCTGATATAAACATTAAACATAACAGTACGAGTCTTGTACAAGATACAGTCAGATCAGACTAAGGTTCGACAACTATACATCAAGTGCTGAACAAATCTACATCGAAGTCCGGAATCACCACTCTATCTCAATCTCTCATCCTCTTCTCGACCCTGATCCTGTCCCACCTGTTGTCATGCACACATACAAACACAACAACAGCCGGATAACTCCGGTGAGAAATATATCTCAGTATAAACAATGTACATGCAATTCATATAACAATGTAAGAAAGCATAAACAGTTATAAAAACATGAGTCATAATCTACGAGACATGAGTCAATACAATTCTGCAAATCAAACTCTTGAATCAAACTCTTGACTCGACTCATCTAATCTAGGGATCCTGGTTGAATAAGAACGCAACAACTCACCTACTCTCCACAGCTAGATGATGGTATGTTCTTATTCCCAGACTTTGGTACTCTATATCGAATATCTGCAATAGAAGCCAATCTGCTCCTAAGCACATCGATATAAACCAATGTCCAGTGACCTGGCACCTCTGCCAGCTTTGCACCTCTGCCAAGGACTCTCTGTCTCAAAATCAATCATCTAATCCATGCTTTCTATAAATCAATTGAACAAGCATATAAATGCAATGAATTCCAATATCTGAAAAAAATAGCAAATAAGTATGTGGTTTTAGGGAAACTCAAGTCATATCTGACACGAGTTATCAATCCCGGTCTAACATTGATTTATACCTTTCGTTGTTCAGTTGAAACCGTTGTTTGTTCTTCTATCGGTTTCAAAGGAAGTCTCGATGCCGAAGCTGTCAATACCAATCTGAAATGACAATGTCGATTAGTACACTATCAACATATCATTCCATGTAAGACAAGTAAGCATCAATATTCACTCTCAGTACATTTCGACATTGTAACGGTGTCATTTCGATATACCGACTACTCAATCATCAATCGAGTCAATATCACAACATCATATAATCTCATAACCGCAAGGACTAACATAATCTGGTACCAAATCTGTATACTCACAATCAAATCAATTCTGAAAAATCATAACAATTCCATACGGTATCTGTTGTTCAATCCGGTTTCGATTATACAATGTCTAACATATCAAGAACACCATTTATCAATTCTATCTGATTCCTTCACTATCATATTTTCAAATCGTATCAATGCATGAAACTGAACATGTGGCTCATGCTTTACTCAGCACGTCTCGCGCTTATGCGCGACCATCATTGGCGCATATGCGCGAGACCTACTGTCTTGGCGCTTGCCTTCTCATCTGCTCGCGCATATGCGCGAGACTTACTGTCTCGACACAATGCCAGTCCACTAGCTCGCGCATATGCACGCCATCTTCTCGCGCATATGCGCGAGGTTCCATGCCATGCTCGCGCATATGCGCGAGGGGTTCTGTCCTCGCACATATCTCATGTCTTCTCTTGTTTTCCCCGGTTTGTTCCTTTATGTATATAATCACATCAATTTATAATCAATAATCTCAGATTAACATAAGATAAATCTCAGGCTTTACATTTCTCCCCCCCTAAGATACGATTTCGTCCCCGAAATCACAGGTTGTCAAATCATATCAAATTAGATATGTATAACCGAATCTAAATAGGAAACTCACATCAATGGAATAACTTTGGGTATATCTGTCTCATGTCTGATTCAGTCTCCTAGGTAGCTTCTTCAGTGCCATGACGACTCCACTGAACTTTCACGAGCGGAATAGTCTTCGTTCTGAGTTGCTTTTCTTTTCGATCCAAAATCTGAATCGGTTTCTCAATATAGCTCAGAGTATCATCAAGTTTGGTCTCGTCTGGTTGAAGAATATGAGATGCATCAGGAATGTACTTCCGCAATAAAGATACATGAAAGACATCATGTATTCCAGATAATGAAGGCGGTAATGCGAGTCGATAGGCACGATCTCCTATCTTTTCGAGAATCTCATACGGCCCAATATATCGTGGAGACAAATTTCCTTTCTTTCCAAATCTGACAAACACCTCGGAAAGGAGAAATCTTCAGAAATACTCTGTCTCCTGCCTCAAATACCAACGGTCTTCGTCGAACATTGGCATATTTGGCTTGTCTATCTTGAGCTGTCTCCATTCTCTTCTTAATCAGCTTCACTTTCTCAGTCATATCTCGTATCATATCAGGCCCAAATTCAGGAACCTCAGAGATATCATCCCAATAAAGAGGGGATATGCATTTCTTGCCGTACAACGCTTCAAACGGTGCCATCTCTATACTCTTCTGATAGCTGTTGTTGTACAAAAACTCGCAAAGAGGCAAATAATCTTGCCAATTAGTGCCAAAATCTAGCACTACAGCTCTCAGCATATCCTCTAATGTCTGGATTNTGGAGTTGCTTTCTTATTTCTTGTTGCAAGTTCTCGATTCCTAGCTGCTGAAAGGGGACGATTTGCTGCTGATATTTCTTCAGAATTTCGAAGGTCGGGAGGGAGAAAGAGTGATATGGAATGAAGGGAAGGTAGCAAATTAAATGGGCAAGAATGCACTAGATGGAAGGATTTCAAATGAGGAGATGGAATGATACCAAGAAATGATTTTCTCCCTTTATTATGTGGTTCGAAAATGAGGGAATAGATTGGCTAATATTTTTGTTTAATTAAGTGCATGAAATTGCTTAATTATTAATTATTGAGATTAAAAATGAGGGAATTATCAAGCCAAGAATTGATTAAGGAATGATATCAGATGGAGAGTTGCCAAAACAATCAAGATTTGTTTCTAAGGAGGGGCCAAAAATTTGGATACTAAATTAGGTAGAAATATTGCTTAATTAATAATTTTTGTTGATTAAAAGTGTAGAAATTATCTACCAAGAAATGATAAGGTAAGGAAATAAAAATGGAGAGTTGACAACTTAATTAAATCTTCTAATGGGGTGGCTGAAATCTATGATTAAAATGAGGTAAAATATTGCTTAAATCTTGTATTTTAAATTTTTAAAGTTTTATCTACTAATTAGGTTTTTTAGTGAATTAAATAAATTAGTTTAGGATTGTAATTATCTTGCATGCATGGCTAATTCTTTTAAATTAAATTACTAACATGTTAAGTTATAATTTATTAAATAAAATAAGCCTAGGTTAACTTATCTCAATTGGTCACATATTTTATTTTAGGCTTTTAATTAAATTATTGGACATAAAAGAATTTATTTAATACTTATCTCTAATTAATTAATTAAATTCTTAAACTTTCTTTTACATTAAAATAAATTATTCTTTGACTTAAATTAAATTTAGGAATATTTTCTTATCATTAAATTTTATCTTAAACTCCAACTCCGGTCCGGCCTCGCTTATTTAACTGAAAAGATAAAACTAAACTTATGCGATTAAAAATGAATAATCATGACCAAACAACTTTAAAATGCCTTAAATAATAAAGAAATAATTTTTAATTTAAAATAGTAGAAATTATGTATGGCTTATATGTAGTCTAATTTAACGGGTTCTACAGTTAAAGGACTCTCAGCAACCAACTTATCCAAGATGTGACACCTCAAAATTATCTGTGCTTGTCAAACTATTACACAATAAGAGTATTGGTCGATGGAGTAATGAACCATTTGACTTTCATTAGCTGCACCATTTTGTTCCGAAGCTTCTTCTCCTGTCTGTCTAAGATCTGCACTGGTGTTTCTTCATAAGTCAGGTTCGGAGTGAGCTGCAACGGTTCGAAGTTCAAGATATGCGAAGGATTTGCCATATACTTCCTCAGCATAGAGACGTGGAACACATTGTGTACTCCGGCCAGGTTCGGCGGAAGAGAAACACGATAAGCTAGCGTCCCAACCCTATCGAGGATCCCAAATGGTCCGATGAATCTCGGACTAAGCTTCCCTTTCTTCCCGAATCGCATGAAACCTTTCATAGGTGCTACCTTCACGAAAACATGGTCGCCAACAGCAAACTCTAGATCTCTCCTCCGCTGATCCGCATAACTCTTCTGTCGACTCTGAGCGGTCCTCATCCTATCACGGATCTTGACTACTACATCAGCGGTCTGCTGAATGATCTCCGGATCCAATTCTGATATCTCCCATACTTTATCCCAGTGAATAGGCGATCTGCACTTGCGGCCGTACAGTGCTTCATACGGAGCCATACCTATAGACGACTGAAAACTGTGTTATAGGTGAACTCTACCAATGACAATTTCAACTCCCAACTCCCTGAGAAATCAATAACGCAAGCACGGAGAAGATCCTCTAAAATCTGGATAACCCTGTCTGACTGCCCATCTGTCTGAGGGTGGAAAGCTGTGCTAAACAACAACTTCATACCCATAGTCGAATGCAAACTCTTCCAAAATGAGGAAGTGAATTTAGGATCTCGGTCAGAAACGATAGAAACGGGAATACCATGAAGTCGGACTATCTCTCGGATATACAACTCTGCATACTGAATCATGGTGAAAGTCATCTTAATAGGCAAGAAGTGCGTTGATTTGGTAAGACGATCAACAATCACCCAGATAGCATTTGATCCTCTGACTGACTTTGGCAAACCGGTCACTAAGTCCATGGTAACATTTTCCCACTTCCACTCGGGAATAGGAAGAGGCTTGAGCATACCTACTGGTCTCGGATGCTCCGCTTTCACTAGCTGACATGTCAGGCACTCGGATACAAAACGTCTGATATCCTTCTTTATGCTGGGCCACCAATACAACAACTGCAGATCTTTGTACATCTTCGTGCTCCCAGGGTGAATAGAGTACGGTGACATGTGGGCCTCTGCTAAAATATCCGCTCGAATAGAATCGCTGCTAGGAACCCACATTCTGCCTCGATATCTCACAATACCTTCGCTAACTGTATACAAGATACTGCCCTTGGCCTCATCTCTCTCCTTCCAATTTGCCAACTGCTCGTCTGCTGACTGACCATTGCGAATACGGTCTAGAAGAGAAGACTGGATCGTCAAAGTAGATAGACGGGGAACTCAACCTCGAGGATAAGTCTCTAGATCAAACCTCTGCATCTCAGACTGAAGAGGTCTCAAAATCGTCAAATGAGCCATCACTGTGACTTTCCTGCTCAATGCATCCGCAACTACCTTAGCTTTACCAGGGTGGTAGCTAATGTCACAGTCGTAGTCCTTCACTAGCTCCAACCAACGCCTCTGACGCATGTTCAGCTCTTTCTGCGTAAAGAAGTACTTGAGGCTCTTATGGTCGGTAAAGATCTGGCACTTCTCTCCGTACAAATAATGCCTCCAAATCTTCAAAGCAAAAACTACAGCTGCCAACTCTAGATCGTGGGTAGGGTAGTTCTTCTCATGGGTTTTCAACTGTCGAGAAGCATACGCTATCACCTTCCCATGCTGCATCAACACTGCGCCTAGGCCGAGCTTCGAAGCATCGGTATACAAAACAAACTCGCCAAGCCCTGACGGCATGGCCAAAACTGGTGCTGAGATAAGAGCTTGCTTCAAAGTATCGAAGCTCTTCTAACACTCATCGCTCCACACAAATTTAACATTCTTCTTTGTCAACGACGTGAGTGGAACTGCGATAGAGGAGAATCCTTGAATAAACTTACGATAATATCCTGCTAGCCCAAGAAAACTACGGATTTCTGATGCATTCTGCGGCACAACCCAATCTCTTACTGCTGCAACTTTCGTTGGGTCTACCTCTGTTGGGACCCGAACGCTAATCAACTTCTTAATCATTCTTTGGGAATAAATGGATCAATTAATTAACCTGGGTCTATATTTTTTTATATATAAATACGGAACATATAATAATCAATCCTGATATAAACATTAAACATAACAGTACGAGTCTTGTACAAGATACAGTCAGATCAGACTAAGGTTCGACAACTATACATCAAGTGCTGAACAAATCTACATCGAAGTCCGGAATCACCACTCTATCTCAATCTCTCATCCTCTTCTCGACCCTGATCCTGTCCCACCTGTTGTCATGAACACATACAAACACAACAACAGCCGGATAACTCCGGTGAGAAATATATCTCAGTATAAACAATGTACATGCAATTCATATAACAATGTAAGAAAGCATAAACAGTTATAAAAACATGAGTCATAATCTACGAGACATGAGTCAATACAATTCTGCAAATCAAACTCTTGAATCAAACTCTTGACTCGACTCATCTAATCTAGGGATCCTGGTTGAATAAGAACGCAACAACTCACCTACTCTCCACAGCTAGATGATGGTATGTTCTTATTCCCAGACTTTGGTACTCTATATCGAATATCTGCAATAGAAGCCAATCTGCTCCTAAGCACATCGATATAAACCAATGTCCAGTGACCTGGCACCTCTGCCAGCTTTGCACCTCTGCCAAGGACTCTCTGTCTCAAAATCAATCATCTAATCCATGCTTTCTATAAATCAATTGAACAAGCATATAAATGCAATGAATTCCAATATCTGAAAAAAATAGCAAATAAGTATGTGGTTTTAGGGAAACTCAAGTCATATCTGACACGAGTTATCAATCCCGGTCTAACATTGATTTATACCTTTCGTTGTTCAGTTGAAACCGTTGTTTGTTCTTCTATCGGTTTCAAAGGAAGTCTCGATGCCGAAGCTGTCAATACCAATCTGAAATGACAATGTCGATTAGTACACTATCAACATATCATTCCATGTAAGACAAGTAAGCATCAATATTCACTCTCAGTACATTTCGACATTGTAACGGTGTCATTTCGATATACCGACTACTCAATCATCAATCGAGTCAATATCACAACATCATATAATCTCATAACCGCAAGGACTAACATAATCTGGTACCAAATCTGTATACTCACAATCAAATCAATTCTGAAAAATCATAACAATTCCATACGGTATCTGTTGTTCAATCCGGTTTCGATTATACAATGTCTAACATATCAAGAACACCATTTATCAATTCTATCTGATTCCTTCACTATCATATTTTCAAATCGTATCAATGCATGAAACTGAACATGTGGCTCATGCTTTACTCAGCACGTCTCGCGCTTATGCGCGACCATCATTGGCGCATATGCGCGAGACCTACTGTCTTGGCGCTTGCCTTCTCATCTGCTCGCGCATATGCGCGAGACTTACTGTCTCGACACAATGCCAGTCCACTAGCTCGCGCATATGCACGCCATCTTCTCGCGCATATGCGCGAGGTTCCATGCCATGCTCGCGCATATGCGCGAGGGGTTCTGTCCTCGCACATATCTCATGTCTTCTCTTGTTTTCCCCGGTTTGTTCCTTTATGTATATAATCACATCAATTTATAATCAATAATCTCAGATTAACATAAGATAAATCTCAGGCTTTACATTTCTCCCCCCCTAAGATACGATTTCGTCCCCGAAATCACAGGTTGTCAAATCATATCAAATTAGATATGTATAACCGAATCTAAATAGGAAACTCACATCAATGGAATAACTTTGGGTATATCTGTCTCATGTCTGATTCAGTCTCCTAGGTAGCTTCTTCAGTGCCATGACGACTCCACTGAACTTTCACGAGCGGAATAGTCTTCGTTCTGAGTTGCTTTTCTTTTCGATCCAAAATCTGAATCGGTTTCTCAATATAGCTCAGAGTATCATCAAGTTTGGTCTCGTCTGGTTGAAGAATATGAGATGCATCAGGAATGTACTTCCGCAATAAAGATACATGAAAGACATCATGTATTCCAGATAATGAAGGCGGTAATGCGAGTCGATAGGCACGATCTCCTATCTTTTCGAGAATCTCATACGGCCCAATATATCGTGGAGACAAATTTCCTTTCTTTCCAAATCTGACAAACACCTCGGAAAGGAGAAATCTTCAGAAATACTCTGTCTCCTGCCTCAAATACCAACGGTCTTCGTCGAACATTGGCATATTTGGCTTGTCTATCTTGAGCTGTCTCCATTCTCTTCTTAATCAGCTTCACTTTCTCAGTCATATCTCGTATCATATCAGGCCCAAATTCAGGAACCTCAGAGATATCATCCCAATAAAGAGGGGATATGCATTTCTTGCCGTACAACGCTTCAAACGGTGCCATCTCTATACTCTTCTGATAGCTGTTGTTGTACAAAAACTCGCAAAGAGGCAAATAATCTTGCCAATTAGTGCCAAAATCTAGCACTACAGCTCTCAGCATATCCTCTAATGTCTGGATTATCCTCCTTGACTGTCCGTCTGTTTGAGGATGGTATGCAGTACTCAAATGCAATTTCGTACCTAGAGCTTCTTGCAGACTCTGCCAAAAGTGCGAAGTGAATCGAGGATCACGATCTGATACAATCGACTTTGGCACTCCATGCAATCTGACCATTTCTTTGACATAAATCTCTGCTATCTGGTCATATCTATACGTCATTGTATAGGGAATAAAGCATGCTGATTTGGTCAATATGTCAATAATGACCCAATTCGCATCACAACCTTTGGAGGATCGCGGTAACTGCGTCACAAAATCCATGGAAGTGTGGTCCCATTTCCATTCTGGGATAGATAAACTCTGCAGCAGACCTCCTGGTTTCTTCCTTTCTGATTTCACTTGCTGGCAATTCAAACATCTAGACACAAAATCTGTGACATCTGATTTCATCTGTTTCCACCAATACTGTGTCTTCAGATCATTGTACATCTTTCTGTCACAAGGATGAATGCTGATACGACTACAATGTGCCTCTGACAAGATTTGCTGTTTCAACTCTGACACATCTGGCACCACAATACGAGTATTCACATATAACACATCATCACGAACCTGATATTTTGAGTGATGTCCAATTCTGACCATGGCAATCGAATTCTGAATGTTCTGATCATTTTTCTGTGCGTCTTTGATTCTGAGTATCAACTCGGGTTCAACTTGAACGGCATAGAGTCTCAGAGGCTTACAATCTGTTTCAAATACTAATCCAGAAAAACAGCAATCTTCAATCAAATTTGAAGCACCAATCGTCGATAAGGATAAAGAACATACCTTTCGACTCAGTGTATCAGCTGCTGCATTTGATTTTCCCGGATAGTACTTGATTTCACAATCAAAATCTTTAAGCAAATCAAGTCATCTACTTTGTCTCATATTCAGTTCTGACTGTGAAAACAGATATTTCAAGCTCTTATGATCAGAATAAATCATAAACTTCTCACCATATAGGTAATGTCGCCATATCTTCAACGCAAACACAATGGCAGTCAATTCAAGATCATGAATTGGGTAGCGAGTCTCATGTGACTTCAATTGTCTCGAAGCATAAACAATAATATGGCATCGCTGCATCAAAACACAACCTAATTCTCTGTGAGAAGCATCACAATGTACCACAAAATCACCAGTACCTGACGGAATAGTCAACACTGGAGCACTGGTTAATTTCTTCTTCAATTCCAGGAAACTGGATTCACATGCCTCTGACCACATAAATGGCTCATTCTTCTGGGTTAGCTGCGTAATCGGCTTTGCAATGCTCGAAAAATCTCTGATAAACCGACGATAATATCCTGCCAAACCCATAAAGCTGCGTATCTCTGGTACAGATGTCGGTCTCGGCCAACTGATCACGGCCTCTACTTTGCTAGGATCAACAGAAATCCCATCTTTAGATATAACGTGACCCAGAAATACAACCTGTATCAGCCAAAACTCGCATTTCCACAGCTTCGCATACAGTTTCTCGGTTATCAGAATATTCAATACAGTTCTCAAATGCTCATCATGATCAATTTTATTCTTCGAGTAAATAATAATATCATCAAGAAATATAATGACGAAATCATCAAGATATTTCTGGAATATGCGGTTCATCAAACCCATAAATACAGCTGGAGCATTTGTTAAACCAAACGGCATGACAATAAACTCATAATGTCCATACCTGGTTTTGAAAGTTTTCTTCGATATATCAGAATCCCTGACTCTTAACTGATGATATCCAGATCTAAGATCAATCTTGGAATAGACAGAAATACCCTGCAACTGATCAAATAAATCATCGATACGAGGCAAAGGATATTAATTCTTTACCGTAGCCATGTTTAGTTGCCGGTAGTCAATGCAAAGTCTCATTGACCCGTCCTTCTTTCTAACAAACAGTACTGGAGCACCCCAAGGAGAAACACTCGGTCTTATGTACCCCTTGGCCATTAAATCTTCTAACTACTCTTTCAACTCTTTCAATTCTATTGGTGCTATTCTGTACAATGCTCTAGAAATAGGTGCTGTACCTGGCACAAGTTCAATGCTGAAGTCTATCTCTCTGACTGAAGGCAAACCTGGAATCTCATCTGGAAATACATCATCAAACTCACATACCACTGGCAAATCTGCCAATGATGGGCTCGATTTCAGTACATCTACTGAATACACAAGGAATCCTTCTGCTTCTTTCTGTACTAAACGAGTTATAGACATAATAGATATCAAAGGAATTCTAGCGCTAGAACCCTTACCGTAGAATTTCCATTCATCAGCCATGTCTGGTCTGAAGCTCACAATCTTATGAAAACAATCTACGGTAGCTCTGTACTTGGTCAGCATATCAATACCGATAAGACAATCAAAATCAGATAATCCAAGTACAATACAATATAACTCAATCTCATGGCCATCATACTGTAGCATACAATGTTTAACAGATTTCACTGATATCAATCTTGTCCCCAAAGGAGAAGAGACAAATACTACAGCAGATAATGACTCAACAGGCAAGGCATGTGTCAATGCAAATCGCTCAGATATAAATGTATGCGATGCACCTATATCTATCAATACATAAGCAGGATAACCATAATTAAGATAACAGTTACCTGCAACTACATCATCAGGTGCTTCCTGGGCCTGTTCCTCTTTCACAGCAAATACTCTGGCCTGCTGTCTAGGAGGCTGGCTAACTGTCTGGCTTCCTCCTGGCCTCGGCTGTGATGGAGTAGGGGCTGGCTGGAAAGAGTGAACAGCAGATGATCTTCTCTCAGTCTGAGCTACTGATCCAGATAATTCGGCTCCCTGGGATCGTTGTGGACAAATTCTGGCAAGCTGTCCGTGATGTTTACAAATGTTACAAACACCAAACACTCCTCGGCATTGCTCGGTAGGATGTCTCCCTCCGCAGGTCCTGCAACAAGCCCCGGTATAACTCTGTCTGGAACCACTGGAGCTAGAAGAACTACTGCCAGACTTCTTAAATTGTTTCCCTCTAGCTTTCAACTGATCTTTCCTTCCACTGCCACTACCACTCTCAAATCTGGGAAGGGGTTGCTAGACCTGAGTAGTAGATGGCTGATGTCGTCTCGGTGCTGGGGCAACATACGAAGCTCTCTTCTGCCTCATCAGGCAAGCTTCAGCTCTCTTTGCTCTGTTCAAGGCCTCTGCAAAGTTGTTTTGTCTCCCGGTGTTCACCAATGTAAAAATATCAGGATTCAACCCATTGATGAACTGGTCAGCAACAGCTTCGTCATTCTCAGCAACATGCAGAGCAAATCGCAACAAGGTAGAGAACTTGGCCACATATTCCTCAATATTCCACTGAACCTGACTCAAATTGGCAAACTCTGCACCCTTGTCATTCCTGTACGATAATGGAAAGAATCGTTGATAAAATTCAGTCTTAAAGATGTTCCAGGTAATAGTCGTACCTCGATGCTCCAATACCCTCTTTGTCGTGAGCCACCAATTCTTCGCAACATCATGCAATTGGTGTCCAATCAGTTTGACTTGGCGCTCATCTGTGTAATCCAATGACTCAAACATCATTTCTATATCATCTAGCCAACTCTCACACTCAACTGAAGTCTCCGTACCCTTTAGAGTCGGTGGATGGAACGACTGAAATCTCTTCAACAGGGTTTCCATCGGTGTTGCTATCACATCCATCGGATTCGCAGAGGTACTGCCTTGTTCTGGGATTATTCGAGGAGGCATATCTGATTATTAAAAGGGTTAACAATCATATTTGACAAATCTGTCTCAGTCCCCTTCTGATCATCTTACCTTGGATGCAGAATCGGTTCTGATTCATTCTCAAATAATACAGGTTACCAATCAAATCAGATAATCAGGTAAACATGTATTAAAGCAGTAAACATTCTAGCACACATAAGCAGGAAAAAAAACTCAATCTACCCCGCTCACTAGCTTCGATCTTAGTCTAAAGGAACCTATTGCTCTGATACCACCTGTGGTGGGGACCCGGACGCTAATCATCTTCTCAATCATTCTTTTGGAATAAATGGATAATTAATTAAGCTGGGTCTAAATTTATTTTTTTTATATATAAATGCGGAACATTTAATAATCAATACTGATATAAACATTAAACATAACAGTACAAGTCTTCTACAAGATACAGTCAGATCAGACTAAGGTTCGACAACTATATATCAAGTGCTGAACCAATCTACATAACGAAGTCCGGAATCACCACTCTATCTCAATCTCTCATCTTTTTCTCGACCCTGATCATGTCCCACCTGTTGTCATGCACACATACAAACACAACAACAGCAGGATAACTCCAGTGAGAAATATATCCTAGTATAAACAATGTACATGCAATTCATATAACAATATAAGAAAGCATAAACAGTTATAAAAACATGAATCGTAATCTACGAGACATGACTCAATACAACTCTGCAAATCAAACTCTTGAATCAAACTCTTGACTCGACTCATCTAATCTAGGGATCCCGGTTGAATAAGAACGCAACAACTCACCTACTCTCCACAGCTAGATGGTGGTACGTTCTTATTCCCTGACTTTGGTACTCTATATCGAATATCTGCAATAGAAGCCGATCTGCTCCTAAGCACATCGATATAAACCAATGTCCAGTGACCTGGCACCTCAGCCAGCTTGGCACTTCTGCCAAGGACTCTCTGTCTCAAAATCAATCATCTAATCCATGCTTTCTATAAATCAATAGAACAAGCATATAAATGCAATGAATTCCAATATCTGAAAACAATAGCAAATAAGTATGTGGTTTTAGGGAAACTCAGGTCATATCTGACTCGAGTTATCAATCCCGGTCTAACATTGATTTATACATTTCGTTGTTCAGTTGAAACCGTTGTTTGTTCTTCTATCGGTTTCAAAGGAAGTTTTGATGCCGAAGCAGTCATTACCAATCTGAAATGACAATGTCGAGTAGTACACTATCAACATATGATTCCATGTAAGACATGTAAGGATCAATATTCACTCTCAGTACATTTCGACATTGTAAAGGCGTCATTTCGATATACCGACAACTCAATTATCAATCGAGTCAATATCACAACATCATATAATCTCATAACCGCAAGGAGTAACATAATTTGGTACCAAATCTTTATATTCGCAATCAAATAAATTCTGAAAAATCATAACAATTCCATACGGTATCTATTCTTCAATCCGGTTTCAATTATACAATGTCTAACATATCAAGAACACCATATATCAATTCTATATGATTCCTTCACTATCATATTTTCAAATTGTATCAAAACATAAGAAGACTTACGTCCTTGTGTATCCGTTGTCGAGAGGAGCACGGTACTGTGTCCGGATCGTAATTCAGACGGGCAGATCTTGAACAAGTAAATTTCTAGTACGTGAAGAAACTGAATTCCTCCTGAAGCTTTTCTCAATTCTTGCCGCTGAAGTTGGGGAGGATATGACATTTGTTGTTATATATCAATGCATGAAACTGAACACGTGGCTCATTCTTTACTCAGCACGTCTCGCGCATATGCGCGACCATCATTGGCGCATATGCGCGAGACCTACTGTGTAAGGTCCAAAATTAAGACGACGTAATTCAACTGCATGCAAATCTAAGAAATACGAAAATAAGTAATAAATTGATTTAGTTGCTAAATTATTTGTGTGGCATGCATGATTTTATATTAAATATGATTTAATTGTCATTTTTTATAAAACTGTATTTTTAAAGGAATATTCACGTTGCTATCGAAGAACGGAGACCGGGGGCTGAAAAACGTAAAATATTTTTATTAAATAATTAGTTAAAATATAGTTGATGGTTTTTCATATTTTTGAAAATAAGAGGTTTTGAGTTAACTTTATACGCCGGGGCGTAAATTTTATCGGGGTTGGTTTTTCAACAAAAATACGAACTTTTTGGCAACCCGGCTATTTAATTCGCAAACTATTTTTACCAAAAATATTTTAATATTCTAATTTAATTCTAATTAAGCATTTAATGGGCCTAGATTATTCTTAATAGGCCTAAGCCTTAATTAGTGAATTAATTACTATATAATATATAATAAACCCCAACCCAAAACCCTTCAACCCACGCCTCACTTTCTGAAAGTTTTGCACACCAAATCTCCTCACCATCACACGGCACACAACTCACGTGAATTTGAAGAAAAATTGGGAAAGCTTCAAGGAGATTTCAAGCCACGGTTCTTGCTCCGTTCTTCGCAACCGTCAACTTAAAATTGTGCACTAATTACGCAAAGGCACGCCTACTCTTCCTTCAAACCATCAGCACATCATATTATTTGATTTATGCATGAAAAGTTTGAAAAAAAAATAGTTGACACTTGAATTATTTTCGTTCTTATGTAACTCATGGAATTTCAAGCATGATTTTGATTCAAACTCTTGTTGCTTTCATGTATATAAGGGCTGCCATGATATAGGTTATGTTAAGGCATGATTTTACACGGTATGTAGACTCCTAAAAAACCATCTAAACACCATACACAAACCCAAGAACAATCTGTCGCAATCGCTGCCAAATTCTTCAAGAGTTCGGCTTTGGGTCTTGTGGTCTTGGCCTGGTCCTAGATTGGTTCGAGGGCTAGCCAGGGCCGTGGGGAAGTCAAGGGTAGGGTCTTAATCATGCTAGGGTTCGAGCTAAGTGGGCTGGGAAGAGTCCTTGTTGGGAAAGACTCCACCCGAGAGTTAGAAAGGGGAGTAGCGCAGGTGTTAGGTGGTTCAGGGAAGAAAGAGGCTCGGCCAGGGGGCTTGGGGCTGGGCTAGGCTAGGTCCTTAGGGTCCTAAGAGGGTGCACAAAGGTCTGGGCAGGGGCTGGTGCGGCCTGGCTGGTTGCTGGTCGAGAAAGAACATGATGAAAGCATGGACAGCAGGTTATACGAGGATGCTGTTGTGTCCTTCAGTTGGGGGCTGCTCGCGTCCAGGGGTTTGGGTCGGTCTGGGCGTAGTCTAGTCGTCATCTAGGGAAGGTTAGGGTCAGGTTGGGTCAAGTGTTTAACAGCTGGTAGTGTCCTAGAATGAGGAGGAGTCCTATTGTGCCAAAACACTACACACGTACACATGCTTGTAAATTGGGTGAGTTTCCAGCAAGCTTTTGGTCAGGCCAGGGGTTGTTTTACGGGCTGGGCTTGGTCAGTAGGGTCCTTAGGTAGGTTGGCTAGGTTTTGGCTCAAGGTGGCTCAAGGTGGCTCGAGTAAATTAGGAGATGGCTCAGTGTGTTCGCTAAGGTGTCAAAAACGAAAATAATAAAGCTAAAATTGATTCCATGGGTTCATGGGTGTGGCTTACGACTTGGAAGGGTAGAATAAATCATAAAAATTTTACGTTAAAAATTTGGGATCAAAATAACGAGTTTTGGATTTAGTCGGGATTTAATCGCCGCACGAAACGCTAATTAACGAGTTAATCAAAAAGTCTAGTTTTAGGCCTTATAAAATTATGAAAAATTAGGTTTAAGCTTAAATAATTATTATAAGTCTAATTTTTAAATTTAGGAATTTGATATTAAGGTTTGGTTTAATTCGGGATTAAAACGCAGTAATACGTCTCATTTAAAGATTAAATTTAAAAGTCCTTGATTTGGGCCAAATAAAAATATGAAAAAATTCGTGTAGGCTTAAATAATTATTTGGGACAGGTTAGAGTCAATGGAATTAAGAAAAAAAACGTGAAATTTTACGTCCAAGGGTTAAACGGTCTTTTTACACAAAAAATTAGTAAACGTCATGGCAGTGCCCTATTTGCTGTTTTATATGCTAATATGATTATGTAACATGTTTATGAATTTTTATATGTTGAAATATGATTTTGAAATGTTCATGAATTATTAAGGGTTAAATTGGACATTTAAAAGATGTGTTGCATGCTTGGTTTCAAAATAAAAATGATATGTATATGCATGATTTTTATTAAGTGGTGATAACATGTTGAAGGACGTGAAGGGATTGTAGCTACTACATGTTGGAAATATCGTGAGGGTTATGGTCCCAGAGGGAGCCCGACGATCGTGTTTCCTTGGATACGGATACGAATATGAATACGAATATGTTAATACGTGGGCCAGGGCCCAGTTGACCGGTGAGAGTGTTGCTGGTGTCCCCCGCCGCCCAGTACTGTGGTTTTCTTTAGATGGATCCATCGCCCATTAAGATTAAGAATACAAGTCACAATCACGATCTGAATTCAACAAACACGAACATGAACATGAATATGAATATGGACACGAATATGGACATGGACATGGATATGGATACGATATGAATAGGTTTATGTGATATGTTTAAGTGTTTGGAAAAATGTTTAAGTTTAAAGTTTATGCTTTATGAAGAAAATGATATTTTAAGTACAAGTATTTTTCACTATTATATTAACTGTATTACGTATTATTTGTTATCAAAGATAGGACGTGTTGAGTCTTTAGACTCACTAGGTGTGTATGATGCAGGTGATATAAATAACTATGATATTGGAGGTCTTGACGAGTGACTTGCTGGACTGTTGGTGCACATACCCGAGGACCAGCGCTTCTATTTCCGCATTTATAGTTTATGATTTTAAGTTAAAGGTTTCTACGACATTTTACTTATGTTTTGAGAGATTTTGAGAGGTTTAGTATGAGCTACACTTTTCAACATTTATTGCTTTTAGGTTTGGTAAAATGGTACGATTTCTTGTTTGACTATTTCCTTTGGATTTTCAAGTACTAGTTGGAGGTTTTATTTTAAAATAGCGCAAAATTAACTTATGTATAGGTATGTATATGTATAGGCCGAAAATGTGAAGGGAAAAAAAAATTTCTAGTACTTTTTAAGAAAACGAATAAGCAAACGTTTCAGTTGGTATCAGAGCAGACCTCTCCTAGTACGGTGTGGGTTCGGGGACGAACCAAGCGGAAGCTGGTGGGTATGTGAGGCCCGGGGCCGAAGAGGGTGGGGGGTGATCGCCGGTGCCATGAGGTTGCACGGACAATGAGCTGCTCCTGGCAGGCTTCTAGGCGGAGGGAACATGAATGAACTGATCTTACACCAGAAGGAGAGGGATTCCAAGACTATTCAATGTAATGGACTGTACGGTTGAAGAGGGCTTAAAAGATTTGATATGTACTACTCATACCACGAAGGTGCATCTTCTTTTCGGTAGCAAATCACATAAGAACTCCAAAGTTAAGCGTGCTTGACTTGGGGAAATTCTGGCATGGGTGACCTCCTGGGAAGTTTCTTAGGGTACGTGTGAGTGAGAACATAATCAAGCTGAAAAGACTCGTCTTGGTACAGTGAGGACAGTCATCGAATCTGGGGCGTTACAGTTGGTATCAGAGCAAAGTTCCTGTAAAGGGTTTTGCCACCATCAGCTCCAGAAAGATCAGTCGTCAAGCCTCAATTTGTAAGTTTTACATTCTTTATATGATTTGATATGTTGTTACCTGCATAATGACATGAGTAATATGTTTACATGTTTAATAGCTTTTTGAATATTCATGCTGTGCATGTTTAAATTGCTAAATGAATTAGGATATGTCACATGATTAGAGAACTTAGATTTAAATGCATGTTGGTTACGTTCGAATTTGGAAAACGTTCAGATAAAATGCCTCGTAGACGTGCCACCGTTAATGGAAACCAAGCAGAGAACAGCGTGAATCAACAAGGAAACGCACCACCACCACCACCACCAGGGGATCCTGCTACTCGTGCATTAGAGGGGATGGCTCGTCTCTTCGAGCAGCAATTACAGCAATAGCAGTTACAACAGCAACAGTTACAGCTGCAGTTACAGCAGATGCAGCAGCAACAGCTACAGCAGCCACCTAGGCCACATCATGATATTTATGAACAATTCCGAAGGCTAGGGCCGAAGGAATTTTCTGGCACTACTGATCCCTTTGCTGCTGAAAGTTGGATTCGTTCACTTGAGGTACACTTTCGATATCTTGACATGGGAGACGCTGACTGTTTGAGGTGTACTACTTATCTGTTTAGAGATGACGCTTCTTTATGGTGGGAAGGAGCCGAGCATGGTATCGACCTTGCTACACTCACTTGGGCTCAATTCAAGACAAAATTCTATGAGAAATACTTTACTGCTGATGTCAGAGGACGGATAAAGAGGGAATTTATGACTCTCCGTCAGGGAGACGTATCTGTTGCTGATTTTGTGAAGAAATTTGATTGGGGTTATCACTTTGTACCCCTTATTGCCAAGGATGCGGAAGAAAAACTTAGACATTTCATGGATGGCCTTCGACCTACCATTCGGGATAAGGTTATGATGATGCGTCCGGTGGGTCATGCTACAGCAGTTACCTATGCATACCAGGCTGAGCAATCCTTGAAGAACATTGACTTTGAGTTACATCGTAAGAGGCAACAACATCAGAATAATAATCAGCCTAACAAGAAGCCATATACGGGTCTTCCTAGACCTCAAGGGCCTCAAAAGCCCCAGGGTCAAGTCAAGAAACAAGGACAGCAGAAACATCCACCCGCAACACCAAAACCTGCAGAATCACAGCCATGCAAGAAGTGCAATCGACTACACTATGGACCATGTGTGTGGGGTACTTCTAAGTGTTTTATATGCAAGGAGGAAGGGCACAAAGCAGCTGATTGCCCAAAGAAGAATGCACCTACTGTTGGGCGAGCTTATGCTATGAACGCTGAGGAAGTCGAGGAGGCAGACACTACACTTATCACGGGTAACCTAGTCATTTAACATTTTTATATTACCTATTATTGCATAAAATGTTAAATTGGTTATTAGAATTGAATTGGGATCGAGATTTAACCTAGTAGAAATTAAGTTACATGTTCTACTTTAGTTGAGTTAAGTCATAATTTTAGAAACCCTAGAAAAAATTATATGAATTTAGTGCCTTGTTTTATGTGAAGGACGAAATAATTCTAAATAAAAAGTTTAGGGCCAAAATTAAAGGAAATCATAATTAAGGGGTTTAGGAAGAAATTTCGAATTTTTAGAGGGGTTATCATGCAATTTCGAAAATTTAAGGGACCATAATGCAATATTTCGAAATGTAAGGGACCTAAGTGCAAATTCTGAATTTCTAAGGATCAAAAGGCAATTCTCGTAACATAAAGGACTATATCAGAATTTTTGCAATAAAATAAGGACTTAATTGCAATAATTCGAAAATGTAAGGGCCTTAAAACAATTAACCGAAAATTTTGGGGTATAATATGCAAATTTCAAAGAATTGGAGGGCTAAAATGCAATTTTTTTTCAAGAAACGCTTAAGTTCAACGTGGAATCATCACCTAACCTTTGGGAAATTAATGATAGTAAATCCTTAATTTTCAACACGAAAAAATCTAAAAGACATCTTCGCTGCAGGGAGGATTATCATTCAAAGAGTAGCTACCTATGCATTGTTAGATTCAGGAGCTACACATTCTTTCATATCCGAAACCTTCACCAAAAGGCTGAATATTATTCCTCATGAAATGGGTTTGGGTTTCAAAGTTTCTATTCCTTCCGGTGGTCAAATGCTCACATCTAAAATTTTCAAGAATCTGGAGCTTCGTTTATTCAAAGATGTGGTTCGGGCAGATCTTATTGTACTCCCTATGCCTGAATTTGATATATACTTGGGATGGATTGGTTATCGACGAATGGAGCTTCGATTGATTTTCATCAGAGATCAGTGTCTATCCGACCGCCTAGTGGTAAATCTTTTGCCTTTCAGGCGGCAAGAAACAAGCAAATGCCGCATATTATCTCTTGTCTACATGCGAGGAAGCTTATTAAACACGGATGCCAAGCTTTTCTAGCATGTGTCACTACAACACATGCTCCTATCAGTCAGAAATTAGAAGATGTTGATATTGTCCGAGACTTTCCCAGCGTCTTTCCCGAAGAGGTTTCTGGCATTCCACCCGATCGTGAAGTGGAATTCTCTATTGACCTAATGTCGGGCACTGTTCCTATATCTAAGGCACCCTATCGGCTAGCACCTGCTGAAATGAAAGGATTAAAAGATCAAATACAGGAATTGCTAGATAAGGGTTTCATTCACCCCAGTTATTCTCCATGGGGAGCACCGGTATTATTTGTGAAAAAGAAAGATGTCAGCATGCGTCTATGCATTGATTACCGAGAGCTCAACAGGGTCACTATCAAGAATAAATATCTACTGCCAAGAATCGAAGATTTATTTGATCAGTTACAAGGAGCATCGATATTTTCCAAGATTGATCTGCGATCTGGATACAATCAATTGAAAGTAAAAGAGTCTGATATGCACAAGACAGCATTCCGTACGAGATACGGGCACTACGAGTTTATGGTCATGCCATTCGGTTTGACTAATGCACCAGCGATCTTCATGGATCTCATGAATCGCGTATTTGAGCCGTACCTGGATTAGTTTATTATAGTCTTCATTGATGACATATTGATCTATTCCAAGAGCAGAGAGGAGCATAGCCGTCATTTGAGGACAGCACTGCAAATACTACAAGACAGGAAACTATACGCAAAATTCAGCAAGTGCGAGTTTTGGCTCTACAGAGTGGCATTCTTAGGCCACATCATTTCTAGTGATGGCATTGAAGTTGATCCAAGCAAAGTCGAGGCAGTGAAAGAGTGGCTAGTACCGAAGAGTGTTACCGAGATTCGCAGTTTCTTGGGACTTGCTGGTTACTATCGCAAATTCATCAAAGGATTCTAATCCATTGCAGTACCTTTGACATCTTTGACTAAGAAGAATGCAAAGTTTATTTGGGGATCTGAGTGTCAAGGCAGTTTCGACAAGTTGAAGCAAGCCTTGATTTCAGCGCCAGTATTAGCTATGCCATCAGGGCAAGGGGAGTATGTTCTTTATACCGATGCTTCTAAACTTGGTTTGGGCGCAGTTCTGATGCAAAATGACCGAGTTATCGCCTATGCGTCGAGGCAGCTGAAAACTCACGAGAAGAACTACCCTACTCACGATCTTGAGCTTGCAGCAGTAGTATTTACTTTGAAAATATGGAGACATTACCTTTACGGGAAGAAGTGCAAAATATTCACCGATCATAAAAGTTTGAAATACTTCTTCACCCAAAAGGAGGTGAATATGAGGCAGCGCAGATGGCTCGAGTTAGTGAAGGACTATGATTGTGACATTAGCTACCATCCGGGAAAAGCTAATGTAGTGGCGGACGCACTGAGCAGAAAAGCCGCAGTTATCACTCATCTATCACTCCAAAGACCGTTGCAATCCGAGATATAGCGGTTTGAGCTTACAGTGTATGCTAGGGGCGAGGCACCTAATCTTGCCACATTATCAATACAGTCGACCTTGAGAGATAGAATTCGTGATGGGCAGTCCACTGATGAACAGTTACAAAAGTGAGAGCTAGAGATGAAGCCAAGGGTCGGAAATTATATTCAGAGGTAGATGGTATAGTTCGTTATCGAGATCGGTTATGGGTTCCTAGTGATGATTCTTTGAGGGGCCTTATTATGAAGGAAGCTCATGACACACCTTACTCCATTCACCCGGGTAGCACGAAAATGTACAAGGATTTGCAGTTGCTATATTGGTGGCCAGGCATGAAGAGAGACATTCTTAAGTTTGTATCCGAGTGTTTGACTTGCCAAAAAGTTAAAGCAGAATATCAAAGACCAGCGGGGAAATTGAAGCCACTCCCTAATCCCGAGTGGAAATGGGAAAATGTCACCATGGACTTTGTTGTGGGATTGCCGAAGACAGTTAAGGGATTCAATGCTATATGGATGATAGTCGATCGTCTTACTAAATCAGCGCATTTTCTACCTATCAAGACGACTTTCACCATGATTCAGTACGCCGTGTTGTACATTCAATAGATAATTCGTCTACATGGGATTCCTGTATCCATTGTTTCTGACAAAGATCCGAGATTCACGTCATCTTTCTGGAAAAGTCTACAGGCAGCGATGGGGACCAAATTATTATTCAGTACAACATTTCATTCTCAAATAGATGAACAGTCAGAAAGAGTTATACAGATTTCGGAAGATCTACTTCGATCATGTGTTATTGATTTCCAAGGAAGTTGGGAACCAAAATAACCTCTAGTGGAGTTCACCTACAATAATAGCTATCAATCATCAATCGGGATGGCTCCTTTTGAGGCACTTTACGGAAGGAAATGTAGATCTCCTATTCATTGGGACGAAGGTTGTGAAAGAAGAGAGATTGGTCCAGACGTGATTGAAGAGACTACCGAGCTTATAGTCAACATTCGCGATAGAATGAACACGGCGCAGAGCCGACAAAAGAGTTATGCAGACAAGCGACGGAGGGACTTAGAGTTTGCAGTGGGAGATCATGTATTTATGAAAATAGCACCCATGAAGGGTGTTATGCGTTTTAGCAGAAAGGGGAAACTAAGCCCAAGATTTATTGGTCCACTTGAGATTTTGGAGAGAATTGGTACACTAGCTTATAGAGTGGCATTGCCACCAGCGCTTGCAGGAGTTCACAATCCGTTCCACATTTCGATGCTGCGGAAGTACATGTCGAACCCGTCACATGTACTAAATTATGAACCTCTTCAAATAACTCCAAATATGACATATGAAGAAAGACCCGTTCAGATCTTAGCATGGCAAGAAAGAAGATTGCGAAACAAAGTCATTTCAATGGTCAAGGTGAAGGGGCTGAATCACTCGGAAGAGGAAGCTACTTGGGAAACCGAGAGGGACTTAAAGGGCCTCTATCCAGAACTATTCGGTAAGTTCTAATTTCGAAGACGAAATTTAATTTAAGGGGGGAGGAATTGTAAGGTCCAAAATTAAGACGACGTAATTCAACTGCATGCAAATCTAGGAAATACGAAAATAAGTAATAAATTGATTTAGTTGCTAAATTATTTGTGTGGCATGTATGATTTTATATTAAATATGATTTAATTGCCATTTTTCATAAAACTGTATTTTTAAAGGAATATTCACGTTGCGACGAGGAACGGAGACCGGGGGCTGAAAAACGTAAAATGTTTTTATTAAATAATTATTTTTAATTATTTAAAATATAGTTGATGGTTTTTCATATTTTTGAAAATAAGAGGTTTTGAGGTGACTTTATACGCCGGGACGTAAATTTTATCGGGGTTGGTTTTTCAACAAAAATACGAACTTTTTGGCAACCCGGCTATTTAATTCGCAAACTATTTTTACCAAAAATATTTTAATATTCTAATTTAATTCTAATTAAGCATTTAATGGGCCTAGATTATTCTTAATAGGCCTAAGCCTTAATTAGTGAATTAATTACTATATAATATATAATAAACCCCAACCCAAAACCCTTCAACCCACGCCTCACTTTCTGAAAGTTTTGCACACCAAATCTCCTCACCATCACACGGCACACAACTCACGTGAATTTGAAGAAAAATTGGGAAAGCTTCAAGGAGATTTCAAGCCACGGTTCTTGCTCCGTTCTTCGCAACCGTCAACTTAAAATTGTGCACTAATTACGCAAAGGCACGCCTACTCTTCCTTCAAACCATCAGCACATCATATTATTTGATTTATGCATGAAAAGTTTGAAAAAAAAATAGTTGACACTTGAATTATTTTCGTTCTTATGTAACTCATGGAATTTCAAGCATGATTTTGATTCAAACTCTTGTTGCTTTCATGTATATAAGGGCTGCCATGATATAGGTTATGTTAAGGCATGATTTTACACGGTATGTAGACTCCTAAAAAACCATCTAAACACCATACACAAACCCAAGAACAATCTGTCGCAATCGCTGCCAAATTCTTCAAGAGTTCGGCTTTGGGTCTTGTGGTCTTGGCCTGGTCCTAGATTGGTTCGAGGGCTAGCCAGGGCCGTGGGGAAGTCAAGGGTAGGGTCTTAATCATGCTAGGGTTCGAGCTAAGTGGGCTGGGAAGAGTCCTTGTTGGGAAAGACTCCACCCGAGAGTTAGAAAGGGGAGTAGCGCAGGTGTTAGGTGGTTCAGGGAAGAAAGAGGCTCGGCCAGGGGGCTTGGGGCTGGGCTAGGCTAGGTCCTTAGGGTCCTAAGAGGGTGCACAAAGGTCTGGGCAGGGGCTGGTGCGGCCTGGCTGGTTGCTGGTCGAGAAAGAACATGATGAAAGCATGGACAGCAGGTTATACGAGGATGCTGTTGTGTCCTTCAGTTGGGGGCTGCTCGCGTCCAGGGGTTTGGGTCGGTCTGGGCGTAGTCTAGTCGTCATCTAGGGAAGGTTAGGGTCAGGTTGGGTCAAGTGTTTAACAGCTGGTAGTGTCCTAGAATGAGGAGGAGTCCTATTGTGCCAAAACACTACACACGTACACATGCTTGTAAATTGGGTGAGTTTCCAGCAAGCTTTTGGTCAGGCCAGGGGTTGTTTTACGGGCTGGGCTTGGTCAGTAGGGTCCTTAGGTAGGTTGGCTAGGTTTTGGCTCAAGGTGGCTCAAGGTGGCTCGAGTAAATTAGGAGATGGCTCAGTGTGTTCGCTAAGGTGTCAAAAACGAAAATAATAAAGCTAAAATTGATTCCATGGGTTCATGGGTGTGGCTTACGACTTGGAAGGGTAGAATAAATCATAAAAATTTTACGTTAAAAATTTGGGATCAAAATAACGAGTTTTGGATTTAGTCGGGATTTAATCGCCGCACGAAACGCTAATTAACGAGTTAATCGAAAAGTCTAGTTTTAAGTCTTATAAAATTATGAAAAATTAGTTTTAAGCTTAAATAATTATTATAAGTCTAATTTTTTAATTTGGGAATTTTATATTAAGCTTTGGTTTAATTCGGGATTAAAACGCAGTAATACGTCTCATTTAAAGATTAAATTTAAAAGTCCTTGATTTGGGCCAAATAAAAATATGAAAAAATTCGTGTAGGCTTAAATAATTATTTGGGACAGGTTAGAGTCAATGAAATTAAGAAAAAAAACGTGAAATTTTACGTCCAAGGGTAAAACGGTCTTTTTACACCTAAAATTAGTAAACATCATGGCAGTGCCCTATTTGCTGTTTTATATGGTAATATGATTATGTAACATGTTTATGAATTTTTATATGTTGAAATATGATTTTGAAATGTTCATGAATTATTAAGGGTTAAATTGGACATTTAAAGATGTGTTGCATGCTTGGTTTCAAATAAAAACGATATGTATATGCATGATTTTTATTAAGTGGTGATAACATGTTGAAGGACGTGAAGGGATTGTGACTACTACATGTTGAAAATATCATGAGGGTTATGGTCCCAGTGGGAGCTCGACGATCATGTTTCCTTGGATACGAATACGAATACGAATACAATACGTGGGCCAGGGCGCAGTTGACTGGTGAAAGTGTTGCTGGTGTCCCCCGCCACCCAGTACTGTGGTTTTCTTTAGATGGATCCATCGCCCATTAAGATTAAGAATACGAGTTACAATCACGATCTGAATTCAACAAACACGAACATGAACATGAATATGAATATGGACACCAATATGGACATGGACATGAATATGGATACGATATGAATAGGTTTATGTGATATGTTTAAGTTTTTGGAAAGATGTTTAAGTTTAAAGTTTATGCTTTATTAAGAAAATGATATTTTAAATACAAGTATTTTTCTCTGTTATATGTTAACTGTATTACGTATTATTTATTATCAAAGATAGGACGTGTTGAGTCTTTAGACTCACTAGGTGTGTATGATGCAGGTGATATAAATAACTATGATATTGGAGGTCTTGAAGAATGACTTGCTGGACTGTCGGTGCACATAACCCGAGGACCAGCGCTTCTATTTCCGCATTTAAAGTTTATGATTTTAAGTTAAAGATTTCTACGACATTTTACTTATGTTTTGAGAGATTTTGAGAGGTTTAGTATGGGCTACACTTTTCAACATTTATTGTTTTTAGGTTTGTTAAAATGATACGATTTCTTGTTTGACTATGTCCTTTGGATTTTCAAGTACTAGTTGGAGGTTTTATTTTAAAATGGCGCAAAATTAATTTATGTATAGGTATGTATATGTATAGGCCGAAAATGTGAAGGAAAAAAAAAATTTCGAGTACTTTTTTAAAAAAGGAATAAGCAGACGTTTCATACTGTCTCGGCGCTTGCCTTCTCATCTGCTCGCGCATATGCGCGACCTGTCTCCGCGCATATGCGCGAGACTTACTGTCTCGACACAATGCCAGTCCACCAGCTCGCGCATATGCGCGCCATCTTCTCGCGCATATGCGCGCCTCGTGTCGCGCATATGCGCGAGGGGTTCTGTCCTCGCACATATCTCATGTCTTCTCTTGTTTTCCCCGGTCTGTTCCTTTCCGTCTATAATCACATCAATTTATAATCAATAATCTCATATTAACATAAGATAAATCTAGGGCATTACAACCTCTATCCCGCTGCTAGAAATGATGTGGCCTAAAAACGCAACCTTCTCTAACCAGAATTCGTATTTACTGAACTTCGCGAATAACTTATGCTTCTGTAGGGTTTTCAAAACTGTGGTCAGATGTTTGTTGTGCTCCTCGTGATTCTTTGAGTAAACGAGAATGTGGTCTATGAATACTATCACGAACTGGTCAAGATACAGCTGAAATACGCGATTCATGAGATCCATGAAGATCGCTGGCGCATTCGTCAAACCGAACGGCATCACAAGGAACTCGAAGTGGCCGTAACGAGTCCTAAAAGTAGTCTTGAGAACATCGGCTTCTTTCACCCTCAACTGGTGATAACCGAAACGCAGATCAATCTTTGAGAATACTGAAGCTCCCTGTAACTGATCAAATAAATCTTCAATCCGCGGAAGTGGGTACTTGTTCTTCACTGTAACCCTGTTCAACTCCCGGTAATCAATACAGAGCCGCATCGAACCGTCTTTCTTCTTCACAAACAAGACTGGCGCGGCCCATGGTGAAAAACTCGGGCAAATGAACTCCTTGTCAAGAAGTTCCTGAATCTGCTTCTTCAGTTCTGCCATCTCTGTCGGTGCTAATCGGTACGGTGCTTTTGAGATTGGTACCGTACCTGGCATAAGCTCAATAGAAAACTCCACCTCTCGTTCGGGTGGCATACCAGAGACGTCCTCAAGAAAAACGTCTAGAAAGTCCCTAACAATGGGAACATCGGAGGCCGACTGACTGGGTGCCTTGGGAACGGATACAAAAGTCCCTAAAAATGCCCGACGCCCTCTATGCATGAGCTTCCTAGCCTGGACACAAGGTATAATGAGCGGTAAAGGAAAATACCTGTCTGGCTCGAATAAGAACTGCGACATCCCAGGCGGTCGGACTAGAACAGATCTTCGCTGGAAGTCAAGCAAAACTCTGATCCTTAGTAGCAAGTCCATACCCAACATGATGCCAAACTCTGCCATCGACAACACAATAAGATCCACATAAACAATATTGCCATGAAGCTCGAGGTCTATGTTTCGGATCACATTAGTAGCTGTCATCTCCTCTCCGGATGGCAATACTAATGAGTAGGCTACATCTAGCCCAACGGTCTTGACTTTGAGGAAGTTCGCAAAGACCTCTGAAATGAACGAATGAGTAGCCCCTGAATCTATCAAGGATTTCGTAGCTGAACCAGCTATAAAAATTCTCCCTGAAAGGTTGGAACATCAAGCGGAACCCAATAATTACAAGAACTAACTTATAGATAGGAGAAGGTCAAAGTTCTTCTAACCTAATCCCCGAAAATGACCCTGATTAGAGCATGCAATCCTATCGCAATTCTAAGTTCAAAATCTTAACCCCCACTCCCAAAAACACAGAAATTCAAATACAAATTTAAAGCTTTAAGATACCTGTCATGAGCATGGTCTCCGGGTTAGTCTCCGCTGCATGGAGAGCAAAAACTCAGCCTTGAGTAGGCAGACTCCCCCGCGGGCACTGCTTCAGCAAGTGGTCTGGACTACCACACTTGTAACACTTCCCTGAGCCATACATACAAACTCCAGCGTGACGGTGCAAGCACTTTGCACATACTGGGTGCTCAACGGCCCTCGGGATTGCCCGTCCCTGCTACTGCTGCTACTACCCTCTGTTCCTGGGTGGGCCATCGAAAGGTCTCTTATTCTGATGCGGCTGCTGAGGAGTAGGACGGTGCGGCATCTGGACTGGTCGCTTGCCCTGGCGATCCCTCTCAATATCATGCTGATCCTGCTCTGCGGCTAGCGCTCTGGAGACAACGACCTCATAAGTAGTAGGGCCAGCCACCCTAACATCACGCCGCAAGATCGACCGTAGACCCTCCATAAAATGCCTCAACTTGGCTCCAGTATCATTCGCGATCAGGGGTACAAAATGGCAACCCCTCTCGAATTTACGGATGAACTCCGTAACAGTCATATCTCTCTGCCTCAGGGTCATGAACTCCCTGGTCAACCTGGTGCACACCTCGTCGGTAAAATATTTGGAGTAGAATACCTCCGTGAAGCGCGTCCAGCTCAGAGTAGCCACATTCAAAGCTACGGATGCTTCTTCCCACCATAGGCGTGCGTCTCCTCCCAACAGATAGGTCGTACAACGAACTCTGTCTGCATCCCCAAGCTCCAGGAACTCGAAGATAACCTCAAGAGACTTAATCCAGCCCTCGGCAATCATGGGATCTGCCGTCCCTGAGAACTCCTTCGGTCGCATCTTCATGAACCGTTCATAGGTAGCCTCGGGCCCTGTCGGCCTGGCTGCCACAGCATTGTTCCCCGCAAACTGTGCGAAGAACTGAGTCATCCCAGCCAGCATCTGGGCATTCATGTCTGGTGGTGCATCTCTCTCCTGCCTACGATCCTCACCGTCCTCCTGGCGAGGCTCATCATCTCCCGCGCGCTCAAGAATGCGTCTAGGAGGCATACTGTTCCATACATATAACCCATACGTAACCAACATACATGATTCCATTATTTTTTTAAATTTAAATAAATATTGCATAATCATAATCTTGACTTAAAACATTTCATGAAAACATGCTGTTAAAATATTTAATGCTCCAAAAGAAATGCGTAAACGTAAAACTTACAAACCGAAGACGTGACTTCGTGAGCTTCTCGAGGTCAGTAGTAGTACAACCCTTTACAAGAACATAGGCTCTGATACCATCTGTAGAGGCCCGTGTTTCGTATTTGCAAATTTGCGGAATAATTTAAAATTTTCTTCAAAAATAAATAACTTGCCTCATTCATAAAAATAACTAATAAAAGTTGGATGTTAAAGTAGCAGCGTAAGTAAATAATGTTTTAAGAATAACAACTTAAAATAATTCGACAAAATAAAAACTGAGTTTGGAATAAAAATAGTAAGTGCTAAAAATGAGGTCCTCGGGTTCCTACTACTACCTACCCAAGATGGCTCACTGGTCCCCGCCATCGATCCCGACCTCATCAGTACGTACAAAAATCAAGTCTAGTGAGTCTAAAGACTCAGCATGCATATATCGTGAAATAACAAGTAAATATATAATAAAATCGCATGCAACTTAAAAATATCGTGTCGTAACGTAAACATGGAAATCGTGTCATTATTAATTATAAATACGTACATAACTGAAAATCGTACGTAAAATGTTTTCTCGATAGAGCCCTGTCATAAAATAGCATATCATAATTTTCTGTTGAGAATATGTTCTACGCGAGTGGCCCATACGTAACGTAACATAACGTAACATGAATCGTCTGATCAGACTAAACCACAGTATACTGGGCGGTAGAGATCATCACAACGCTTGGACTGGATATCCGTATCCATACATGAACATGAACCGGTCGTAGGTCACCGGGTGAAGTAATAATCCCATAAGCTGCATCCCATAAGCGTGAAGTGGCCACAAGACATATCGCATATATCTCAAAAATAAACTTTTATATTTTTATGCACGTAATATAATTAAATATCCTGTTTTATTTTACCGAATGGGTTGGATCGTTCCCAGGCTCGCTGCGACCTAATTCTAACATGAGGGACATACAAATAACTTAACTTGACCAACCCTTGAAAATCGAACCAAAAATGAGACAATTACGCCCAATGAACTTAATATTCAATCATGGCTTCGTACCAACCCGAACCAACATCTAACCCTCGTTTAGCCATGATTTAAATACTGGAAAACATGATCGTAGGGCTGTAATACACGAAAATTATGCATGGAGGCCAAAATCATGAAACGCTCTTTCGAGAGTCACTTTGGCACATTGCACCGTAAATTCTCGTACGACCTCTAAACTTAACCAAATCACAAACGGCCAAGAACATGACCTTTCTAACTCAATAAGGTACTGTCCAGTCTAAGGCCATAGGCTAAAAGCTAACCGAGAACTCAGACGACACCTCTGAACCGAAGTCAAAGTTGCTGTCAAAAAACAATATTATATGGGTCATCGATGTTATCTTCATAGCAACCACAAATGGAGAAAAATTAAAAGTTTGTTTGATGGAACTAAATAGGTAAGACCACCACAACTTTCACTTTCAGGTGGTGATGTGCTTCCTCAAGTGAATGAACTTGAAGCAATCATCTTCACTAAAGATGTTAAAAGAAAGGTGAAAATATCACATGAAAACAGATGTGATAATTGGAATAAGAACAGTATTTTCTTTGAACTTCCGTATTGGAGTTCTCTTTTGTTAAGACACAATCTGGATGTGATGCACATTGAAAAGAACATACGTGAGAATATAGTCAAGACAATTATGAATACAAAGGGGAAGAATAAGGACAATGTCCAAGCTCGTGTTGATTTGGAAGCTCTAAAAATTAAACCAGATTTGCATCCAATTCGCAAGGGGGATAAACTTGAGTTGCCCATGGCATCCTACACTTTATCTACAGAGGAAAAACACTTGTTTTGCTTATTTTTTAAGCAATTAAGAGTTCAGATGGTTTTTCATCTAATATTTCTCAAAGTGTTAACATGAAAGAACATAAAATATCAGGTTTGAAACGTCATGATTTTCATGTCCTTTTACAACATCTACTTCCTCTTGGGATACGTGGCCTCCTCCCTAAAGCAGTGTGTGAACCACTTATTGAGTTTTCTTTGTTCTTTACTAGTTTGGGTGCTAAAACATTGAAGGTATGTGAGTTACAAAAGATTGAATCCCAAATTCCGATTACTCTTTGCAAGTTGGAACAAGTTTTTCTCCCTTCGTTTTTTGATGTGATGGTGCATTTGCCTGTTCATTTGGCTAAGGAGGCCATAATTGGTGGACCTGTACAATATCGATGGATGTACCCTATTGAGCGTATGTTGTATGAGTTAAAACAATTTATTCAAAACATGGCTCGTCCGGAAGGCTCAATAACAGAGGGCTATATAGCAAAGGAGTGTATGACTCTTTGCTCAAGATACTGTAAAGACATTGAGACAAAATTCAGTAGACTTGAGCGAAACTATGACAGTGGCTTTCATAAACATGAAGGTGAAATATCCATATTTTCGCAATGTGGACGAGCATTAGGAGCTGGTATAAGTCGTATTCTCGATGACGATGCATGGGATAAAGCTCATATCTATATTTTAAAGAATTGCGATGAAGTACAACCTTTCCTCGAGTAAGCTCGAATACTTCTAAACAACCATTTCTTTTTTCTTTTTATATATATGCATTTCTCATTAATGTTGTAATGCAGAGAGTACTCTAAAAATATGAAAAATAATACACCACAACTATCGGATGACGAATGGAATAGCAATTTTATTGGTTGGTTTAAACAACAAGTAAGCGATTCTATTGTTATAAATTATTTTCTGTTGAACAAGATTATTTGTTCGAGTTTTAAATTGTAATTTATTTGTAGGTTGACAAAATGAAAATGCAAGACCAACACAGTAAATATGATTACCTGCTATCGTTGTGCCGTGGTCCTTCAATGTATGTTACATTCTTCATTGGTTATGTTGTCAACGGATATAGGTTTCGGATTGAAGCTCGTAACAAAGAATGTAGAACACCAAATTCCGGGGTGAGTGTAATCGGTGATATAGGTAGTGAGAAGAATTATGTTGACTATTATGGAGTGTTGACAGAGATTCTTGAACTGCAGTATCTTGACGGAAAACGAGTGGCTTTATTTTGATGTAGATGGTTCGATGTGCATGATAATGAGAAAGGAGCCAAAGTAGATGAATATGGATTCACTAGCATTAATTGCCATTGTATTTTTAAAACAAACGAACCCTTTATTCTCTCCAATCAAGCTTCACAAGTGTTTTATGCCATTGACAACATCAATAAAGGTTGGCATGTTGTTGTTAAGACACAACCTCGGGATCTATATGATATGCCACAACCAATAGAGGACGAGAGCAATAATGTAGATGATTTCGGTGAAGCATATCAACATGCTGAATCTTTATATTTTGATCGTGGGGGCCAAACTTCATTCGATGTAGATTGTCAAAACATTTTGAGAAGAACTGATTTGGAGCCGCTAGTAGTTGACTTACCAACAAACAAAAGAAAGAGAAAGCGAATTCCAATTTGAAGAAGTATTTCCAATTTATCATGTTTCTTAGTTATTTTTTTATGATATTTTATTTTGGCAAAATGTCCGTTCTTTTAGGTGTTAGTTGTTTATTCATTCTGGTTCGTTTTCATGTTTTTACTATTTGTTCTAATATGTTACATTGTTTATATTAACAGATGAAACCAATGCTTGCCAAAAGTAGTGTAGGCAACATCCGAAAGCCTGTAAATTTTTTAGCTCCTGGTAAGTTGGCCAAGGAGCGTGGATATGGACATAAAACGAGGTCTGTTGGGGATTCTACTGGTAATTTCTTTTCTAAACTGATAGCGAAGAAGTTTTTTTTATAGAATTTCAATGGTTGATATAATTATTTCATACTTAAATTATCCGATTTGTTGTTTTCCAAGAAATGCATCTGCCCACAAGAGCTTAGGGGGAATTCAAAGGCTACAGGTAGAAGAGCAAGAAGCTCAATACATCGGCTATCAATGAATAATTGGTAAACCTCTAAACTTTATGTAGACATTGTAATTTATAACTCATGCAATTTTTTAGGTCGTTCTCTCTATTTTTAAGTGAAAATATATTGATATAATTGTTAAAAGTGTTTTTTTTCTTCCAAAAGGTGGAATTTCAGCCCATACTCTTATTGTGCATTTTCGGGAAGCTGAATGGAAAGAAAGAGATTTTACAGATGATAGTTCTTTCCTAGAAATCTTGAGCATATGTAAAAAGTTCATTGACATATATTTTATTGGTTTCAAAGTCACGGATGGGGATGGTCAGACTTTGCGAAATGATAAAGATTTATTGGCTTTGTTGAAAGAACATGAGTACGTGGAGAACATAGAAACTTATGTAGATGTGAATGAAACTGCCCAACCATTGCTCTTCAAACTGCCTGAAGGCAATCCAACATCTGGTAGCGTTAATAAAGAGTTATTTATTTTGAGTTTTTCTTGTTTTTCTTTATCATTGATTTATTTTCTTTAAATTTGTACATATTATATCCCAATCCCAAGAGTTCTAAAAGTGAGATATACTAAAATATTGGGTGATTATAAGACAAATGAGAAAGTCATTGTACGGGGAAATGTGGTAAATGGAAGTGAAGAAGCTAGTACTGTTCAATGGTTCATAACTATTTCGAAGAACTTTGATATCGAGACTGGCTTGCAATCTATCAGTGAATGTACGATCAACAAGGCAAGTTCTTTGGCTAAAATAATATTAAATGTTCCATGAATCATAATTTATTATTGTAATTATATGATTTCTTTAGGATTTTCAAATACCAATTGAGGCTGTTGGTCATTATATTGTTTCTAAATTTACTCCTATGACTGAAGATGGTGAAAGTGGTGAATCGAGCTATGTTGTTACAAACAAATATGTTGATGGTAAGTGTAATATATTTGAAATGTAGCGTATTATGCATTTTCTATTGATTTCAAATTGTAATCTTGATACAATTATTTATTACTTCAATTCATTGACTAGATTCAGCAACTCAAAAGGCGAGAAAAGTTAGAGGAAAAAATAAGAATAAGAAAATTGTAGCTTTAAAAAGTGGAGAAAAGTTGGAGATCGAATTCTACAACAATCGTGCAGTGGGAAAACATCACAGATATTGGTCGAGACACTTGGGTAAAATCGTGCGCGACAAGCATATGAAAACAAGAGGTACCGGAAGCAGTGGGCTATCAATAAATCTCAAGATCAAGTGAATCATCTGGTCATAGGGTACCCAAGGAAAGAGAATCCCCCAGCAACATCCACCGACTCATCCGCTCGAGGTGGGGTGCTGTGTTCTACAATCCCAGGACTATGGTGCGCATATAGAGAGGGTTCAGGCCATAGCAGCGACCTCCGCATACACTATGCCAACTCAACTATAGCCCCATACGTCCAACAAATCAATAACTCAAGGCGACCTCCGCCATATCAAATCTGAATCAACAAATAGCTCAATATGCAATGTAATGATGCAAATCAATATCATCATTTCGATATTATAATAAACTCATCTCAAAACAACAATCATCATCAAATCACAATTAATTCATCGAGCCATAGATTGTTCGATTTAAAATAAAAATGATACTTTTACCTCGTATGTTACCGACCGTAACATACCTTTCAAATATTACCAAAAGAAGATCGAAATGTGTAGGTGAGAAGTCTTGAACCTCTGAATTCTACTATAACTCAAGAACTTTGATCATACCTGTAAAGGCCTAAAAATCCGTGCTTGAAAATTTGCGGAAAATTTTAAATTTTCTTTTTAAATAATAAAAATGTCTAATTCATAAGTTAAACTGATAAAAATGTTTGATATTCAAAATAGCAGCGGAAGAAATCTAATGTTTGAAAAATACCGAATTAAAAAAAATATTTCAGCAACATAAAAAAACTTGGTTTCAATTAAAAATAATAAATGCTGAAATGAGGTCCTCGGGTGGTTAGGAGAGTGAGGGAAATGGTTGCAAGATATAGGAAAAAGCAAGACCAAGTCCACCATTTGAATTTTGAATTTTTGGTTTGATATCAAATGATTTGTTGGTGTGTTTGTTGGGGGTGAGGTGGCCGATTCTACATGTTAATCAAGGCTACGATAGTGATCTAGTATTAATTAATTAAGGTGGATTAATAATTAAAAAGGTTAGCAAGCTAGAATAACATAGAATAGGTCAAAGGTGAGTTGGAATATAATTGCTTAATCCACTAACGGGTGCCCGAAAATTCACTTATTAATGGAGGGTAAATATTTTCTAGCTAGTAAATTTATAACCCTTAAAAGCCTCACTAATCCTTTAATTAATTTAGTGAATTACACCTTAATTATGGAACTTAAATAAACTTATTTCCTGCTCACCTCAAGTAACTTAATTAATTCCTTAAACCTCCTTTTTACTTAAATTAACTTACTTGCTAGCTAAAATAAATTCTGGAAATGTTTTCTGAATCTTAAATTCTATCTCAAAACTCCAACTCCAGTCCGGCCTCACTGAAATAACTGAGACGATAAAAATTTAAACTACTACGTAAAATAATTAAATTTAGAAACTCATGCAATAAAAATCATTTTAATTTAAATACTAGATTATGCATGACTTATACGCAGTCTAAGTTACGGGTTCTACAGGCTCCTCTGCCCAAATTCCACACTTTGGTTACACATACAAGGACCTTACACCCGAGATTAAGGTTTCTACATCCAGATTACTTATTTGAAATTACCGATTAGTTTTCAGCACTTAAAAATTTCTGTGATTTTATAAGTTACAACCAGTTCCAAATGACCGGGTATTGAAGAATGATGTAAGCAATAAAGGCACAGAAAGCTTTATATAAAGAAAAAAAAAAGTTTTATTAGTCAAAAGCCCGGAGGCTGGAAGTTACAAAGAAAGGAAAATTTACAAGCCTACAATCCTATTCTAAATCTACTAGGACAGATTGCTCCCCGGTTTCCTCAGGAGCCTTCTCGACCTCTTTACCAGCAGCATCGTCCTTGGGAAGGGAATCGATGGCCTTGTTAATATCTGGGAAGCCTTCCTTGCCTACAGTGATAAGACCCTCTTCTTCGAATTGCTCCTGACACTTCTCAAAGCCGACTTTGAAGTAGTTGTAAGACTTATGTTCAACAGCCGCCTGGAATTTCGAGGAGTGGAGGAAGAGGGCCCGCCATTCATCCTGAGTAAGTTGCAGGGTCCTTAGCTTTTTTTCGGCAGCAGCTTGACGAGCTGCCATTTTCTTCTTCTGGGCTGCTTTCTCAGCTTCTCACCTCTTGGCAAATGCTGCTTGCATCTCGGAGTTATCTGCACAGGAGAATAACAAGGTTAGTAAGATTGAATATGCAGACTAAGAGTATAGAGGAGCAGGGAAAAAAGAAGAATTACTGGGTTGAGAGCCCGAGACAGCCACCTCATCAATTACCCGGTATAGTGGACTCATACCCAGATGAGCCTCGCGCATTGGCTCCAGAAGTTGAATTCGAAATTTTTGAAGAAGAAAGAGGAGTACGAGTTTGGGGGAGGAAAGTGGTGTAAGATCGCCGGAGGTGGATGATTTTACACGACGGAGTTTCGAGGAGAAAATTTGCAAGAGTTTGCCACAAGTTTGAATTTGTAAGTGATTTTTGAAAAACTAGTGAGCTACTATATATAAAGGGAGAGAGTTAATCTCCACCGTTGATCTAAATTAATCGGGTGGTCGAAATGGATCTTGGAAGTTGTGCGGGCAGGTGAAAGGACACTCGTAATGATCAAAGTGTCAGACTTATCGGCTTCTCGGAGTACGGAACATTTTTCGGGGGGATTTAATGCTAGGGAACACGTCATCATGACAATAACCCTGTCACCTGGGAATACTAAAGAAAAGATATTCTAAACCCGGGAGACATGAGGCCCCGACGTCTTATTCTAAGCCCGGGACACATGAGGCCCCGACGTCTTATTCTAAGTCCAGAAGATATTGGGCCCGGCATCTCATCCCATCTATTGAATATTTGAAGTCCCCGATGCTCTTACACATTCTAAATTATTTTTGACTGATCGGGACAGCGAGTCAGACTCTAGCCCGTCTATTTTAGGGATGGGTGGTGATACCCCATAAAGATCCGGATCATGGATGACCCGAGATATTAATTGGATAGCCCAGATTAGAGCCAATATGCCGGGTGCTCTCCTCAACTAGCCGGACATTACTTCACTTCCCGGGTAATCCATAGCCCGAGCCCTCATCCAAGCACTCGGGTACCTTATTACCTAGGTCACCTCGAGAATTGCACCGCACTCAAGTGTGATTGATACGGGCTGTCTAATCTGTCAGAGCAACATGGATTTGGAGTGTTCTAGAAGTCATTAGAGGTAGGATGGCTTGACAGAACGTCAACATCAAAGGCTATAAGTAGTAGGTAGGCGCACAAATGGAGGTTATCCTAGATTTTCCTTCCTATAAATAGCAGATATTAATGTCATTTAAAGATTCTGAAATCCTTTACTCTCAAGCACACATATATCCTCACATATATTGCTTGTGTTCTTCCTCTACAAACCTACTGACTTTAGCATCGGAGTGGTTACGCCGGACATCCCTCCGGCGCCCATTCACGAGTTCCTTTCATGTTTGCAGGTGTTATTGAAGCCATTATCTTTACTCAAATTTCCTAAACACTAAATTACTTTCATTATCCAGTGGATTGCCCACACAAGCTGTACCCGATTCACCATGATAACATCAGATAACTCTATTCGAGACAAAGATTCGTGTTATGTCATTAATATGTCTCATTAGCGTGGATATGGGGGCATCCAAACACTCAAATAGGTACTTATAGGATAAATATAGGGATGACAACAGGTGGAATTAGCCAAAAACCCGTCACTTTCGAACTTTATTTTAATAATATTTTAAAAAAAAAATATTATATAAGTTAAAATCTATTAACTAATTTCTAACTCGTGACAAAAAAGCGTTATTATACGTTTTCATATTAAATATATCATAACAAAATAAATTTTTTTAATCGTAAAATATTATCAACTAAGATAAATGATTAAGACATTCGTTATTTAATAAAATAAAAAACTATTGATATACTATTAATAAAATAAAAAACTATTGATTTTGATATACTCGAACAAGAATTTAAATTAAATAGAAACTTAATACGATTAATAGAAACTTAATATGATTAAGTATCAACATCGTAATGGTGATTATTAGTTAATTTTATATTTAGACGAAGAATCGAGATACATTTTTATTTAGAGTTGATCTCACATATCTATATCAGTGAGACGACTTGACCTAGTCAATACATCGAGTGAAAAACAATATTTTTTACATAAAAAATAATATTTTTCATATGGTGGGTCGAGTAGGGTATTCGTATCATAAAATTGAATTTGAGACGACCTTATAAGAGCTTTTGCGGTTTATTTATGATAAGTTTCTAATTTTGAAAGTCCAAATTGTTAAGAAATCGAATATGTGTATCATAATAATGAGCAATTGAGGTCATCATAAAAATAAGTTCGGTTTATTATATGATTCACGATTCGAAAGTAGTAAAATTTTCATGGGAGTACTTTCTTAGAGTAGATGTCCTGCAAGTCAACTGATGGCTAGAGATTTTATTGACTCAGTTGTAATAAACAATCTTTATTTTAATATAATTCATTATTTCATGGTTTGTTATTTCTTTATCTGTATACCCATGTGAACAACATAGATAAAGATCTTGATTATACTTTAATACAAATGAATCGTAATTCGATGTTGAAACTCATTTGTAAACACTGTATGATCTAAATTCGTTCCTAGTCGATTCAGCCGCCTAAAACATGGGTCTCTTGAGCTCGAGACTAGTATCTGTGATGTTATGTACCGCGTTTCTTGGTAAAGGTATAGAGATGTCCAAACATGCAGATGGGTAGTCATATGATGATTATACCGAACAACCCTCTTTCGAACTTTCCAAGTGGTTATCATTCATCGAGTGGATAAGTCCGTGGTTATGATTGTACTCCATTAGTCCTTACGACCCGGGACAACACTGAGGCTCTATATGCTAGGGCTGTGCTTTGACTCGTTTACCGGCTCCAGAAGAGTCATCAGCTGGCGAGGTTGGGTACAGTTGCGACACATATAGGAAACAGTGCATTGTAGTCTAAAATTTACCGCTCACCTGTGGGTGTGGATATATTATGTGATCTGATGAAATTATAGTGCGTGGAATCTCTGGCCAGAGTATGAGATGTACGTTAGAAAATGAGTTCTCCAATAGTACATGTGATGCCACTATTTATATTTATCACATAGTTATCGAATTAAAATGCAATCCTCGGTGAACCAATGGTTGCAGATTCGATCAGGTATGAGATGAAGAGACCATACTGTACGTTAATCATAATCGATTGGTTCTTGCAGGCACTATCAGTGATACCTAGTGAATCATGGGGGGATACTACTAGACGCTCTTACCATGGTTCGATGGGTTTAATCAGAAATATGGTTTCTGACATTCTCATGATCAATTGTTGATACATAGAATGGGACAAATAAGGGTAAGCTCGTATAAAAGATTATGTCCTAAATCACAAGGAGTTATGAACCCACGGCTAGCTGTATCTCAGAACCATTGAGGGTCACACAAGCACTGGATCGTTTGTTCCCGTTGAGAGAATAAATTCAAGGAGTTGAATTTATGATAATTAAATTTTGAGAGAATAAATTCAAGGAGTTGAATTTATATAATTTGAGATTTTAATTTATTAAAATCAAAAGTTGAGTTTATTAAATATTAAATTTTTGGAGGTGATAAATTAAAAGAATTGGATTTATAATTTAAATATTAAATTCAAATGTTGAATTTATAATGTATTTAATTTATTAAGCTCATAAATTGAGTTTTTTAAATATTAAATTAAATATAGTGGAAATAATGTTTAATGGGCTTTTAGGAGTACAAATCCAACATACTTAAATAATTAAAGTTCTTAATAGACTTTGATTAATTAATTAAACTAGTTGGACTAGCTCAATTAATTAATCAAGCCCATTAATATTAATTATGTGTATTAAGGTCATTGCTTAATTATAAATAGAAGTAATCAAGCCATAACCCTAGCCTCCACACCTTGGAATTTTCGAAATTCCTTCTCCTCCAACTCTAAAAATTTCGGCCACTCCTCCTTGGGAAAAAGTTTGAGCCGTCTCTGAAACTTTGATCTCCAATGTAAAATCTCTTCTAATTTTTCTAGTGCAAATTAGAAGAGAAACAAATCATCTAGTCGTGGACCTGATTAGAAGTTTGAAGGAAGGAGTTTTTTGAAGATCGTTCATAGGGATTCATCAAGAGTTAGATCCGCCTATACCGAATTAGTTGGAGCCAAGTGATTTAATTCACCAAATGTATAAAATTTTAACGCCCTATGAATGTTTATTCATAAAACCATACAAGTGCTCAAACAAATATATTTTGATTGTCAAAATAAAATAAGAATTTTAAAACTTCCGCTGCGTTTGGGCACGTAAAATCGAGATCCAATAGTGGTATCAGAGCCAAGGTTTTTCTAAATCGTATTGTTTTGATATTGAATTATTTGTTTCTGACCACACAAGAAAATTTTTCAGAAAATTGTAGCACCATTAAAATTATTAGATATATGATTATCAATTAATTAAATTTGCGTAATTAAATTGATGTTAATATTTGATATTAAAAGCATGAAGGATGATCGAGAGCCTTGACCAATTTGTAAGGTGTATGTTGGGATATTTTACTGTTTTATTCATTTTTTTAATATTTGATATTATTGAAGTGGGCCTAGTTTATGGCCCGTTCCCACCCCCATGAGATGTATCCCTTATGTGCAATGGCTATTTAAATGTAAGTATTAGAATTAGTGGGAGATCAAGACTGGAAGATGGGGTCCGACGAACAAGATGAAGACATGTAAAATATTGGAAGCTCTTGTAATAGTTGCATTTGCATCCCTGCATTCACCTAGGTTTTGGACCTGGATCCATGTATGGCTCACATAGATCTAATACTGTTGGCGATCGATCATCCTTATTTATTGTTCAATGTCATATTATGATATATGCGATATATAGTAGTACGCATGTATGTATATTATTAAAGAATATAGTTGCATGAATCCGGAAAACATATAAACTCGTGGCACGCGATTTTTAAATTAAAATGATGAGACAATTTTAAAATTAAAATCCCTCATTTTGAATAATATTCAAAATTTATATCAAACCGAAAAAGTAAAAATTAAAAGAGTTTAATTTTTCCTTTTCTTCCATCAACCGTGGTTACATGTTGATCGCTACCCGCGGACAATGTCTAGCTTATATTATTGGGGAGACCTGGACGCCGAAAAGCTGTGACCTCCACCAGAGATATGATGTAAATTGAGTGGAACTCCCATGACTTGGACTCATATTATTGGAGGAACTCATGACGACCGTCTACTACAATTCAATATTGATGGGTTGGTTTGACACGTGAAAATAAACGGCATCATATTATTGGGTCCTTATGAAACGTGAGGCAAAACACGCGGAGGTTTCGTAGGGATGCAATTGGATTCTACCTTTTAGAAATTATAATTGGCTGATATTATTCGAGATTATAATTGGCTAATTGGACTCTACGTGCCCACTAAGGAAATACGATTTCCCTTTTTCATCAGAGGGTGGTGGAAATATCAAAATAATGGGAGGGAAATTTATAAAATAAAAATCCATGTTTTATGTAAGGACCGTGTATCGTATTATCGTAAATTCTATGTTGATTATCGATAAATTATGAAATTGTCATGTGCTTATGTATATGATGTATATCATGACAATGAAATTGAGAAAAGAAGTATCGAATATGAATTGACGTTGTAAGAGCTCGAGTGGAGAAGCTGGACGCCAATATAGTACAAAATTAATATTTTGTACAGAATGTGTGGCGCCCGGGCGGTAGAAAATGACCGCCCGAGCGCCAAGGTAGAAATTTTAGTGTTCGGGCAGAACCTGCGGCGCCCGAGCGGTAACTTTTGACCGCTCGAGCGCGGTACAAATGTAACTCGGGGACAGAATGTCTCGCGCTCGGGCGCGAGAATTCTACCGCCCGAGCGCGGAAGCGGTGGAATGATAAGAACAAGTTGCCGTTCGTTTCTTCGTCATTTCTTTTCAGCAAATTCGAGATAATTGAGAGGAAATCGATTTCCTTCGCCCGAATCGACTNACCTGAGCGCCAAGGTAGAAATTTTAGTGTTCGGGCAGAACCTGCGGCGCCCGAGCGGTAACTTTTGACCGCTCGAGCGCGGTACAAATGTAACTCGGGGACAGAATGTCTCGCGCTCGGGCGCGAGAATTCTACCGCTAGGTGTGTATGATGCAGGTGATATAAATAACTATGATATTGGAGGTCTTGACGAGTGACTTGCTCGACTGTCGGTGCACATAACCCGAGGACCAGCGCTTCTATTTCCGCATTTAAAGTTTATGATTTTAAGTTAAAGATTTCTACGACATTTTACTTATGTTTTGAGAGATTTTGAGAGGTTTAGTATGGGCTACACTTTTCAACATTTATTGTTTTTAGGTTTGTTAAAATGATACGATTTCTTGTTTGACTATGTCCTTTGGATTTTCAAGTACTAGTTGGAGGTTTTATTTTAAAATGGCCCAAAATTAATTTATGTATAGGTATGTATATGTATAGGCCGAAAATGTGAAGGAAAAAAAATATTCGAGTACTTTTTAAAAAAAGGAATAAGCAGACGTTTCATACTGTCTCGGCGCTTGCCTTCTCATCTGCTCGCGCATATGCGCGACCTGTTTCCGCGCATATGTGCGAGACTTACTATCTCGACACAATGCCAGTCCACCAGCTCGTGCATATGCACGCCTCGTGTCGCGCATATGCGCGAGGGGTTCTGTCCTCGCACATATCTCATGTCTTCTCTTGTTTTCCCCGGTCTGTTCCTTTCCGTCTATAATCACATCAATTTATAATCAATAATCTCATATTAACATAAGATAAATCTAGGGCATTACAACCTCTATCCCGCTGCTAGAAATGATGTGGCCTAAAAACGCAACCTTCTCTAACCAGAATTCGTATTTACTGAACTTCGCGAATAACTTATGCTTCTGTAGGGTTTTCAAAACTGTGGTCAGATGTTTGTTGTGCTCCTCGTGATTCTTTGAGTAAACGAGAATGTGGTCTATGAATACTATCACGAACTGGTCAAGATACAGCTGAAATACGCGATTCATGAGATCCATAAAGATTGCTGGCGCATTCGTCAAACCGAACGGCATCACAAGGAACTCGAAGTGGCCGTAACGAGTCCTAAAAACAGTCTTGAGAACATCGGCTTCTTTCACCNAATGAGATGAAATACTATTTTTAGTATTCAAATAGTATATGTTTTGGGCTCATGGTAAAGAAAATTTTAAACTCGTTTTCCGCTGTGATTAATTAACCCTAATCAAATTGCATTGTAATAACGATTAGGAGCTAAAGGCCCCACAAGTAGTCTCCCAGTTAGAGCTAATCAACCACCACTATAGTCCAGTGCATGTATTGTAAACATTTGTAAATAAGAATAAAAGGTATTAATATTGGCGTTTTGGTAGTTTTCCAAAATGCAACAATTGAAGGATGTTTTGAGAAAACCAAATTTGGGGTACTTTTCAAAATGAATAGAAGATTCGACATGAATTTCTGTATTTCCTAATAAGGATAACAATTTTTGGTTTAGGCACTTCCTTATTGAACATGGTAAAGTAGGGACAACATAGTATGCTCCTTAAGAGGTGGAAAGGATCAACAAACCTCTGCAGAAGAAACAAGAGCAGCCCCCATCATCCCAAATACATGGCTTGCTCTAAATATCGGTGTACCCCACTGGAAAGGATATGGAATCTTGATCCTGAAATGAAGTAATATCAAGAAAAAAATGTGAGAAAAGTGAATTCCCGAGCCATAATCCCAGTGTAAGGCCCTGAAACCCCATGCACATGTTTTGATCATTTAAACCCATAGATTTGTATTTTTTTTGGCATGGATAAGTACATAATTGTTTGACACAGCCACATATGATTCATATTATCAAAACCAAGCCGAACAGCCAAAGCATTTTGAATTCTGGTTATCTCCGGCAGGCGATGAAGTCTGTGGCATCGTCACAATTGTCGCATTTTGTTGAATTTATTTTATGTTTGAAAACCAATTCAGCACTGGATTGCACACCAAACAGCCAGTAAAACAGTCCTATGAAAACACACATTAAGCAATTTTAAAGCCAATTCCTACATAACCCAACTCCAAATCATCTCTTCCTTGAAACATGGTATTTTGGGCTATAAGGCATAACCCCTTTTGGATTATAAACCTTCCCAAGCCCCTTTCAGTAGCTCCATCTCTATGAAGACATCAAGAATTGTTCTGTGTTCGTCAAGTTCTAAGTAGTTAAAAGCTAATGGGTACGATATATGTACAAGTTCAGTGCTCGAACAAACTATTTCAAGTTATTTTGATGGTTTGTGAGGCAAATGAGTGAAGCAATCTCTGATTCTAGAATGGATATAATGATGAGAAGAGGCTTACATGGTGTTTAGTATACCACATGAGCCATTGGTTAAGCTATGTTTACTGGGATTGCCCCTCTAACGGCATCTCCAATAATTTAAACAAGGTTAATTATTAGAGCTATGGTATAAAAACCTTGGGAGTTAAATGTATGCTATGATCGGTAACATGTGGCAGGTACTAAGGGTGTTTAACTACAGTTTGGTTCGATTTTATATAAGAATTCGAACCACACATATTATATCTGTTTCATAAAATTTCAAAGCAAGCTAAACCATGATTTTTTTTTTATAACAAAATCATTAATTTCGGTTTGGTTCGGTTTAGATTATTCAATATAAATTTTAATTTTGATAATGAATTAGTACATAAAATACTGCAATTCAGAAATATTAGCGATTGATTGAAGCTGAGCGAGCATTGTATTTAATCATGAAATATAATGATTATAAGTAAAATATTTTAAATAAAAATAACTATAATTTTGTAACTTAAAAAAACATAAACTTTCAGGGATGTGCTTATGCATATTTGGGTTAAAATCTACAATTAATAAATTATCAATATAATTGTACTGTTACAACACTCACTAATAATAAATATAAACTAAAATTCAAACAATATATTTCTATATCCAAGAAAAATCACACAAAATTAACAAAAACTATTCCATATTTTTTTATATTAGTGTAATTGATTTAGATTTGTTTAGTTCGGTTTATTTTTTTATTCAAAATTTGAACAAAACCAATTTTTTCGATTTGGACGATTTTAAAATCAATCCAAACCGTGATTGCCGGAAAACCAATCCAAACCGTTCGGTTTGGTTTGGTTTGGTTTAACATTTTGGTTCGGTTTGGTCAGGATTCTGAACACTCCTACAGATACCTGGACTTAAAGGGTTTTGTCGTAACTAGGGAAAGTGACATTAGGGCATAATATATGGTGCCTATGGTCCATTGGGGCTTTATTCCTCATAGTGGCCTTAGTTGTTGTCGAGCTACATTTGGAGTATATCCCCAATATGATCGATTAGATGATTTGGGTAATCACACATTCTCAACTTCCATTTTTCTTTGGTCCCATGTACATCACCTTAAACAGCATTCTTGTTGATTGGAGTACAGGTATTAGGTTTCGAAGCTGGGCAATTGTTCAAGGATGATGGTTAGTGGGACTTGAAAAAGGTTTCGGTTAACTTGGAGGGCCTGTCTCCATGTAAACCATAGTTCTTGAAACTTAATTATGCATTGTATGCACTTATTACTAATTATGGATTGTTGTGCATCATCATGGTCAATGTTGACAACTGAAATATATGTTCATGTAGATCAAAATAAATGGAATTGCAGTATATCACGGTGAATGCAGAGCGTACCATGCAGCAGACGACATGAGATAAGAACGGTCCGTACGACAGTTTAATTTAGTCTGCTCATGAACATTGTTGTAAGCAGCTGCAACAGTGAGAATCGCAGCAAAAGCTCAGATAACTCCAACACACACAAGCAAAGCATACCTCTCCAGCATAGGTCGAGCAACTGAATGGATGTGTTGCATGCTGGTACTACATGTAGGGCATATTCATTATTGAAATTGTCCAACTAGAAGAGAGTAGAGGCATAAATTTCACAAGTAAAATGAAATCTTACTGTTAGAGTAGATGTCCTGTAAGCCAACTGTTGGTTGAGAAATTTATTGACTCAAGTGTAATAAACAATCTTTATTTTAATATAATTTACTTTTTAATGGTTTCGTTTTACTTTATCTGTATACTCATGCAAGCAGCATAGATAAAGTCCTTGATTATGCTTTAATACAAATGAATCGTAATTCGATGTTGAAACTCATTTGTAAACACTGCATATTCTAAATTTTTTCCTAGTCGATTCAGCCGCCTAAAACAGGGATAAAGGTCGCTTGAGTTCGAGACTAGTATCTGTGATGTTGTGTACTGCGTTTTTTGGTAAGGGCATGGAGATATCCAAACATGCAGATGGGTAGTCATATGATGATTATACCGAACAACCCTCCCTCAGACTTTTCAAGTGGTTATCATTTATCGAGAGGATAAGTCTGTGGTTATTATTGTACACCATTAGTCCTTACGACCCGGGACAACATTGAGGCTCTATATGCTAGGGCTGTGCTTTGACTCGTTTACCGCCTCCATGAGAGTCATCAGGTGGCGAGGTTGGGTACAGTTGCGACACATATAGGAGCCAGTGCATTGTAGTCAGGGATTCACCGCTCACCTACGGGTGTGGATATCCTATGTGATCTGAAGTAATAATAGTGCATGGAATCTCTGGCCAGAGTATGAGATGTACGTTGGAGAAGGAGTTTTCCAAATAGTACATGTGATACCACTATTATATGTGTCGCATAGTTATCGAATTAATATGCAACCCTCGATGAACCAAGGGTTGTAGATTCGATCGGGATATATGAGATGAAGGGACCGTACTGTACGTTAATCATAATCGACTGGTTCTTGTAGGCACTATCAGTGATACCTAGGAGATCATGGGGCGATACTACTAGACGCTCTTACCATAATCCTATGGGTGCAATCAGAAATGAGTTCTAACATTCTTGATCAAGGTGTTGATGAAAAGAATGGGGCTAACTAGGGTAAGCCCGAATAAGAATAAATGTTATTCTGAATCACAAGGAGTTGTGAACCCACGGCTAGCTGTATCCCTGAACCATTGAGGGTCACACAAGTACTGGATCATTTATTCCCGTTGAAAGAATAAATTCAAGGAGTTAAATTTATATTATGATATAGTAAATTCAAGGAGTTGAGTTTATGATAATTAAATTTTGAGAAAATAAATTCAAGGAGTTGAATTTATGAGATAGTAAACTCAAGAAGTTGAATTTATAAATTTATAAATTTGGAGATAATAAATTCAAGGAGTTGAATTTATAAAATTTGAGAATTTGATTTATTAAACTCAAAATTTGAGTTTATTAAATATTAAATTTTGGAGGTGATAAATTCAAGGAGTTGAATTTATAATAGTAAATTCAAATGTTGAATTTATAATGTATTTAATTTATTAAACTCAAAAGTTGAGTTTATTAAATATTAAATTAAATATAGTGAGAAGTATGTTTAATGGGCTTGTAGAAGTACAAGTCCAACATACTAAATAATTAAAGTTTTAATGGACTTTGATTAATTAATTAAACTAGTTGGACTAGTCCAATTAATTAATCAAGCCCATTAATGTTAATTAAATAGGCCCAATTATTATATTATGGTAATAGGTTCATGGAGGTTTTATTTAAAGGGAAGACCTAAAAAACTAGCCACGACTAGTCTCAAAATTTCGAAAAACCATCTCCCATCTCCTCTCAAAATTTCGGCCACCAATCCTAGAATTTTAGGAGTTTTGTGTCGCTTTTAATTTTAATCTCCAATGAAAAATATCTTCTAAATTTCTAGTGCAATTTAGAAGAGGAACAAGTAATCCAGTTGTGGACTTGATTCGAAGATTGAAGAAAGGAGAATCGAAGAAAGTTCGTAGGGATTCATCAAGAGCTAATATGTTTATACCAGATTAGTTGGAGCCAAGTGATTTAATTCACAAAGGTATAATTTCTAACGTCCTATGAATGTTTGATTATATAAACCATACGAGGGCCCAAAATCAAATGTATTTTGATTGTCAAAATAAAATAAAAATTTTAAAACTTCCGCTGCGTTTGGGCGTGTAGAAAACTGAGATCCTACACTTACTTGTTGAGAGATTATAAGCAAAATCAACATGGGTAGGCCAATTTCCATACAATTAGAGAGCTGCGCGAATGCAGAGAGACATGCTTCAGACAAATAAAAATCTTGTATTAATCATTGTTTTGTTTGATGAAGCTTGCAAGAAGAAAACAAAATACCTGTGGAAAGCCTCTAGCAAATAAACCAAGACCTACTACATAAACAGCTGGTACTATGATCACAAGAAACTAGGGAAAGTGACATTAGGGCATAATCTATTAAAGTTTAATTAATGTACAAGAAGAACAGAGCATATGAATATTTTTACCTGGTGCTAAATTTTCCCCAGGCACTGCTATATCCAAGCAAGATGTTCACAAATGACGACACTATCAATGCTCCTTGAATAGCTCTTATTGTGTGAGTGAACCGCTACAAGAATCCATATTTAAAACAATTAAAAAGAAAATTTCATGTCAAAACAAAGGTAAAAAGGCCGAGAGAAGTACAGATGACCAATGCTTCATAAGGCACAATCTAGAAGTCCTCAACCATGCCAAAGTAAAAAGTGTTGATGCTGAACCAAAATCAGCCAGCACAGAATCCTAAGACTAATCAGGTATTGGAATTGCTAGAAGGGAAAAGTATCATCTCAAGAAAACATACAGAAGGCTAAATTACATTGCTTAGTGAAATAATAATTTGTCAGTTGCTGGTTAGCCTTTCTCCATTATTGTGTATCAAACCAGTCAAAATCAATTACAAAACATGCATATGTTTATGTGATAACAGTCGCTTAGAAGATTGAACCCTAAACTCATAATCAATTGCATATATTTCTCCACATCTTCTCCATTTCCCCGTTCTTTTTTCCTTGTAAATTCTTCTTTTGTTTCTTTTTCCGACCACAGACTCCCAGTCCTTTGAAGAGTTCTTTAGTGATCTATATATTTGAATTCTAAAGCTAAGCCGGCCTGGAAGTAGATTAATGCTAAAAGACGACTATGACTACATCCAGAAATGACAAAAAGTTAATGCCTGTAAAGATAAGTGTGGATTTCAGAAAGAAGTCAACTTCTACAAATATTGTGGTTTGAGAAAAAACGAAAATTTCGGAAGGAAATTAATTCTTATTCATAATAAAAGAGTACATTGCTTATGCATACATAACAAATCAATTGATAAGAAACTTAATCTAATCTAACCTTAAACTTTAAACAATAGATAGAAAGTTATATAATAAACTAAAGAACATATCCTTATTTTAAATTCAAATATCCAACAGTCCCCTCAAGTTGGCTGATATATGACGATCTTGCCCTACTTGAACACCAAGTCTTCAAATGTGGGTTGAAATAGAGCCTTTGTCAGGAGATCTACAACTTGTGACTTGCTAGGAACGTAGTTAACTTTTTTGATACCCATCTCAATTTTTCCATGATGAAATGACGATCGATCTCAATATGCTTAGTGCAATCATGATGAACTAGATTTTTGGCAATGCTTATAGTTACTAGATTGTCACACTTTAGTTCGATTATCTGATGTCCTTCCAATTCAGCCAACACCCTTTGGAGCCATATTCCTTCGCAAATTCCATTGGTCAACGACCGGAATTTTTCTTCTACACTGCTTCTTGCCACCACTGTCTGCATCACTGTATACTTGTATATCTCTTGAGATGGTTCAACGGAAACACAATCCCTTGCCAAAAGATCACTTTAGGTACTTCAATATCCTAGGAACAGCCTCCATGTGTTCTTCTGTTGGATTGTTCATGAACTGACTTATGAAGTTTACAACAAATCCAATATCTAGCCTTGTATGAGAGAGAGATATCAACTTGCCTACTAATCTTTGATATCTTCCTTTATCGGCAGAAGGACTATCACTCTTCTAACCAATTCTTACATTTGGGTCCATTGGTGTATCAACAGGCTTGCACCCCAACATCCCTGTTTCCTTTAAGAGATCCAAGACATATTTACTTTGGGAAATAACAATTCCGTGCTTTGATATAGCCACTTCCATTCCCAAGAAATATTTTGAGATTCCAAGATATTCCATCTCGAATTCCACTGAAAGCAGTAGCTTAATCTGAGTGATTTCCTCTCCATGATTTCTAGTGATCAAAATATCATCAACATAGACAATGATAACAAAGATTCTATCTATGTTGGAGTGTTTAACAAACATAGTGTGGTCTGATTGGAACTGAAGATACCCATAGTCTTTCAGTACTTTGGTGAACCTGTGAAACCAAGCCATATAGGCAATTGTTTTGGGCCATAGAGAGATTTCTTCAACTTACATACCTTGTTTACAGTGCCTTCTGAACCAAATCCCGATGGTATATTCATGTAGATTTCCTCGCCCAGGTCCCCATTTAAGACATTCTTGACATCAAGCTAGTATAGTGGCCAGTCTAAATTTGTGATAATGGATAGGAGTACACGGACTGTGTTCAGCATAGCTAATGGTGCGAAAGTTTCTAGATAATCAATCCCATATGTTTGGGTATACATTTTTGCTACCAGTCGTGCTTTAAACCGTTTGATGTTTCCATCAGCTTTGTGCTTAACAGTAAAAAGCCATTTGCATCCAACTACACGTTTTCTGGGGGGAGGTCTGTGATCTGCCAAGTATTGTTCTTTTCAAGGGCTTGAATTTCATCACCGGCAGTTGTTCTCCAATGTTGATTTTGGTGAGCCTCATTGATTTGTTCTCCAGTGTGGATTTTGGAGAGCTTCATTGATGCTTGATGGTACATGTATTTGATCTAAATTAAAGCAAACGATTTGGATGGAGTCTATGATTCTTGTTTGAAAGTGTGATGCATATGGTTGGGTAGCTGACACACATCACAATGAGGGAAAAGTGAACTTCTATTATCAAATAAATGTGGAGACAATTTTTGAAGGTACATAAACTTCGGATGTCCTAGTTGAAAGGGCAACAACAAAAGTTCACAATTCTTATTGGATTGAAAAGCATAAACGGGAACACCAGGAGTTGAAGGCTTTGATACGGGTTTCATCTTGAGAAGGTACAGGCCCGCACAATCATCAGCACTGTCAATCATCCTCCCCAAAGCTAGTTCCTGACAAACACAAGAGGTAGATGAAAAAATATTGGTGCAAGTCAGATCTCGATTTGACGAGCTAACCGACAACAGATTGCAATGAAGAGCAGGAACAAACAGAACATTATTTAAGTGCAAAGTAGATGTTAAACATATGGAACCCGACCCGACCACCCTTGTGCAAGAACCATCTACTACCTGAATCGATCGAGGGACAAAAAAAAAGGCAATATGATGTAAACAAATCCAACTGACCAGTCATGTGATCCGACGCCCCTAAATCAATGATCGACGATTGTCAAGGAACACGGTGAGAGAGAAATACAAGGGAATTATCACCTTGGATAGCAGTACTTCCTGATCCAATGTCATTATTTGATGGCAGATAGGCCTGCTGGTGGAATAGCTTTTGGAGGACATCCAATTGGGCACTGGTTAAGGGCATTGACTCAGCGGAAGAAGCATCAACAACTGAGACAGTAGCATTAGCCCGACGTTCTCGAACAGGCTTCCAATCCGCATGATTGCCATGAATTTTCTAGCAAGAATCGATGTTGTGATTAGGTTTCTTGCATTTTTCACACCAAAATCATCCTGGAACTGATCGTCCTTTCGTGGATGTAAACGTGTAGCAGAATGTGTAGAGTCAAATAGGAATGATGGGGCTTGACGCTGTAGAGTGAGGGCAAAACCATAAGAGGTTGCGGAAATGTGCCGCGAAGAACCCATCATCACTGTGCGACAGCTTTTTCCTGTCTGACCACTGAGAAGGCAGCACGGAGGCTCAGGACCCGACCACAGACACCATCGAGATCTCGATTTAAGCCCATCAGGAATTTGAATACACACTTACTTTCAACAATTGAGCAATAGAGTTCCTCGTCCTTGGTGCTTGTCCAATGAAATTCTTCGATGAGGTCAATTATCTGCCATTGTCGAATCAGGGCAAAGAAGTAGTCCACAACCGAGCTTTCGTCCTGGACGAGATCATGCACAGTTGATTCAATGGCAAAGAGCTTGGCCATGTTGTCTTTGCAAAAATATGTGTCTCTGACCGCATTCCAAATGTCTTTTGCAGTCGAGTAGAGGAGAAAATTTTCGCCAATTTCAGGCGTCATTAAATTAATCAACCAAGACATGACTAGGTTTTTTTCTTCCTTCTAAGTTTGAATGTGACATCACCCGAGTCAGGTCGTGTCGCACTGCTCGAGAGGTGATCTTCCTTGCCACGTCCACAAATGTGCATGAGGGCAGATTGTGACCAAGCAGTTTGTGGACGTGATGTAGAGAGGATAAGCATCGCCCATGATTTGGGTCGTGCTCACCGGCGTTGATGAACTGTCGGTGGTATAGGCCATACCGTACTTCGTCATTGGCCACACTCGTGCTCTGATACCATGTGGTTTGAGAGAAAACGAGTATTTCGGAAGGAAATTAAATCTTACTCATAATAAAAGATTACATTGCTTATTTATACATAACAAATCAGTTGATAAGAAACTTATTTTAATATAACCTTAAACTTTAAACAATACATTAAAAGTTATCTAATAAACTAAAGAACCTATCCTTATTTTAAATTCAAATATCCAACAAATATATCTAGCTCAAAACTGCGTGATAATTTAACAATAAAAACTTAATTCATTTTGAGGCAAGAACAGATCGATCCTATTGGTAGGCTAACATTTGGTCGAAGAGAAAAAGAAAGAATAATCAAAACTTTTAATAGTAACAAAGAAATTGAATCAAATGCTTAGAAAAATTACAGTCAAGTTTGCAATAACAGAATAATTACAAGCATAATGGACATATATGAACAACATAAGATGAATTTCTAAAAATCATGAGTAAGAAAAAAAATTTCAAAAAGATTTAAGGCATTCTACCACCCTAAGAGATAGTTATAAATAAGGCAATAGCAAATTTGCACGTCAAGAAAAAGTGCAGGAATCTAAACCATTAAAAAGAAAAAGGGTGACAATAGCCTGTTAGAGCAAGCACACAGAAAAAAATTTCAACAACCCCTTGTGAAATCTAACATTAAATTTTATGTACCCCTTGGTCATCTGGAAATGTATCACCAGATATATCGTTGACAATTCCCAGTACCGATATAACATAAGCAAATGAAGGGCCCATCACCGTTGGAAGGCGTGTGCCAAACCATGTTTGCAAAATGGTGTTCACTCCCGACATAAAGAGCAATGACTGAATCACTCGAGCTTTATCGCTCTGTTTACAAGATTTTAAAAAATTCCATTATAGAGCATTAAGAAACCTCTACGATTGATCAACCTCCCAAAAATGTGAGCATAACAAAAAACTTACAGGACCGCCACCCATTGGAGGTACGATTGTATTGGCAATCAATACAGTTGTTCCAAGCATCACAACAAAGTGTTGGAAAGCTAACACCACAGTTTGTACTGCAATACGTGAATTAAAGAATCAGCTCAGATATATGAAAATAACTTTTGGTTATTGTTTTGTGATTTTAATGCCCACTCACTCTACTGACTGAAACCTAAAGTCCATTCTGAATGAAACCAGTTGTATCAAAACTGAGCCAGTTGATTGACTTAAAAAAAATTTGGATGATGGATTGCCAATATTTGTCCATATTCCAAACAAGACCACATACCACGGGATGTGAATTCAAGTGTTCGAACCAGGAAATTGTCAAGGGACAACAAAATCCATAGTATAATTCTACGCCTAGTGAACAAAAGGTGAAAACATTTATGATTGGTTACAATTCAGCACAAGAGACCAAGTAAAGCAAGGAGAATCATCGATTCTGATTCAAAAGAATATTGAAAAAAGATTCCATCATCAAGGGCACTCCATCATTGAAAAGACCAGACCTTTTTAGTCAATATACATTTTCTTCCATTTTTTGACCAGATTAAGAATAATAAAATAAAATTCATCACCACTTTTGACAGCAAGATAAAATTCCATTAAACCCACAAAAAAAATAATTAGCCAAGAACAAAACAGCATTAGCATTAGTACGCCAGTGAAAAACACAGCTCCACTCTGTCTGTGTGTGTGCGCGCCAGAAATTTTTGTGCTAAAAAGTAAAAACCCAAACATGGGTTGGAGTGGATGCAGTAATTAAGCTGCAGAAGCTGTTCCGTAGGTGGGAAAAGAGGCCCTCTTGCGGCACCAAGTGGCGGTGCTACTACCGCAGGCGGTGGCGGTTGACTCGGTGGTGGCTGGTGATGGTGATGATGCCCTGTCTCCACCATCTTTCTCCTTGACTAGTTCTTCTTTCGGGCTGTGGAATTTCAACCTCCCCCACAGTAAACAACAAGTTTATAGCACCCACACCCACTCACTCAAGCTAAAAAGTAGTCTTTTTCAGGGTTGGTGGCTTCTGGGGGATTTCCAAGAACACGTACACAAACCCAACTCAGCTAACTTCAACTTCTCGAATTTCCCTGAAACGAAACTCAAATTTCTTGGAAGTTGGACAAAACAAATTCAACTTCACTGGAGAACTTGGGTTCGTTTTCTCACAAGTTTTCTTGGAGAAACAAGTTCAGAGTCGAATTTTGTCTGTTTTATTTTTTTGTCTCAAATGAAGTTTCCCAACAAAGAAAAGTAAATCGTATAAGGTATACGTGGTATTTTCTTTATAATGTTCAAAAATTTGTGTGATTAAGACAAGGAAATAAGAAGTTGGAGGTTTTGTCCTTCTCAAGGAAAGCGCATGAACATAGCGTGTGGGCATGCAGAATATCGAGGCTGTAATTCTCGAGAACGCCCTCGCAGTCTTGTCCCTCTCACGCTTGACATTCATGCATAACAAATATTTCCTCTATTTTAATATTCATTGTCTCAAATAAGACTTGTTTATTTTTTTAGATAATTTGAAAGTTTAATCAGTGTAAAGTGATTATGTCGGAGTAATTAATTTTTGTTGATTTAATAAATTGAGTCAAATTTAATTGATAATGAGCTAAATTAAAATTTTTATAAGACAAAATTCCTTTTAAGCTTAACTGATATTCAGGTCTACCAAACTGAGGTTTGAAATATAGTTGAGTAAATGACGAAACATTCTTTGAAAAATCAGTTAGGCTACTCAGAATTACAAAGCCGAACTATATGATAAACTCTTATGTACCAACAATATATGAATTGTCAGAAATCCGCGAGCACTATCTACAGTGTACGAATTAAGACGGTGACATGAAAAATACGGGATTAACAGCAATAATATTTGAAACAAATATAATATTTGATTTACTGACTTTTGGATCCAAATCTATAAATAGAGGAATATGTAAATCAGTTCGGCTCTCTGAAATCATTGTATAAGTTCAAATATTCAAACTTTCAATAGCACAACTGCTTTCAAAACTTTTGAGCACACACTTAAGTGTTGAATCAGATCATTGAAGGTCAATTTTTGCTTAATATTTTTCATTTCAAAATAGTAAATGACAGTTAGTGTATTGTTTAGTGTTTTTTAAGTAAGTAAGCTAAATTAGGAGTTTCAGATAGATACTGATAAAGCCTTACTAAATCGAGTTGTTACAAAAGTTGTAATCTCCAAATTCTTCTAATAAACATAATTCCCACAAGGAAGAAGGGGTGACGTATGAGTTATTCAAATCTTCAGACATCTAAAAACATCTTTGTGTTATATACATTTCAGTCAGTCTACTCTTGATAACCCAAATGTTTTTCTTACTTAGCCATTTTTCAGTGTTCAATCTGTCAGTTTAGATTCCTTCCGCACAAAACTTAACTAATTATCCAAATGACATTGACTTGGCAAGTATTACTAAATTCAAAGTTGGCAACTCAAACAAATTTTGGACAAACTAGTGTAATTGTTTATTCAAACTCTCCTTCTAACCAATCACCTGATCTTAACAAGTGTTATCCGAGCGAGGCTAATTCTATTTTCTGAACATTATCTATTTAATGATCTCCTTCAATAATATCATCATCTTTTTCCAAAGAGGATTTTGATGACTAAAAAATCAGAATGCAGGATCACTTAGCTGCACAAGACGATGATATGTGCTAAATCATTACTGATGGTCCAATTATTGCAATGAAGGCTAACACAGTTGTTGCAGTTACTGATGGTACACCTCAGAATATTGAAAGCCCAGAGTTGAATGGACGAGTGAGGATAAAAGAAAGCAAACTTGTACAATGTGGCTAAAAACATAATGTATAAAATTTTGTTCAAAAACACATTCAACAATATCAAGATGTGCAAATTTACCAAAGAAATATGAAAGAAACTGATTTAACTGTGTGAAGGCAATGATCAAACTAAAGATAATAAATTATCTGCCCAATACAAAAGTTCGATAGCATCAAGATGAAGCCTGGAGAGTCTATATTAGACATTGATGAGAAAGTCAGTAGCATTGTGATTGAACTAAGTGCTCTTGGAAAGTATACAATATTCGGGAAGTTGTATTGAAAGTGATGAGATGACTTCCAAGGGAATGAGATGTCAAAACATGGCAATACGAAAATGTAAAGATCTAAACAAACTGGAACTACATGATCTATTACAGGTCTAAAGGCTTTTGATTTTGAATTAAAACTAATGGATGGTGAACTGTCTACCACTCAACTGACAAAATCATTTGCTTCTTCAACAATTAAGCCATCAGTTTCTAAGGATAAATCATCTTAGCAGTTGATTCATGATTTCATGTCATTATTTGTAAATAATTTTAGCAAATTCTTGAGGAAAAATCAAAGGAACTTTCAAAGCTCTTATAGAAGATCACATCACAAGAGAGAATATGCTGACGAAGACAACTCAAGTTTCAACTGTGGAAAGGTTGGTCATTTCATAGCTGACTACCCCGAAGCCCGAGAAAGATGATCGTAGACCAACTGATAAGGATAAGAGGTCCTTTGACGAGAAGAAAAGATCCAAAGATAACAAGAAATCTACCAGTGAAGAGGTACTCGATTTTAGCTCAACTGATTTTACACGATATAATTTAATCACAACATTACATAATATGGTAAATGAGTACAAAAGACTTTCTCAATCATTCAAGGAAGTCAAGGCTAAGCAATCAGTTCTACTGACAAGAATACTAAGCCTAACTGGGAACAGTTAGGTGAAATGTTGAGTCTCAAAGCACAAATTGCAAAGCTAAAAACTGAAAATGAGCGAAAGCAAGTTGAGTTGTAGTAAATACAGTATTCACCCTAGAGGCCGAAAATGTATTTGACATTGAGACCTCAATTCTGTTGGAGACGTATGAAGAAGGACATTGCTGAATTCATTTCGAAATGTCTTGTCTGCCAGCAAGTGAAAGCCGAGAGAATGAAACTCGGAGGGTTACTCCATAGTCTTGAAATCCCGAAATGGAATTGGGAACATATTACTATGGATTTTGTAACTCATTTACCTCGTTCGCCCAAGGACTGTGATGCTATTTGGGTTATTATTGACCGACTTTTGAAATCTGCGCATTTTATTCCGTATGAGCGGAATTATCCTTATAAAAGAATGACCTTTTTATACATCAAAAATAATGTGAGACTGCATGGTGTGCCAGTCTCGATTGTATTAGATCGTGATCTCAGGTTTGCTTCTAAATTCTAGGGTAGTTTCCAAGAAGTCATGGGTACGCGTTTGGCTATGATTACTGCTTATAATCCTCAAATTGATGGCCATACTGAGCGTACAATTCAAATCTTAGAAGATATGTTACGTGCTGTTGTGATGAATTTTAATGTAGGATGGCAAGATGTCTTACCATTGATGGAATTTTCTTATAATAATAGCTTCCAAACGAGTATAGGTATGGCACCGTTTGAAGCTTTATATGGGAGACGAAGTAGGTCACCGTTATTCTGGGATAAAATTGATGAAAGACAACTGACTGAACCTGAAATGATACAGGAAATGAACGATAAGGTTCAGTTAATTCGGCAGCGAATGAAAGTTGCTCAGGATCGTCAAACGAGTTATGCGAATAAACGAAGACGACCCTTAGAATTCCAAAAAAGTGATAAAGTGTTTTTGAAAACATCTCCTTTTTGAGGCACTGTTCGATTTGGTATGAGATAAAAATTATCTTCTCGATATGGTTGTCCATACGAGATCTTTGATCGAGTTGGAGATCTTGCTTATCGATTGGCATTGCCACCAGCTTTATCTGTCATTCACGATGTGTTTCATGTTTCTATGTTGAGAAAGTATGAGCCAAATCCATCACATGTGCTTCAACCTGATGAGGTTGAATATGATCCTTCTCTTTCCTATGTTGAACAACCTGTTCGCATTATGGATCGGAAGGAAAAGATATTGGCAAGGTGCCCGGCTCTCTACTTGCTATCATCTTAGCTAACTGTCCAATCTGATTCTCTAGCCCCTTTATTGATGCATCCTGATTCTGCAGTCCAGTCTCGGTGGCTGAATGAACTTAAACATCATCTGCTCCAAATTTGACTTTTCTTCTCTAGGAGTGTCAGATCTGTACATCGGTTGTTTCTCATACGGTTGTCCTCCATGTGGTCGATTCTGACTGTTTTTGCCACCCCACGAGAAGTTGGGATGTTGTCTCCATCCAGGATTGTATGTGTTCGAATACGGATCATTCTTTGGACGGTTTTGGACTCCCACTTGATTCACTGGTACCCCTTCTTGCACATAAAAAAGACCACTATCTTGACAGTCCATAATATAGTGTTCTCCTCTGCATTTTTCACAAAATATCTCTTGAAGACGCATAGCCGTGCCACACATATTCAGCCCGTCCAATTTCCTATTCAAGACATCAAGTTGTGCAGTAATAACGGAAAGGTCAGTTACCTGGTGAACTCCTGCACTTCTTCGCTGATTGTTCCTTTCAGATTGAGGGTGATAGCTGCTAGCGGCCATCTCCTCCAATAACTCATATCCCTCTTCAACAGTCTTCCTCAATAGGTTTCCAAAAGGTTTGAACGACTAACCCAAGTGGAAATTCGTGATGTGGACATCTCCGTAGTAGATATTTGAAGCGCCCCCATGCTTCATATAAAGACTCTTGCTCGAATTGAGCAAATGTGGTGATGTCCGACCGCAGCTTCATGGTTTTAGATGGAGGAAAGTATTTAATGAGAAACGCATTCGCCATGTCCTCCCATGTGGTGATCGAACCTACAGGCAAACTATTTAACCATGCTTTAGCTTTGTCACGTAAGGAGAAAGGGAATAAACGTAATCTAACAGCATCATCAGAAACTCCATTAAATTTAAAAGTGTCGCAAATTTCAAGAAAATCTGCGATGTGCGTGTTTGGGTCATCTAACGCAGATCCCCCAAATTGGACTGTATTCTGGGTCATCTGAATTATAGTTGGCTTGATTTCGAATTGGTTTACCCGCACAATAGGCCTCACAATGCTGGAGCGTGCACCATCCAAAGAGGGCTGGGCATACTCTAGCATCGGTATGCGGCGTGGCACCTCAACATGTCTATCATCATGGTGTTCCTCCTCATGCTCGTGCTCGTGCCTCTCCATCAGTTCCTTAAGCCTCTGCTGCTGTCTTCTCCTGCGGAACGTTCTTTTGATTTCAGGGTCAAACTGCTCAAGCTCCACGTCAAGTGACTTTGGCATGCACTGGAAAAGATTTCTGGAATGGAATATGAAGTGTTAACTCAAGAAAAATAAAACAATGCTAAAGAAAATAACTAAAAATAAAATTGTGAATTAACAGTCTCCGACAACGGCGGCAAAAACTTGATCGAGCAAAACTTGAACTGTGGAATCCTTACTAAAAATATGATTTTGTATGCTGAAAAATTAATTGCAAGTGCACGATGTCAAGTAATAGTATAATGTACGTGAGTACGAGTATCGATCCACTGAAGACTGTATTTGACAATTATTATTTCTAGTTATCAAATCTTTAGCAACGAAAATTTGATTGATTGTTTATTACTACTATGCTCAAATAAATATGCAAATAAAAAGATTCAGGAATTAAATAATGAGATATAATATCTGGAATGGTTGATTAAAAATTCAATGAGAAATGAATTTGTTGGGAATTTCAGTTCACCTACCCCTCGTCAATTAATTAATTCGTTCGATAGTGATTGTATGCATTCGACAAGATTTCCTATTCAATTGAACACACCCTCTTGAGCTATGCCAAACTAATTCTACTCAGTGAAGTAATTAAATGTCTTTAATTATTTATCAAGAGTGAATCGCATTTCGATCTATGAAATCCCCTAGTTTTCGACCCTTAGGACTATAACTACCGGCGCATATCCAATTTCATATGTCTATGTAAATTGTAGATCCACAGACTATTCTACTCGTTCTTATCACAAGCTATTCTCTCGAACTCACCCGCAATATAAAAACTTTGTTAAAGTTAGCTACACTCTAACAACACAATGAAAAACAGTAGCACATTCAAGAATAAAGCAACAATCAAAATATAAATTAATTAAATCAAAGTTTGGGGTAGGATCCCCTTAAATCCCAACAAATATTTTAGTTTAGCTACTCGAATTCATAGTAAAAATAAACACAACAATGTTTAAAGGATAACAACTAAATTAGAAATACTAGATTTGACAAAAAACGAGAAAAACGATGCCCGGAAATCTTCGAATCTTCAATCCAAGCACTTTCTCCAAGCTTTTTTCTCCTCCTTAGGCTCCTTGGCTACTGAATAATGATGAATCATGTCTGAATAAGTCCCAAATCGTCCAACAAATCAGCCTCCTCTCGAAATTTTGGAAAAATATCGGCACCAAATCTTTCCAAAATTCAAAAGCGCCCGGGCGGACATAAGTTTCCGCCCGGGCGGATGGCTTGCGCAAATCCTGTATTTTAATTTTTCATTGACGCGCCCGGGAGGATATAAGTTTCCGCCCGGGCGGATGACTCTCGCAAAAAATCCTTTTCTCAAGCCTTGGATGCGCCCGGGCGAATGTGAATGTGCGCCCGGGCGGACGGCTTTCGAATTTTTTTCTTTAATTTTTAGTTTATTAACGACTCACCTGCATTTTCACCAACTAAACGCATGAGCAACAAGAAAACATAAATTATGCTAAAATAACACAAAATGCATGCAATCTAAATGATAAATGCAACACAACGGGACATAACACGATATGAAAAACAAGTAAAATCCACCTATATCAGTCATCCAAGCCAAGATCGCCAATTGTGACGTGATGCAAGTATTCATGGATTCAGCCAGTTCGGTCAATGTCATATTTCAAGAAGTATTTTACCATATTGAATTAAAAGGTTATAAGTTGGAAGCAGTGGAGATTGCTTTCTTTGGTTTTGCTAGTCACATTGTGTACCCTAGAGGAGAGATAATGTTTACCTTGAAAGTTGGAGCCGAGGACATAAGGAAGTCATTCATGACAACATTCATAGTGTTCAGTGCACCTTCCTCATATAACATCGTTTTGGGAAGGCCAACCATGAATTACCTCAAGGTTGTATCCTCAACTTACCATCAGAAATCAAATTTTATGCAGGAAGCAGAGTAGGAGAATTCCGGGGAGCTCAACCATCCTCTAAGAAATGTTATATTGAGACAATTCGAATGGAGAAAAAATGCAAGAAGGGAAAAAGATTGTAGAAGTCCAGGGAAAGGAGAAGTGCATTCAATTGGGGAGGTTCATACAGTGATGGAATAAGAGCAGAAAGAAGTGGATATAGTTCCCAGACGCTCCAGAGAGGAATGTTAACATCTTTGCATGGTCTCCCTCAGAGCTGGTCAGGATCCCAGCCTATGTTGACGAGCACAAACTAAACATTATCTCGGGTTCCCAATCTGTGAAGCTGAAGAAGACACATATTTGGCTCGACAGGGAAAGGATAATAGTTGAGCAGGTGCAGGAATTGCCAATGATACTGCCCGGGTAAATTGGGTGGGTTGAGTGGGTAATTTACCTGGCTGGGTGGTGCTCTTTTCTTGTGGGTGCTAGCGACCGGGTAGAGAGAGTCCGGATTGTATGGTCTTCACACTTGAAAAACAAAGAACGTTAGTGGGGCACCGGAAGTGTTTCTGGCATAGTCACTCTGACGGTCAAGTTAGTCGAGTATTTACTCAGAAGAAAAAAGAGTATTAATATATGATGAGTATACAGTGAGTGCCTGTGAAAGATATATGTGAATATCCCAAATGATCTAGCAAACATGGATATTTATAGAAAAAAAAACTAATGATGAATTTGCTTTTATTGTCTGGTCACTTCATATGATCAGACATATGCACACTCCTTGTTTCCTGATATTGTCGTGATACTAACGATTTTGATGTATGGTATCCCATACTACCCCTAGTCTTGTCGTGGGTGTTGATTGTCATGCTAATGATTGTGATGCATAGTGACACATACTTCTGGGCTCCGAATATGTATCTGTCTAGAAATGCTCGGACACTAGTCATGATGTAAGGACACATAAGGGAATTCGGACCCTGGACTACCTATCGACAGGGTCCCTGTTCCATTATCTTAGTCTTCTTATGCTGCTAGGGCTAAGCTAAGAGCTCAGGTCTGTACGAGTATGTAGTAGTCTGACCGGCTTCTCGGGTTGTTACATAACCAGGGATGGTTTAAATAAGGTACACTTTCTTTACCACAGCGGGAAAAGCTCTGGGTTCTCAGTCTTTCTTAATCTGCCCAGGCCAATGATAGTCCGAGCTCTTTTCGGGGTAATAGTTGATATCTACTTGAAGGTAGATTGCAATAGTAAAAAAAATAGTTAAGTAGAAGAGATGACACTTGATGCCGATATGAGAAAAACTGAAGAGAAGCTTTTGTTGCTTCCCCGACAAAGAGCCTCTATGGATCAGTTTTGGTGCGAACATAAAAGACAAGGCTAAGGAGAGCAATGGATGTCAAGGAGTTGACAAGTGAAGAGTTGGATACATTACTTGATATATTTTGATTTGTCTCAGCTCGTTCAATGGACGATTTTCATTTTGGTGGTGTGCATCCTCTTCATTTAAATAAAAAAATGAAAATTTAAGTCGGTTGAATTCAATTTATGAATTGAATTCATTTAGACGGAAAAAAAACACAAATGTGAGAGAAGAGAAGTAGATAAGATTTTGGATTTTCTTTTTAACTTTGCGATTTATCGGTTTATCCAATCTACAGACCGACTTCAGTTTTGGAATCGTGGATAAGAGATCTTTGATTAGAGGTATGAATTTTATAATTTTGGTGATGTTTGAAATTCGTCGATTTCTGGAATAAATTTGATAAATTGTTAAATCACACGGAAATTGAAAATTGTTAGATAGAGTATGATTTTAACGGAGAATAGAACATTGTAATAGTGTTATTTTGAATTATTCTCAATTTATTATAATTAGATATTTTAATCGTTGATTTGAAACTGGAGAGTTGTTTATCAGTTGTTATTAATTCTGATTATATATTCGGAGTCTACGAAGTATAGCTACCTTTTGATATGAAGTTTTCATATTTTAGTGAATGTTGTAATATAGAATATTAATTAAATTTAATTTATTATAATGTATTTGATGTTAGTATCGTGAATTAAATACACCGGAATATTAATTGTTGAACGATGCAGATGTATAATTGAGTTTTATATTTAATTGAAATTAATTGTTGTTGTACTATTTAATGTTGTATATTGAGGCTTTTATGGTTGTGTTGATACGCTGATAATAATATGATAATTGTTGTTAAATTATATAGACACGTCACAGGCCTCAGGATTAAAGAAGTAACCTGATTTTATATATATACTCGATTATTAGGTACGTTTTGACGTATGAACATATGTTGTTATTATTTAGTATTGATAAATATTATTCTGTTGAACGATAGTAAATCATAAGAAATTGATGATTTGATATTATATATGTTCTTGTTCATTATTGTTGATGTTGTTGGTTGTCCGTGATTGGGCAACGATTTGCTTTTGTTGTCGCAGTAGTAGGAGAGCGACGTTTTGAAGATATTGTTGTCGCCGGAGTTGGTGTGCGACGTATCCTTGATGTTGATGATGTAGTGACAATATTGTTGTCGCTGGAGTAGGGGTGCGACGTATCGTTCCTGTTGTTTGTTTAGCGGAATGAGAGTGATGTTTGTTGATATTGTTGTTGGATTGGTTGTCCTGAAACAACAAAGGAACTACTCTTGTTATGATATCAGTTATATCTTATGTTGTTAATATAATTGTTATGTATTACGATGATGATTATTGTGTATGCTCACCTTTCGGGGCTGTTTCTGTTGGACAAGTTACATGATTATGCCATAAGACATGATAGAGGTGAATGACTAGGTGTGTCGATTCAAAGAATCCACTATCAACTACATGACTAGTTGATAGTGGATAGAGACAGTATAGCTCATTGTCTTATTTGAGTTATGTGCATGTACTTATTATACTGTTTCTGCTACACTGAAGTAAATATTGTGATGATTGTACTATTTTGGTCATATATGCATTATATTATTACGTCATTAAAAAGAAATTTTTTATGCATATGACATCACATATTGGCGAGGTTTGAGGCGTCACAATGTTTCTTTTCTTGCTATTTTTTTTATCTTTGGCGAATTGGTTCTTGTATTATACTATATATAAAATAAATATGAAGAATATTATGGTCTCATAAATTACCAATTGAAATCCCTTACTACATACACATTTAAATTTAATATATAATATCTTAATATTGAGTATTACTCAAATTAACCATTAACAATTCTTTCACTTCTTCCTTTTATTGTAATCCAAGAGTATCCAAATAACAATGTAAGCACACAAATATAATTAAAATTATTACTTTAAATAAATTCTATTTATTTATTTAGAAACTAAAAGAGTATAATCATATCTATATTTTAAAACAACCATAGTCACTATTTATTGTTAATTATGATCAAGAACCTGGAAAAGACCACGAAACCCACAAATTGTCAACGTGACGTGCACATTTTTAGTATATATATATCGTATAATAATTACTCATCTTTCACCTATATATCTATGTATATATATAAAATAATATATACGTCAGAAACAGGAACATCCTCACATGGTGGTGGTGAGGAATGGAAACGCTCCGAGTGACAATGGCAAGAATAGTTATGCTAGGCGGTCTGCTCATTCCTCTGCTAGCTGGCCAGCGAATTCATACATGATTTCTTCAAATAAAGTGAGTACTCCATCGACATTCATCGCATATATTTATTGGTTTCATTTCCATGTTCATACACTAATACAATTAGTGCCATGATCACCTAATTATCATCCACACAAAAATGATAACCACCCCCAAGAAGTGAGTAATAACTTAGTGTGGTATGACCAAAACTGAAAAATATATATTCATGAATGAATTTCATGCAAGGATAATCGGAATAAAATGCAATGATATCAAGCAGATCAGTTGTATCAAATGCTGGAGCAAATCAGGCAAAGCAGTACTACATCAGTGTAAGACCACTTCTCTATCAACCAGCTACACATGTACCTTACCAAGGATTTCAAACACATTGTGCCTTTTCAGCCTACATCATCTATCGGCAATGCAACAAGTTCTATATCATCCCAAAATCACCTTGAATCCACACACTATATCCAAAGGTTATCAATGGAGTCGAGGCTCAATATGAAATGCAATGTCATCCATCGAACTTAACATACCTTCTAAATTCTTGAACAGCAACAAATAAAACGAGCCAACGTAAATTTGATTACACATTAAAATAAAAAGCACACCCCCATTGTAATTAACAATTTTTTAAAAAGATTTTGCATCAGCTTTGTATATTGAAATATTGGTTTAAAAACTCGCATTTTTAATATAATTTTTTCCAACCATAGTTGTTGAAAGTTCACAAGGCATGCCATTAGGTTTAAGTCTCGACGAGGTTATGCCGTCGACATAAGGTTAGACGATCCTTGATAAAAAGCTAGCAGAACAATGAAGCACTAGTCTTGGTGCACTTTAAAGGCTCAAGGCCACTTTTAAACCCACCTTCATTGTAGAGATGGTAAATACATGATGATGAAGTGCAAGATATCGAATATTCATTTTTCATTCATAATCTAAGAATATTTGTTTTGTTATTTTTAACAATTTATGAAGTACATAATACATTATATATGATGAAATTTTCTTCAAGTATTTAAATTTTAGCATATAATTCTAGGGAGTTTCACCTCAGTAAAGCATGTGTCCAGACTTTAGTTTAGTGCAAGCAACTAACTAGAGGCGAGAGACAATATTTCATCACTACCAACTTTTATGATGATGTATCATTGTAATTTTACAGAACAAAGTAAGAAAGTATTTGAGCAGATCATTTAGGTATACATGCAGCAAGTGCTATCATACAGAAGAAATAAAAATTGGCTTCATTGCAAACAAGACTGACTTTCTACCATTTTACATCAAGGGTTAGTGCCTCGGGAGAGACGAGCATTGAGGGCAACTTTGTAAATGAAAGATTCGATAACAAACTACTCCATGCAAATGAATCTGCGTCGATAAAGGGTCTGATCCTCTTGATCACCACGGGTTTCAGGATCACGCCTTCCATTCTTGCTGCAATATCATACAAGGCACGCTCAACAGTAGGCCTCGTTCTCCAGTCGGCTAAAGTATTCCAATACGTATCATTACTTCTGATCCCTCTTTCCAGTTCCAAATGGAAGTGAATTATGGCTGATGCTCTGATTCTTGCCTTGAGAGATCCCAGAGAAGAAATGGGATTGGGTTTTAAGTTGAGATAGCTCCTCAATATTCTTTCAAGAAACGCTATTCTAATGCTCAAAGATCTAGAAGGATGCCTCGATTTCTCATAGTTTGGCCAGATGTAGCATTTATTAGATAATAATTTGATTGCATTTACCGAGGAAAAGATGACCTTGATATGTGCAGAAGGTTGTTGATCTCTGTATGCAACAACAGAAGCAGATCCAATAATACGTATGGTTGGTAAAGCTGAGCATGAATTAGACCAAATAGATTCAACCCCGTTCCCTCTCCTATAGGTGAAACCACCATATAAAAGTTGATTACGATTAGAAGTAAGAAATATGGAAATTTCTTCGGCACTTTTCACTTCTAAACTGATGCCTTCACCAACTGATATTCGCCTTAGACCAGAGTGTGAAGTGTTTGACTGCAATACAGTAGTGATAAAACAAACTAATTACAAACACTTTCAATATAGATACATTCAGCTTTCAGGACCAATTTATGGTAGAGCTTTCGAATGTTAGGTCCAAATTTACTTGGATAGCCTCAAATGTATCATAAATATGATTCAGAACACCTAATCTAGATGATAGAAAACGTAATTGAACCACAAACCACTAGAGCCCATAAATAATTGTCTCCTACAACAAGAGGTGGCAATATTCAATCACCGCTGTATGCCAGAAAATCATAAGTTGGCTTCTATTGGCCTTGTGATAATACTTCAAAAGAATATTACTGCTATTTGAAAGTTTAAACAATAATCCTAGTAATAGCACTTGTTCAACTAGTCGATAAATTGGAAAACTCATCGATTACTTGCTTCATATCAAACTCATATGTGGATTTTGATGACACTGTCAAGACGAAAACAAATTAACTTCAGAATGCGGACACCTGGAACAGAGGGTCTTACACCCCATCATTTAAGAGAAGAGTCATCAAAGATCTAATGATTGGTTCACACGTTATCATAACTCAAAAACAAACACCTCCAGCATCACAAAACAATGAATACATAATGATCAAGCCTAACGATTCCATGATTAATTTTTTTCCCTCCAAATCTATGCTGGGTTTGGACTCGACAACACGCCACTGGTTAAACATTTCATGGTAGAGATAAATGCACGTGAACACCAAGGTCAATCAATAGCTTTAAAATCAAGAATTAAACATTTTTCCAAATTAACAAATCACCCGTAAAAAAGAAAGTCACGCCAAGATGGAAAACAAACATACCGGTAACATTATTGAAAGCTGATCATCATCTCCCATAACCTGTAACTCGAAAGGACCCTCGATTTTAAAACTATCAATTACAGCCTCTGACCCAATTTTCTTAGCCAAATACTCAAAGTCTGATGATACATTCAATTTCTTCCATTCCGAAGGCTGCTCATGCATCTTAAGAACAATTTCACTCTTCCCAACTCGAACACGAAACTCATATCTCCGAACTATGTCATACTTGGCTTTCTTTACTTTCAATTCTGATACCCGAATGTCCTCCAATGCCCATTTCTCCTTAATAGTAATAGCATTCAAAACATTCTGAAATTAAACGACATAAAAGTAATTAATTGGCAGTAAAGAATCAGAAATCGATGATATCCCCAATCTTGAATTGAAATATTGAATGTAGCCATCCTCACATCCACATTCAATACACAGAATATCTCATCAACTCATTATGATCAATAACAGTAGTAACAATAAATAACCCACTAAAAAATATACACTCACACTAGGACGGACCAGCCGGGAGCATATGGGGTCATACGAGAAACATTTCCTTTAAAAAGTTTCCAGGCCATGCAATAAATCCCATAGTTCCAATATATAACCAGTGTAAAAAGTAACTTGCACAAATTTAAGGGAAATGAACTAAATCAGTCGGAGCAAATCAATCATCACGAAGAAATGAAGAGATATACATTCAAGATTTTACAGTGACCTGTAAAAAATGAGTGGGCTGGGGGCTGAGCTGCGATTCATGGATGGCTGTTACTCTCGGAAAGAGGAAGTGGGAGAGGTTGAAGGGTGGTGGCGGAGGGATGATTGATGAGTGAATCCGCCAAAGGTTTTGGAGGATAATACACAAAATCAGCGTGAAATTTCGTCTGACCATCGTGTTCGGTGAAGTCCACAAGAAAGAACAGCAACTGAGAAATCCGCTCGACAGCGGTGCACGGCGGCGAAGGACGGAGGTAGAGGGGGTGAGATCGTCGGTTATCTGATTGATGGGTTGCAATTTTTTTTATGGAGAAAACAAAGATAAAATAATTTTTATTTTTAGATATATATATTTCAAATATATGACTAAGTAAAAAAAAAACTATACAAAATTAATTATATTTTAGATCCCTATTTTTATAAAAATCAGACATATAAATGTGTTCGAGTATTTAAAGGCATCTCTTCTTCTTTTTTTTTTTTTAAATTCTTAATGTTAATGAGATCTTACTTATGTGGGCACAAACATCATTACATTTCAACGGGTAAGATCTTGTCACACATACAATTTCAAAAAAAATGTGGGTCCCATATATGCATGGTCAAATCTTGTCCATCCATCCTATCATGGGGCAATGCCCACATAGGTAGGATGAAATAAACCCCTCGGTTGTAGGTCTCTTAACCTAATTATGGTTTGACCAAAGATAAGAGAATTCAAAGTTTTCAACTTTCTCACAAAAGTTTCGATATCTACCGTTCTATCGTCACAGAGCTTCCACCAACTGGCGATCAATGACGTAGTTCTGGCGCTGTCGTTCGGGATTCTCCATTTTTTACAGTAAGAAATGGGTTCTCATTTGAAAGAAAAACAACTCTTTTTTTTCAGTCATTTTTTTCTATGACATTTTCGACAGTCAGAGTTTAAAGCTATTGTAGATCTAAATATTAAGAATGAAATTTCTCCTCACGCGCAGTAGAAATTTCTGAGTAGCGGCGAGTCATTGTTCATGGCACTAGATCAAAATATTTCTTCTAAAATCTCAAATCCCTAAGATTTCTCCTCATTAGATGGTTCTATTTTTAGCTCCAATCACGTTAAATCAAATTGTTTAGAGGTTGATATGCAGCTCTCGATTTTACAGCAGAAAGACTGTTGTTGAAAAGTTACCTAGTCATTTTGTATAATTATGGTTTAAAATATTGCGAGATAGATTTTCGAGTGAATGTATTCCAAAGGAGCCAGAATATCTACCTTATGCTTGTGTAAATGTTTGATAAACATGTTACTTGTATTATTTCATAACGTGATTTAACGTGTGTTAATCTCTTTGGTGTTGTTGCAGGATTTTTTAATCAGCAATCATCCTTGTTTGCTAGACTAGTTTGCTTCATTTCGTTCAATCAAGGCTAATCCGAAGAAAGTTCGTTTGAATCTTCTAGTTCAACATCACAAATAAAATCCAGGAAAGTTGAAGAAGGATTAGATAAAACAAAAATTAAAACAGTTGAGATTGAGTGACGATGGTCGATGTTAGTTAGAAAATGGTAACGCTAGACGAGTTTAGTGCATTTAATTTGTTTGAAAACTTTAGGTGATAACAAATGTTGTACCAGAGGAGGTTATGTATATTATTCTTTAATGTATCGCTTTATTTTGAATTCGATGTTCATATATAATTGTTGTTTGTTGCTATAATATTTTTTGTCTCTAAATGTGTGAATGTGTCACTTCTTTTTATTTCAATGGACTACTTAAAATTTGATATATGTTTTAGATGAAGAATTTTTTTTCTTTTTCCTTTGGTCTTATAAAAGTTCAGTCCAAGAATATGACGATAAAATTTAATAATAGTGTAAATATTTGATATTTGTGCTTTCCTTTACAACTAAAAACAAGAAGCAAAAACATATCTTCCTTTTCACTAGACTAATTATAAATACATATATCAATTGTTTTACCGAGTATAATAAGTTCTTATGCAACATTCAAATTATAGATTGAAACATTATTTAATTTAATTTTTTTTGAAAGAAAGAGTCTGTTGGAAACTAAATTTCGATGATTTGACAAACCGAACGTTTATTAGATTGAACTAACTGATTGAGAAGATTGGCGGTAACTAATCAAACTATGTTAACTGACAGTTGCCTTAACTGAAGATTAATGTGAAGATAATCAAGGGCAACTGAATCAGCTGGATTGAACTACGCAAACAACTGACTGATCAGTAGTAAACTGATCAGTCGCTACAAACAGTTGTAAACTTATCATCTATTGCTTTTCGGCTGATCTTTCAACTGATCACGTCAAGATTAAGGACGTTCAACCGACAACAGTATAAAGCAGACTGCAACTAATATTGGGAGTGTCGCATTTCAGAAAAATCTGTCGTGTACGAATGTCAGAGGAATGTTGACATGACAAACAACGGATAAATAAAATATTCAAATTGTATTAATTGTTATCATTGGAAGAAAAGCCTATAAATAACAGAGACGAAACAACAAAATAAATCTGACTTACTTGCAATCACTCTGCTGAAATTATACTAAGATTCAAAGTTCACACTTATCGTATTTACTGATAGCACCCAGGTTATACTTGGAGATTTCTAGCACAAACCTTTGCTGTTGTAAAACTTGATCTTAAAGAGATCAGTTGTGCTAAATCTTTATCAAGTCCAGTTGAATATTGAGAATTTCATTTGTAAACTAAGAGTTTCAGTTTGGCAGTGTTAAGTCCAAGACTGAAGTGGGTCTTTGCAATTGTTTGTATCGATCAAAGTCTTTTAGTAAAAATCATATCTTTGTAATAGAAAGGGTGACATAGGAGTGATTGAAATCTCTGAACATCCATAAAATCTTTTTGTTCATATTTCAGTTTATATTCTATCTTTCAGTTAGTTTATTTCTGCACTTTACTTGTTAACTGACTGATATCGACTGACAAGATTCTCGAGTTTCAGTTAATATTACAAAAAGCTGTGAAAATCGTTAAGTGTTTATTCAACCTCCCCTTCTAAACACTCTTTCATCTTATAACCGATCCTATCAGAGTCATTATAAGCAAACTTCACAACAGTAAGCTGGAAAAGAAAACTAATGTTGCCATTAAAAACAATGAAACAAATAAATGAAAAAAATTGTACCAATAAAAATCATTCAATTTGAGCCCCAAGAAGCAAACTAAACAATGTAAAAGACGATCTTAAACAAGCCAAATATTAGAACATGATAAAGCCCACTTAAATGTCTTGAAAATCTTCAAAACATGCCTTGATGGAAAGTGCAAAAGATGATGGTTTCAACAAGAACATCAAGCAAAATAACCTCCAAACGTTGCTCCTGCTCCAACAACATTCGCAGTCATTTAACCCATTGGCCTCCACCATTTCCTCCATCAAAAACAAGTTATTGATGCATCAAAATAATAATTTTCTAAGGTAGATTTCAAAACCATTACAATGTATAATTTTTCAAATATCAACAATATGAATACCTGGCAACGACCATACCATCCTTATCAACAATTCATGCTTTTTCATTTATCATGATCATTTCCCTAAACAATACAAAAATTTAATGAATTTGTAAATAAAGTTAATTTTCTTTGAAAAAATTTCTTACTTGTGAATAATGAGGACCCTCAAATTGATACGAAGACCCCTAAAATTGTGATGAATCAGGACCTCCAAACTGCATTTAAAATACAAAAATAAATATAAGATATGTGTTGATTGTGCCCAAATTCATCTAATATTAACAATTAAAAAAGAATGTGTTACCATTTGATTGAATACTGGAATATAATGATGATTGTGCCCCAATAGAGATGGAAACTGAAGAGATGTAGACGTATATTGTGAATTTTGTCTGTTCAATTTTAGTATGTTTTTTCAGTCGACTCAAATGGTCATATGCATCCTTTCTAATAAAACCTAAATTTTCTTGCCCACATGCTTCAATTTTCATAAAAGAAACAGCACTAGAGATAGATATTCCAGCATTTACCATAGCTTCTAGAGTAGACTTTTTTGCATGTGATATATTGCATGCATATCTTAACAAGTGAGTTTGATCAGGTGCAAACATCTCATGGTTATGCTCTATAAAAAATCTACTCACCCGCCATTCACCATCTTTTTTTTTGTAATCTTCAATTTGGCTTTACAATTAGTTCTAGTGACCGGCTTTTGATAAACTGGAATCCTTTTATTAGAAATTTTTTCATCTTTTAAACCTTGACATGAACAATTAAATTCCTTTGATTGAAGTTCACTAATATGGGGAAAACATCATTGATCACCCTTTTTCACATTAAATCTCTTGGCATGTGTGTATTGACAATATAATAAATAAGCATCTTCAACATTGTTCACAATCGTACCCACCAGTAGTTTACTTTCCAGAACATCAAGAACATAGTTTTCAGTTTGTACCTCAACGTTTTTCGGCATAGATAAATCAGGGACTCCAAATTTCACTTCTGAAATCTGATCAATTTGAACTTCGTGACTGTAGTCTCCCTCCAGCTCTTCAAGTGACAGAGAATTGTTATCTTCCATTTTCAATCAAGAAACCAATCGATTTTCTGAAATCGTACCAAATTTAAAGCATAAGAACAAATTAAACTAAAGTTTGACTTTTCAAATATGAAATGAAACATTTCAATCACATGATTCAAGTTGTATTTGTTTGAAAAACAAACGGTCAATTTCTAGACAAATTATTTCTAATTTTATTTATCCTACTTCATGTCTACCCAAGTGAATTAAATTCATGTTGTCAATATTTACTACGAATTTAAACAAAAAGTTGCAGTATCCCAATTACTAAAATGTTTTCACATGAATTTCATGCATGAACAATTTGAAAATATTTGCAAAATTTATAAAAAGATCGACAACCGAACCGAATAGAGATGTATTGCCAAGAGATAATATTGTAAGTTCAATAAATTCAAGAATAATTAATTAAATATCAACAAACAGTATCGTAAGATTTCGAATAAACCTATAGACAATAGCTAAAAGCGTGAAAAATCTTGAATGATCAACATCATGTTAAAGGTATCAATAATATAATTTTCTGAACATTTCAGTAAGAAATATTATTCTATTCATCACATAACTACAAACAAAAATGTTCAAATGACTTGAAAATAAACTAAGCACTTGAATTAGAGGTGTTTTTCTTTCAAATGAGAACCTCTTTATTTACTGTGAAAAACGGAGAACCTTAAACCGAGGACGGAAATTTGAAAAAGAGCGAAGAGATTTTTTTTCTCTCGAATGAGAACCAATTTCTTCACGGTGGAAAATGACCGTCGGAAATCTCAAAACCAAAAAATGACTGAAATCTCGAACGAGCGGGCGGCGGAACTATGTCATTCGTAGGGAATGGGTGTTATATCTTTGGTCAAACCATAGTTGAGTTAAAAGACTTACAATCGATTAGGGATTCAGAATTTTTCCAAAAATAAAAAAGAAAAAAGATGCCACATGTCAAAAAATAAGTGGATTCATGCACTACCATTACTGATAGGGTCGAACTTACCTCATCAATGTTGAGATGAAATTAAGACACAATCTAAAATTTGAAAGATATAATTAATACACGTAAAATTAGATGAACAAACTTGGGAATGAAGACTTTCTATAAGAATAATTAATTATCCTAGATTTTTATTTATTTTAAAATAATCGAATTACCTTAATTAGTTATAAATATTTAAATAGAATCATAGTTTAATAAATAAATAAATAATTACTTTGATGAATTAATATAATTGTCGTAAAGAATATGGTAGAAATTAGATAATATATTTTTCAAAAAAGATTTGATATTTACACTTCATTTTATGTTATCTACATTTCACTTCATGTGAAAAATATGTTCAAATTTATTTACTTGAAATACAAATAACAAAAAATAGAGTGTAAATATCAACATCTTTTTTTAAAAAACTTCATTATAAGTCATATTTGAATTAGCGAAGTTGAAAACGAGATTCAAGTTTGATATAAAACTCACTTTATTTTAACGAAAAATGGCTGATTTGGATTTAATCTTTAACAAATTTATATATATAGATATGAAATATGATAGTATCTAGTATCTATGGTAACATGTTGATGCACTTCTAGGGCTGGGAAAATATATCGAAATATCGGAATACCGAAATACCGTACCGAAAAAATATCGAAATTACCGAAAAAATCAATATACCGAAAATTTCTTTCGGTATCGGTATCGGTAAGTAAATATTTTTTTTCGATATTTCTGTATTTTATTATTTTTTTTTAAATTTAAGTTCGGTATACCGAAAAAATGTCGGTATACCGAAAATATTTTCAGTATACCGACATTTTTTCGATATACCGACAAAATTTTCGGTGTCGATACGATATCCGATATGAACTTTTTCATATCGAAAATTCGGTATACCGAATTTCCGGTATCGATTTACGGTACGATATACGATACCGTAGTTCGGTACGGTATACCGTACCGTACCCACCCCTATGCACTTCTTCAAACACAACAATATTAAATAAGTTCGAATAAATCATATAAATAATAAATTTTAAACACTAATATTTTATAAAGATACTTCTAGATAAAAATATTTTGCAAATATTTAAAGTCTTATCTGAATTAATTCAAAAACACTCTTATAATACCGTCTCATATATCAAATTTGATAAACAGATCCCATAAAAAATATTATTTTTAACGTCAAAAATATTGTTTTTCATTGTAGGTATAGACTGAATCGACCATCTCACGAATATAAAACAAAAAAAATCATTTCGTTAACAATTTTAGATATTGATTTGAAATGTCATCCAAAATCTCTCTATCTTCGTCAAGACACAGGTTGATTTCCAAAAAAAAATTGGATCTAAATCGAATCCATTCACCCAGAAACAGATGGCCAAAAATTTAAGTTATCAGCCACCCTAGGACTCCTCACTAGGGAATCAAGCTTAAACATTTATTTAATCTGAGGGAAAGATCACCCAAGTAGCAAGTAAAATGCTAAAGAACATACACCATTCACCATAACAAACTGGATTACATTCATGGTACCGTCATCTTCACATTCGTAACGTCGATTACCTCGACCACGACAAAACCGGGAAAAAAAAAAAAAAAACTAACTACTTACAGGGGCAAGGGAAGGGCAAATGATTCAAGAAAATATCTTCACTGAGCCAAACTTGTCTGGAAACCATTTCCTTAAAAAGAGGCAAAGGTATCATGAATATGCAACGGTGCTATTTTGCTGGAAGGAGTCGAACAGAGAGCCGGATACTTTTGAAGGAGGCCAGTACCGTAGGACTGATCTACCCACGATATTTTTTACAGGTAGCGGACCCCTAAAAGGAAATAATTCTGACTCAGACCATTTTTTCGAATTCATTTTAAAGATCTCCGTGCGGGATATACAAATCAGGTGCTCTATAACCACATTTTCCAAAAGATATGTGAAAATATTAAATAAGATATCAGCATTGATTATGCATACTGCAATTTAATTATTACCAGTTATGAGAGTCAAAACTGTTGTTACGGTTATCTCCCAGCACGAACACGTAGCCTTCAGGTACAAGCTAGTTTAGAACAGAAACAACGAGTTACTCTTATAATATTACTCACATAAAATGTCAAGGTGATGGTGCAAACAGAAACAAAACATTACCACTGGCTTCATTTCATAATCGAGTGGCTCCAAGATGAAATCTTCATCTTTAGCAATGCCATTGACAAACAATTTTCCATCATGAACCTGAGAAAGGAATCAAAATGAACCGGTTAATGGTGAAGAAATGAGAGAAACAACTAGATCCAAATACATGAAAATAATGCTTACCTCCACATAATCACCAGCTTGCGCTACAACTCGTTTGATAAAGACATCGGATGGGTTATAACCAACTTCCTGCAGTTACAGATATCTAGTCAACTACCTATACGACATGCACAAAACTTATTTTGTCAACGATTCTGTTGATATGAATGGGATACCTGAAGAACGGGAGGAGCCTTGAAAATCACAATATCTGAGACTTCAGGTTTCCTGAATATATAAGAGACCTGCATAACAAGGTGAGAGAACGTAATGGACCAAAAGATTGGTTTGTAAATTCAGCGCGTTGAATTAAAAAAATAATAATAATCACAGATAATTCAAGAACTAGTATGACTATTATATCTACACAATAAAAAGACCATCTGAAATAGATTCACTAGCCAACCCTTGCATGCATGAAGTAGTCAGTTATCAAAGAGCAATTATCAATTAACCATCATTCAAGGAGCGAGATTCATAGATCATGAAGAATATGTAAAAGTTCAGAACCATGCACAACTCACAACCACTGACAACAGTCTTGATACATTAACTGAGGCAAGTAACAAACTATGTTGCACGTGGTACTGAGACAAATACAGCGAAGTCCATAACAACTTAATGCTTTGATCACAGTTTCAAAGAATAATTAAGAAGATTGAAACAATCCTTAAACATTAACTGATACAGAAGGCACAGACAAAATTAACAGATTATCATAACCAGTGCCAATGACTCTGCATCATTATGATTTTTAGAGAACAGAATCTATCAAAACTATACGCTAGCCAATCCACATTAAAACTCTAGTCATATAAGAGGCCATATTCCAAGTCTTCCATTAATATGGATCCATGATTGTTTTATTTGTATCAAAAAGTTCAATACTAATTGCCATTGAATCTTGCAAAAGTTATCTGATGTTCTCACATAGCAATGAAATAATTTGTTACTTTGTTTCACTTGTTTTATTTTGTGAGGTTGCGCAGTCTTAATTTCAACAATTATTTTTTAATCCCACCTTTCAAAATAGAGGAAGATCAAACTTTCTGATTGTGAAATGAATAAGAAGATGCCTCCCCCCTTTCACCATATAAGTTAAATTCTTACTGGATATTGTTCCTTCAGGTTGCATTGGGATGGATTGATTTGAAATCTATGGATTTCGATTATAGTTTTATTGTTAACAATAAAACAATAAATGAAATCTTACATCTACACCTTACTTATACATTAGTTACAAATGCAAAGTAGAATGAATTTCAAATAACTTTATTATTGGGAGAACTTGAAATTCATCCTAATTAACATGAAACACTACATAAATATGCAATGAGTGAATTTGAAGTTTATAATCTTGTTTCTCTAAACCACAAAATACATTTGAAATCTATAAATTTTAAATTCATCAATCCAAATGCAACCTCAGGTAATTTCCAATAGACTATTACTGTGCAGGAGAAGGAAATAAAGTCACTCAAAAGTAGGAAGATTGAAACATATCAGAATGTTCGTCTTCCACATTCCGCTACGTATGAGTAGATAGAGAGAAATAAGTTAGCTTTCTTCCATACCTCATGCAAGTGTTTACATGCAGCAAAGAGCTATAGGGAGTTCAGAAGAGGGGAAGGTGGTGGTGTTTCTTGTCCGCTGATACTAACATCTTTACATTATTTTTTTTTATAGGAAACAATATTATATTAATAAAATAATAGCTATTAATTACAAGAGCGGACAAGTGATCCGCACGATAAAAAAGGAAAAACAAAAGTCCGATCATATTAACAATATATATAACTCCAATCTCTCAATAAATCAGAAGTCGAGAAATTCTTAAACTCTGTATGCTTCCTAATTCAGCTAGATGTCCGAGTCTTAACCTTGTCCCAACATTCTCCAACCGACTGTTCTGAGTTGTCAAAATTCCTTCTATTCCGCTCCAACAAAACTGACCAGCAAATACAATGAACGACCAGTCCAAAAAATTCTTCCCTTCTTGTCAAGTTCACGTCCAAGATCTGTAGCAAATAACTCCAGCATAGAACTTGTGGCTACCCATACCAAACTCATCTCCTCCAATCCTCTGAACCAAAAACATCTCGTAAAAGGACAATGAAATGCCAGAAAAGAAAGGAAAACCTCTAGTCGTAAAGAAATACTCATAGAAAGATTTAATTGAAAATATTTCTAAAAAATCCCCGACCCATACCCTGATATATTCAACCCCTTCAACCAACCTGGCCCTCTCTAAAGACCCTAACAAAGAGCTCAACTCATCCGCTTCGTCATCCTTCAAGTCCCTCCTAAAATGCGGATTCCAAAAAATTAAAGAAGAAGATGAAGAACCCTTCACCTAAATAAAATGAAATAGGCATATTATGAACCAAAGATATCTGAAATAAAGAAGGATAAAGATCTTTAAAAGAAGGATCACCCCACCGCCTTTCCTCCCAAAACCTGATCTTGTTTCCTCCTCTAACCACTGCCCTCACTAATTGGCTAAAAGCCGGATAAGTTCTAGACATGAACTTCCATGGACTTCTAAATGTAACATTTCTTGCTAAGCCCGCATCCCAACCATGATTCTGTAACCCGTATTTGCTCACTATAACCTTCTTCCATGATGCTAATCCTCAACAGAACACCACCACCATTTCCCCAAAAAAACCCTACTCCTGAGACAAATGTTCCAAATACCCAAACCTTTTTTTTGCGGTTTACACACCTGCTCCCACACAACTAGATGACAATGTAATTCCCCATCAGCTCAATCCCATAGAAAATCCCACATCATCCTCTCAGTAACCTCCTCTATGCCCTTGGAATCCTGAAAAGAGACATGAAGTACATTAGCAAAGCATTCAACACTGCTAAAATCAAGGTTAATCTGCCCCATGGACAAAAACGCTTTCTTCCATCTCGTTAACTTCTTCGAATACTTAGACAAAACTAATTCCCAAAATGAGATTTTAAACGGATTTCCGCACAGTGGAACCTCCCCGATATCTAATGGGCCAATTTCCTCTCCCACATCCAATCTCTCCGGCTAACCTTCCACTTCTTCTTTTTTTTTATAAGAAACGATATTTTATTATATTAGAAGTTAAAGGTTACAAAAGACGGAGAAATTATCCACAACTACTTAAAGGATAAAAGAAGCTATGTCATATCAACAACAAATATATAACAACAAATAAAGCTACAATCCCTAAGCAAATCTGAAATCGAGAAATGCTTAAAATGCTTAAAGTACACCCAATCCTTGTAGCCAGCTCCTCCATTTCTACTTCAGTACCATTTATTCCCAATGGTGCACTTTTTTCCAAATTGATCTTTAATCCCGACATTTGACAGAATGAGTTCAAAATCTCCAACAAAAGCCGCATATGATTTTCACGCTCAATAAAAAAAGTGTCGTCCGCAAATTGAAAGTGTGATATCTCAACTTTCTCTCCGCCAACTTCCATACCTCAGATCTCGTTCATCGCCTTCGCCTTATCCACCAATCTACCCAACACATCTACCACAAGATTAAACAGGAAGGGAGAAAGTTGATCCCCATGCTTAAGACCTCCCTCCCCCTTGAATTTGCCCATCGGCCTACATTTATAATGACTGAAAAAGAAACAGTCGTTATGCAGACCTTATACATGCTAATTGTCAAACTGATTGGCCTAAAATCCTTAACCTTACCCACACCTTGTTTCTTTAGTATTAGGCATATATACGTTTCATTGGTGATACCATTTACAATACCTCCTTCAAAAAATTCGTTGAAAACCTTCACCAAATTACCTTTGACAGGATCCCAGCATTATTGAAATAATGTCATTGTAAAACCATCTGGGCCTGGAGCCTTTGAGCCATCAATCTCAAACACCACTTTTTAAATCTCCTCCTCTGAAAAAGGTTTCTCCAACTCGTCTCTAGCCTTACCATCAATCGGAATCCACTCCACTCATTATGCTCCATCCCCCACCCTCATTTTTACTATATACATTACTGAAAAACTTTATTATTGAATATTTGATTAGCACCTCATCTGAAACTACAGACCCGTCCTCCAATTCCAACTGGTTTATCATGGACCTACTCCTCCGTTGATTCAATAATGAATGAAAATTTTGTGTTTTGGTCTCCGTCCCTCAATCACTTCACTTTTGCTTTTTGATTATCCAACTTATATCTTCGAAGCACCAACTCTTCCAATTCATACTGCGCTTCCCTTCTTTCTTGTGTCAACTCATCTATCCAATTTTCCCCCCTCTCGCTCATCTAACTTTCTGATTTTATATTCTAACTCTGCATATCTTACATCAACATCCCCAAAAACCTCTTTATTCCATTTCGTGATATCATTTCTTATGCCTTAGGGTTTCCTCATGAAATTGTACTTTTCCCACCCCATGAAGATCCGTATTGCACCACCAAGATGTTTTGATTTGAAATTTTTGTGATTCAACCACGCATTCTCAAATCTAAAAGGCGACGGAACCCTACTTTACCTTTGAAGTGTCTAACATAACTGGAAACCGGAAATGACTTATCATTTTTTACAAAGAACAGAGTATTATCAACAAATTGAATGTGGGAAATCTCCACCATCACTCGTCCTACTTGCAAACCCGGATTAAGTTCATTACCTTGGCCTTATCAATCAATCTACCCAATACATATACTAACAAATTAAACAGGAAAGGTGAAAGCGGATCCCCTTGCCTAAGACCCTTCTCACCCTCAAAATTGCCCCTTGGCCCAACATTTATAAGAACCGAGAACGACAGAAACACAACCCTTAATCCACTTGTTCCATCTCTCCCCGAACCCTTTTTTGAGCAGAACAAAATCCAAAACACCCCAATCCACATGATCACAAGCCTTCTCAAAATCTACTTTAAAAATCTACCCCTTATTTTTTTTACATCTCAACTCCTCCACGGCTCCACCAACTCATTATCTACGAGGCAACAATCTAGAATTTGTCTCCCTTCGATCAACACACTTTGAGTTTCTCCTATTGTGAGAGGTAAAATTTTCTTCAATCTTACTGACAAGACTTCAGCAATAATCTTATACAAACTCGTTGTCAAGTTGATAGGCCTAATGTCTTTCACCTTAATAGAATCTTGTTTCTTTGGTATAAAGCAAATATATGTCTCATTGGTGATATCATTTATAACACCCCTCAAAATATTAATTAAACAATTTCATAATATCTCCTTTAAAAATATCCCAACACTCATGATAAAATGCTGTTGTAAAATCATCTACGCCCGAAGCCTTTTATCCATTGCTCTCAAACGTTACTCTTTTAATCTCTTCCTCTGAAAAAGGCCTCTCCAACTCTAATCCAGACTCACCATCAATAGAGCACCATTCTACTACTATGGCCCATCCCCTTCCATCATATTTGTTTTATAATTTTCGGAAAACTCTATTATAGTATACTTAATCTGCTTACTATCTGAGGTTACCGATCCATCTGCCTGCCCCAATTTATTAATAGATGACCTGCTTCTTCAATGATTTAATAGAAAATTAAATTTTTTTTTGGTTATGATCCCCTTCCCTCAACCATTTCACTTTCGCTGTTTTATTATCTATCTGGTTACTTCGACACAATAACTCTTCTAGGGCATACTCAGCTTCCCTTCTCTCAATTGCTAACTCATCTAACCGCTGATTTTCACTTTCTTTCTCATCCAACTATCGAATTTTATTTTCTAACTCCACATATTTTACCCCTACATCGCCATAAACCTCCTTGTTCCACTGAATTATATCACTCTTTATAGCTTTAAGTTTCCTCATAAGTTAATATCCTTCCCAACCTTGAAGTCTTAGTTGTTCCACAAAGATGAAAATGATGGTTTAAAACTTTTATGATCTAACCACACATTCTCAAATTTAAATGGTGACGGACCCCACTTCGCCCTCGAGGTATCTTAAACTTAAACCACTGTAAAATGATTTGATGAGATGGGTAAGATTGTTTGTCTAAAGAAAGAAAAAATATCCACCCATCCCCCTAAAAACAAGAACTATCAAGCTTACAACAAATGAGGGAAGACCTCAAATTTGACCAACTTTGCATTCAACAGAGGTGGATCACGCGGTTCCAATCCCTTACCAACGAATCAAAACACTTTATGGTAGTAGTGAGGGACCTATTATTCATCTTTTCACTTAAGGGTCTGACGACATTAAAATCCCCCCTTCACACCAATTCTCACCACAAATTACTCTCAGCCCCGCCAATTCATCCCATAACGCTTGTCTATCTCTCGGATTACAAGGTCCATAACTTCTGAAAACCACCACCTGTCACCACCATCCTTTTCAATTTGAACCGAAACTGAGAACACTCCAATCAGGTTATTCCTGGCCGAAACCAATCTAAAATCTCATACTACCAAGATACCCTCTCATCTACCTATAGCTGGTAGTAATACCCATTCAACGAATGTGGACATCCACAAGCTAGCAATAAATCTCCTGTCCACCGTCTCTCTTTTGATTTCTTGAATAACAACTATATCTGGCATCTCTTTATGCAAGATTGCTCTAATCAGTCCCCTACGTCTACTCGAACCTCCTAACTAAAATTCCAAGTCAAGATCTTCATTTAACCACTGCCGAACACCTATGACTCGATCTTTTCTCGTTATTGATCCCAAAATTCAACCTTTTTATCTCCCTGGATTTGTTATTCCTCGACCTATTCCCTACTTCATTCACTAATAGCACATTTTCTATCCCCAACCTAGAAAGACAGTCATCCCTGTCACCCAAACCCGCCGAACGCAAAGCCGAACCCTCTTCTTCCCCGTGAACCATACGCCCCTACAGCCTACTTACCCTCGGTATCCTCCAGCATACCCGACTTTTCAACCAACCTTCAATACCAAAATGAATTTTTCTCTAGTAAATTCCCTATGGCCTTAACTGCTATGGATATTTATTCCTAGTTATTATATGTTAACTTGACGCTAATCTTAACAGACTGACCTCACATCAAAGGGTTGTCAGATATCTCAAGAAACAACCATGGTCAATTTTTCAAAGCTCCAAAGACCACCCATAAATTTGTGAAGGCCTCCAATTAGAGCTCCAAAGCTGTCACCATGCGTAAAGTATTCATATGATCATAAGCTTATTTTTGAAAAATAACCATAAGAAGCTCCCACTGGAATTCATAATTGTAGCTTAGATTATCAAGATCAAATCAAAGCAACTATAGTCCTTAAGATCAATTTCAAGCTACAAAATGGCTTAACATATTCATCTTAGCCAGAGAATTCATAAAAATTGAGAAGTACCTTCCTAATCCAAAAATAATAAATCATTTTGGCTAAAAATAAAAAACAATATCTCCAAATGAAGCTATGACATAAGATCTTGTGTCCTAAAATAATCCAAAATGACGAAATATGATTCAACCAGGATATCACCACTTGCACAACCCAGTTTAAGGAGTCCAAACTTAGAAGATTAGGCTCAGAAGTGATGCTCTAGCATATCCAAAGTATTGTTCGAAATATGACATTGATATGAACCAATGAGGTTATGATCCTTACCTTTGTTCAACTTATAATGACGAGAGATCGTGATCAAACTTAAATATAAATCCAAAAATGATGAATCTCATCTGATTCCAGTAAATTAAGATAAATTCATTTCAATTAAGATAAATTCATTTCGCCCTACCATCAATTTTATAACGATAAAGTCAAATGTTGGCCAAGCTGGAGCTACAATGGAACAAACAGAAGCAATTGGGTGCTAAGTCAAGACTGTTGTGGCCAACATAGAGACCATAGGAAGCCACATGAAGAGGGCCAACAAGAACTGAAATGAAACTGCTTGGTGCCAGACTGGCACTGCCGTGGTCGAAAGTGAATATATTGACCAAGCAGGTGTTGACTAATGTCGATATTCCACAACCAAGCTGATAATTGATCATAACTATTAATTCAATTCAATTTCAAATACATGATAACCATCTGACATAAGGTTAGCCTATTTAGATCAATGTTAGTTCATAACATTATCGCTAACAAAAAATTATCCAAAACAATATGAGAAACATGTCGATATATGGTGACCCAAAACTCACAATGTCATCCCTTTATACTTGTTTCCCATTCTACAATCGCCACTTTTGTATCCATACAACATTGTTTGATTAATATTTTCTTTGAGCATACGCAAGTGACAAGACTTGAGAACCAACTTACATCAACTCCCCATTTTCCCACTACCTTATCTTCTATTTTCTCCATTACTACAATTAGCCAATTGATTATAGGCTTAAGGAACACATAAGAAAACACAATGAAGAATGAAATCATCAAATATCCTATATTTCACTGCTAAAGATCAGGATGGGACCTTCAAGAACAAAAAGTTACTAGTAATTTTTCTAATAGGAAATTAGGAAGCATATTCTAAGCATTACTTATTACACTAACCGAAATTCAAACCATAACTATGCATTATAATTTACATTTCTAAATGCTGTTGTTAGTGTATCATTTTTATCATCATCATCACAAAAAGCTAATTTAATGGCTTTTTGTTGGGCACTCACACACCCTTTAACACCCACACCCCCTAACCCGTTTATTTCAATAATACAAGAACGTTATATAAGATATGTTCCATTCAATAATCATGGAAGATTTGAGGTAGCATCTCATATAATAGATCCATAAAACTTCCAACAATAAAAATCACCATCATGAATGGCTTCAGAATAGCTCCATTCGTAGCAAAACATAAAATACTAAAAATATATATATAAGAATGATGTATGGAATCAGCTCAAATGTTGATTCCACGCGAGTACCTTCTCTGCTAGAATGCGATCACCCACATCAAACGTCGGGCACATAGAAGTTGAGGGAATTGCCCTTGGCTCAGCCAAAGTCGATTTGAATAAAATACGAATGCTAAAAGCAGTGAAAGCAGCCTTTGCCTCGTCCGAACTGAAGCAAAGATCCATCATTTTCAGCAGCCAAGCATTACTACTTCGAATACTTTGCGGTAAAGCCTTCACACTACTAGCGCCAGCACTCTTGGCCGCCTCCGAACAATTCCTACCACCAGCAACACTCCTACTTTGTACTTTGCCTTTACTGAGGTTCGTACATTGGGTTCCACCCCTATCAACGTACCCGACTGCAGGCTCGTTACAGGGCAACCACTTAGAACCATGCAAGAACGGGATAATCCACGGTGGCTTCAGTGGCGAAATACCCAAGCTACCCACGTTAGAAGAAGCCCCCGTTGACTGTTTCACCAAAGAAATTAGTCCCGTCACGACATGTGAATGCGAGCCTCCGCCAAGAATTTCCCCAGCCAGCCTCGAATAGATCGAAGACGACGCCGGATTCGTAGAACTAGGGTTCAGTTTCGGACGTCGGATATCTGCGTACCTGGAATCCGGATTTGGAGACTGAGAATACTGGAACATCTCAGACAACACGGCGCATTCGTGGAGGAATCGAGAGATAACGCATTTCCCTGAGACGGCGGGGGACGAAGTGAGATTTGAGGCGATGTAGCCAGAATAGCAGACCGTGAATTTGATTGCCATTTGCGCAGTCTACAAGGAAGGGATTGGTCTTAAGATTTAGGAAGAACTGAAGTAGAAAGCTTCAGAGCAGAGTTATATCGGACAAAAGGGAAGACTGGAGAGAACAGGTAGCGCCGCCGAGACGGCGGAGATAGGGCGGAACAGTGAAACACAGCAGAGAAAGAGCAACTAAATACAGCAAATAAGTTTTTGAGAAGAGAAACACAGTTTTTTTGTGTTTTATCTGTACTTTATCGAATTATGATTGTTTCTCCCAATTATTTTATTTCTATAAAATTAGGGTTTATCGTCGGTTTTGTTCTTGAATGCATTTAGCTTATTTTTGTATTGTTTTAGGACCTTAATTTGTGGATGAGATCAAAGTCGATTTTGTTCTTGAATCTAAAATTTTAGTGTGTGAAATTAGGGGTTTATGATCTGGGGTAAATTTTTTTGTATTTATTTTGCGTTGTTTATGATATTTAACGTATTTTTGTTTTGAATTTGTGGATTCGTGAATTTTTTCGATTGAATTGTTGAGGTTATATTTTAATTATGTCCAAAATTGGTTAAACTTAAATCTTAATTTGAGTTCATTTTAATAAATCAAAGTGCATACAAACATGAAGAGATCATGAAGAGATAATGAAAAAAACCATGGAGTTTTCATTCCAGATTTCAGTAGTTCTAGTCATTTTTTTTTTTGAGATTAGAAGAAAAGACGAAGATACGCAGAAATAGAAGAGACACATCGCACAAATTATAGCAAACTTCCTGTAGAATTTTCATAGCCTTAGTCAAATATTTTCATAGTTTTCATTCCAAATTTCAGTAGTTCTAGTCATTTTCTTTGAGATTTAAGCACATTCTTTTGTTATATGTTATATTTTGTAAATTCTTATATTTATTGAAAAATATAAATCATGTGAGGAGTATATCTCTCAATTTACAGTTGCTTTTCTTTAGTTTTCTTCGTTTACGGCGTTACATTTTCTTAGGAGATTAGAACGAACAAACAAGTTAGAATCCATTCTCGTTTGAAATTTAAAGTTAGATATTTTTATTATTTTAGATCAAAATTGGTACTTGAAGCACCTAGCACGTTCGTATCACAAAAATATTGTGCAAACAATTTTTGACATATCCGGTGGAACACAAATATGATGTCAAGAAGGAAAGAAAACGTAAATCAAGGGGACGAGAAGTCTTTACCAAACTAGGAAGAGATTCAAGTTCCACTGACAAAATATGGACCGGCCTTGAGACAAATAGGTCGTCCGGAGTTCCACAAGCCCTATCCATACTACATAGATATGAATAACCCTTATCCCAAGGGTTATAGAGTTCATTACTTCAGCATATTCTCTTGGGAGGACAACCAATCTAGCATAGAGCACATAGCAATATTAACTGTCCAATGTGGGGAATGAGCAAATTGTAGAACTTCAACAAACTTAAAGTTGCGGTTATTCTCAAATTCCCTTGCAAGAATTGCATTTGCTTGGTATGTCTCACTC